>NW_026900684.1:16560224-16870224 GCF_033783945.1 Neopsephotus bourkii | reverse complement strand
TAGCCAGTACCAGTGAAGTACTTGCTGCAGTGTTTTTTGTGCTTTGCTATCGAATTATCTGCAAGCCAGGATGCAAAAAGCAGATGCAGAGAGGAAAAGTGGGAAAAGTAACTGAAATGGGCCTGTTTGTACCTTTCACCGATTTCCTTGGTCCCTTTCCACTGTAAGGACTGAGGAAAAAATGTGACTAATTGCAGATGAATTGTGACAGCCACATTGCCTCTATTGTTGCTCAGAGTGAAGTTGCTTGGTTGGGACAGCTTCCTAAGCCTTGTGGTGGAGTATAAGCATCATGGCAGAATGAAAACCTCACAGAGTACAGCAAGATCTAGCTCTTGGTCTTCAGTCTGCAGTGGCTCTTTCTCTGGCTCTGGACAGAGAGACAGGGTTGCTCCTCCCTTAGCACAGAGCTTATTTTATCTACAGCTAATCAATAATATCAATATAATATAATAATATTTTTCCTAAGCTATCAATAATATCAACTTTTTCACCTGAGCTATGGGTGAGTGTCGTCTCTGCTTCATTATACTCCATAGATATTTCAAGCATCTCTCCCTCAGCAGATCTACCCTGCTGAGGACATACAAAGTCTTTGTGGAAAGGTGTTTTTATCATGAGACAAGTCTAAGTGCCATGAAGCCATTGCACCCTTAAAACTGATTCTGTTGTGATCCTTCAACATGGCAGAAAAATACAGCCCAGCAGACCTTTTAGAACTGGGGGATTAGCTAGCCAAGTCTCACATGGGAATCAAATTAATAGCTTAGGGCAGTTGCAAAGCTAAATATATGCATTTTTGCATATCTGTTATAGTAGTACGAGAGCCAGAGATGATACTACTTTTGCAGGAAGAATTGGGAGGTAAAACTTTAAAGATCCAGCCCTAAAGAGCTTTCTGCTTGTTTATATGCACTGCAATCACTCTGTTTCAAAGCTATTGGAAAATTATTTTTGGAATGTAGCAAGTGGCATAATACATGTTACAGATCCTATTCCTAGTTAGCTACAAAGCTTACACTGCATTTGAGGTGGGGATAGAGACAACTTTTTATTGTTCAAGAATTTTTACAAAGGAAAAGGCTATTTTAGAGCAGATAACTGTAACTGAGCTACAATTACAAACCAAATAAGACCATGCTATTTTTTCCTCCCTTTTTCTCAGCTCACAGCTACACAGCTGACACTTGAGTTTGGTTGGAAATTTCTCAGCAAGTCAGAATTTTGTCGGAAACCTCTCAACAGCTTGCAGGGTCCAATATACTAGGGCTATGAAAAGCCTTGGACTTGACAGCCTTTTGCAAGCCCAAAGTTCCTGTCAGGTATGTCTAGTGGTGGGAGCTGCCAGGCTCTTAACCCTGGGGGAGATGCATCTACAGGGAGGAAGGGGGATGTTTGCATTTGGGCTGAGGAATGATGAATCTCGCCATCCTGCTGGTTGGCAACTCTTCTGGAAAAAGACTGTACAGGACCAGTCTACAGACCAGCTCTAAGAGGGGGATGGATTGACACAGAGCCCAGATGGATGTAGGTGCCTTCCTTCAACAAGGTGTAGATGTTGGTTAGTGCTTGTCTCACTGCTGTGCACTGACTGATTCCCACTGTCTCATGCTCATCCTGCACCCAGGTTTGCATGGGGGGGATGCAGGGCAGGGGTAGTGAGTGTGTGCCCTCCTGGGCTCTGTCAGGCATGTGGGTGAGCAGAGGGGATCTTACTTCATCCTCAGCTCTGCTCCTGGCTGGGAGGAGGTGGAAGGGGAGGGCAAGCAGCCTCTCTTCCCCTCCTCAAACCAGGTGTCACTGTGGGTCAGCAAGGCTGTGACTGTGGGCCCCAGTAAGCATGTCACCGTCACTGAAACCCTTTGTATCTCCCACCCTTTTCCCCCCCTCTTTTTATTATTTTTTGTAATGCAAGTGCAAAAACCCCAAATGACTAACGTTCCTTCCAAGGCAATAACCACAAAACAGAAAATCAAACCCACAGAAATGCTTTCTGTTAAAAATTACTCACATTTCATCAAGCTTTGCTTATACCAAGGTGACACAGCCAAACCCACTGACGGTTCAGCTATGTGGCCTGAGAAATGCAACTGCATTAACAAAGCTGCTCTCAGATGTAGAGCAACACTTTTCATCTTCGTTAAAATACCACACTGCTACTCAGTTCCTTGCCTGTCAGCATCCTTTCTCGCTGGCCATTCTGCCTTCCCACTGGAAATGAGGCACATGTTGCCAAGATCCTTACAGTTGTATGAACTAAATATTCACCCCAGAAATCCTTAGAGATGTGGAAAGAACTGCTGCTTCACTCTTCCTTTTTCAGAAACCTAACTAAATCTCACTATTCTGTGAGTTACTTTTTTCTTTTATTAATAACAGTATATTTCATTTCATCCTACACAGCAACAGTTTCAGGCGGCTGCCCAACACTTGTACTCTTAAAAAGGGAAAACAATGCAGAAAGAGGATGTCCCCAGAGGGAGATCATGCCCTGCCCCAGCTGCTCACACATGCAAGACAGATTTTCTCAAGCACAACAACCAGTTGGGAACATGGCTGCTGTTCATGCCCTTGGAAACACCCCTCTTTGCCTTGTAAGTATTGGAAACTTGGCTCCCACTGCTGTAAGGATAGTTAGGGACTTTTCTGTTTTTGAGCACCAGCATTTCACTTGAATGAGTATATCAATGGTCAGTAGTGTGACACTCTGAGGGGTGGGACACGCATATGTGCCGCTATGGGCTAATGAAGTTTGAAGAGAAGGGCCAGTTTCTTCCACCATGTCCTGACTGGAGCTGAAAAGTCTCTGATGGGTGAAGAGGGACTTGCACAGAAAGTGAGCAGGATCTGGCAAGTGGCTTTGTTGTTCTATTTTTAGCAGCTTAGCAAAAAGCAGGCTCGGTAGTCCAATAGAAAGCTAAGCAGTTAGACACTTGTTCAACATCTGTGTCCCTGGCGTATCCTTCTTATTGAAATGGATAATATTTAGAACACATAGCCCAAGCGACAGCTGACAAAGGTAATGCTGAGATTATTAGCAACTACTGCAAGGCTCAAACAAAAATAGTGGCTAGCCACAAACCCCAGAAAATTCTACAAATGCTGCAGATATGTGGAGGTCACCAGGGTCTATGGGATACAGGATGTGTGCCTTCAGGACTAGAGACCATATGGGGAGATGGAGGAAGGTATAAGATGCATATCAGCTCAGCTCTTGCCTGTGCATGTGCCAGTGCTGAACATCTGGAAGCAGAGTGGGTACACAGCTTGGATGCTTTAATACAGTCCCAGGATCAGCATGTGCCTGATGCTGTCTGCATTTTCAGTCTCATCCTTGCCCCCAGCAGATAAAACAACTTGGAGATAATTGGCTCTTCCAGTGGCGTATAATGAAAGCAACATTATTCCTTCACAGAAGTGTCTTTATAAAGCAGCTGCTAAAGTAAATGTTTACAGTTATGTCCCATCTCAAAATATGCTATAAACTCCATGAGCTCTATGTATAAGGAGCAGGTTGGATGACTGTATTTTTGCCACTGAATACTTTATATCACCTGCTGTAGCTATGAGAAGAAACTCATAGACTGAAAGAAATTGCCAACAGAGAATATAAAAAGGACCAAAGGATGTATTTGTGTTGAAAGTAACAGACTGAGATTCAGGAGGAAAGGTTCAGCTGGCAACCTGTCCACAGGCTTCCTTTGTGCTTTAGTTCTCCACCTGTGAAACATGGAAGCCGTATGCAGGAGAGTGTAGGGATGAGCATATCCTTACAGCTTAAGGCTTATTTTAAGGTTTTGGTGAAACAAGCACTGGCATTTATCATAGTTCAAATGGTAAAACATGTCCAAGTAGCACACAGATGCTGAAAGGACAGGTATATTATTTTTGCATATATAGAAATTTTACACCTGTAGGTAAACCAGAAACCATCAATAGCTGTCATGTCTCTACCTCAACATGGTAAAAGTAAGTGTAGTTTATCACAGAAGAAAGATGTCAAAACCATTGACTGATATTTAATGTTTTATTTAGTGGGTGATTAGAATCATCAAACTATAGGAAAACACAGATTGGAAAGGATGTTTGGAAGTAGTCTGATCCAACCCCACGCTGAAAGCAGAGCTGCCTTCACAATCAGGTGAGGTTGCCCGAAGCCTTGTTTGGTGAAGATTGTATCTTTGCAGGAGTGGGGTTGCTGCAGCGTCTCTGGATGCTGCAGCATCTCTGGACACTGTTCCAGTGCTCAACTGCCCCCACCACGAAGAAACCTCTCCTCCAAGAGACAGGTAAGAAAAGATTTATTTCCTGAATTCCAGAAAAGCTCAGTGTAAGTTGGGCACTTTCCTCTTTAATCACTTTAAAATTCAGGTAAGCTGTACACATACCTGGAGACAAAGACTTGCTTTCCAGAGTTTGACCTGCTCTAGTCAACTGAGCAATTCCTGAAGGCTGGGAGCAGTCCCTATACTGATTTTTTTCAAATATTTGGTGAAGTTTTTCTTTCCATTTGTGACTTTTTAATGAAAATTCAGTTCAGACTCATTAGCTGCTTGCTTTGAAGGTTGGGGTTTGGTTTTGGTTGGTGGGCTGGTTTTTTATTTGGGGTGGTGGGGTTTTCCTGATTGTGGCATTGGGTCAGAAAACTTACCTGATTTTGCTTTTAACACTGGCTGGGGAAAAAAAATCACACTCACTGTAAGGCCTCGCAGTTCATAGACCTGTCACTCTGGCAGTTGTAGACCTGTGAATAAATTTTTCTGGTAGGACAGCATGCAGTGTGAAATAATATAGGAGATAGTATATAATAACCATTATAGAGAGGCTAGTCTGAGAGTAAAAGTAGTAGTTTGCTAGTTTGAGTAGCTGTTACTGACACCTTATTTCAATCTAACTCTAGCAGGTTGAACAGAAATTGCAGGATGAGAAAATACCAGCATGAAAGACACGAAATGAAACGATGAGGAAAATAGTAGTAGAATTAGTGTGAATGTTAAATAGCAAGTAAATGTTAATACTTATTTTGAGTAAGAGCAGATAGTTATGAGCATATCCAGTTGCCTTGTGTAGATTAAGATATTCTGTATTACTGCTGAGTATGGTAAAAGTTTGGTGTGGCTCATAGATGGTGTTCTTCTGTTCTGGGATTCCTCTATTTTTATCCCTGTCTAGTAGTTTTCATCAGCCTTTCAAGGCAAGTTTTTATGATGTGGACAAAGATGGCATATAATCTGAGATACAGAGATTGATGGGGTTTTCTCATTTGTAAGGGAACGGTGTGCATTATCATTTTAACGTCTACAAACAGAAGATCACTTTTACATAAAAATAAAGTAACCTTGATAATTCATTGACAAACAGCATCAATTGCCATTTCTGTTGGCATCAATCATCAGCAAGTTTCTGGATGCTACTTAAGCTGCAACAGCATGGAGGAAAGGAAAGTTTCTTGTGTCATTTTCATTGGCCTTCAATCACAAATTATGAGTGCATTACTTTCAGGAATTTCATTATGTATAAGGCTGTCAGGTATTTTGGGACTTGATGATTTATGTTTTCTGAAAAATGTAGAGCTTTTCAGACAGCTGGGTTGTTTGGGGCTGGAGGAGCTAATGTAGCAGAGAAGGCACTCATTTGGGGAGAAATTTGTGAGAGATATGGTCTGCACATGAAGAAGACAAGCTACTGGCAAAAGAATTATAATATTATGGACAGCTATATAAAATACCAGATGTGAAGAAATAGGATGCCAAAAAAGCCAACAAGATCTCTGTGGGAAGCTTTTGGCATGTCAACTTTAATGATCGAACAAGATGCCATGAGAAAGGAGAATTTTTTTCCAGGAATCAGAAAACTAGGGATGTGGTTGCTGAAAGCAAGAATCTCAGGAGAGAGAAGAGGGAGAGAAAATTTCAGATAGAGATGTACAATGAGTTGCTGGAAAGCTTATACCTTAAAAGATTTGAGTAAGGGCATTCCAATTTCAAAGTCATTGTGTTAAGGATAATAACCTAAGCAAAAGAATCTGGAATAAATGGGAAGTAATTGTGTTGCTCCACTGCATGCTTCAGTATTGCCGCCACAGCACAGTGGAGTCCCTGTGGGCAAGTCCTGAGTCAGGAGCTTCTCTTGTGAGCACTTGGTGCTCCTAACTGATAGGAGCAAGGTAGATATCTCAGCTGTTAGCAGAAGATTGTGGTAGCCCTTGTATTTTACAGACAACTACATTCAGGCGCGGCTAAAATAATCAGAATGTCTTCTACAAGTGGCAGACCACTAAATGGACATCTTGGCTTATTCATAATTCTCACTAATGAAATACCATAGGGATATTTTTTGCTGGGATAACCATGTTTGCTACAAAATGCTGTTTCTTTCTGGAATGAGAGTCCAGTTATTATTGGTATGTTTCTAATGTACATAAGGCAGTCTCTTTTCCCACACTCTAATATTGCGGTTCTGCATTTTTGGTAGTAGCCAGTCAGATGTGTTATAATTATGAATCAGACATTGGTTTTAAGGCTTGCAGACCTCTCTCATAAAGCTTTAATTTCCTTAGCCATTTGCAATATTCATACTTCTGTCACATTCACAAGGTATCTAGACAGGGTACCACCAACTTCCAAGGCTGTGCCAGGCACAGTCCTGTATTATGTCTGCGGATTGTACTTAATTAAGCCCTAAGTAGGGCTTGACAAGTCATTGGCACACGATCCAAGTCTTTCTTATTTATCAGGGGTACAAGTGGTTTGTGGTCAGTCAAAAGCTGAAATTACTCTGGAAGAGTAATTGGAAGAGCTTTCTTATGCATTTTTCACATGCTTCTTTTACAATGAGACACTACTCAGTCTTCAGAGAGTGATTTATGTCAGCAGTGAATGACCAGGAGCAGTATGTAGCAGCCCTGCCAGTCTGACCAGGCTGCAATAATATAGTAATCTACAACGCAGTTACAGCAGGCGGCTGCAAGTGGTTACGGGAAGGGAGCACTGGTGTGCCTCAGGTAGGGCTTCTGCTCAGTTGAAAACATATTCTCGTATTATGTTCAAATATCAGGTGCTTACATTTTCCAGGAGTTCATTCCAAGGATGTATTATTGCCATTCACAACCCAGCATTCATTTCATTTTGACATAGATTCAGGAGCTTGCATTAATTTATTGCATACTTAGGCCAATTTACCTTTTCTCAGTCTGCCCTTAGGCCTAGGTTTTGTGCATGTTATCTCAGTAGTTCAGCTAGTTTTGATGTAGCCCAATGTTTATTGCATTTTAGATGCGGATACCAAGTGTCTCTGGAAATCTAGACTGGCTTTTATCATATTTCGCTTCTTAATGGCAATATCCCAGGACTTTGTCTGTACAAGCAGCTATCCTTTTCCAGGTGCTGCAGTAGCCTTGTCATTTCCTTTGGAATATATTGGGTGCAGTAGCAATGCCAAAAGGAAGTCTGCGGAAAGATTACCATCCAAAAGGCATAATAAAAGTAGTTAACTTGGCGCCATCTGGGTGTAGAAGCATCTGCCAAAAACCATTTGTGGCATCTAAAAGGGGAAAAAACTTGGGCATTCATCTTGGAAAGATGTTGTCCACTGCGAATAGGACAGTGTTCTCTCAAGCACTTCTTTTTGTTGATTCAGGTCAAAGGATATGCTGACTCGTCTGTTTTTGTTAAGGCCTTATAACCACTGGTAAACACCATTCAGTGGGTTTGGCTATTTCTTCTGTAACACTGACAGGGCTTGGACTGTCTTATCCTGTTCTTTGAGTGTGAAGCACTGAACTGAGTATGTTGTGACTCTAAACACCGTAAGGAGCTGTATTTCTTTGCGTAGTGGGGAGATGAACTTAGTGGTTCTTTTTCTTCCAGTGTTTTTGTCTCATTTTCTTTTGGCAGATATGGCAATGTCATTGGCGTATCTTACTGAAGAGTAAATTTTCGAACCCCTGGGAACAAAAATAGCACCCCATCTGTTCTGTAACATTGCAAATTACTACAGGTCTTACTAGAATGTATGTTCATTCATGAGTTCAAGAGACCCAGTCACTTGTTATTTGTTTTTAATCAGTTCTTCCCCACTTCTCATTTCTGACTGTTCCATGCTTCCCCTCAGGGACTTTATTCTTGTTTCTCCGTCTTCAAACCAAAGAGACTGCTTTCTGCCTATTTTTCGTCCTGCTTCAATCTCTCTGAGAGGACCTTACTCAGCTTTTATTGCCCAGCCTATTCCCCTCCATTCCTGCTGGGGTGAACATCACCACTGTGGTCTCAAGACCTCAGCTCACCAAAGCTCTCCTCTATCTCCCTGGAGATGTCCTGCTTCCACTAGAAGTCTGTCCCACTGTCTCCCTAGCATAAAATGGAAGTATGTGAGCTCACAAGGAGTTTTCATTGCTGGCAGCTAATAACTAACCAGGGCATGAGGCTCTCAAATGTATATGTATTTCTCATGTTTTTTCCTGGTAAAGAACTAATTCATGTTGCAAAAAAAAAAAAATAAAAATCCCCAAACTGTAAAATTTCTTCTATTTCCTCCTGTCAATTTACCCTGTGCAAGAAGATGGGTAAGTTGTGAGTGTACACAGTTTTGGCTGATACTTCACAGCCAATATTATTGCCAAAAGGCAAGAGCTGTCAACCAAGATGTGAGGATTCAAAAAATTAAAGTTAGTATTCATTGTTCTACATTTTACTTGACCAAAGCAAGCGGTCTGGATTTGAGAAATTATCATGCCCCTTTAAAAAGATCAGGCTTCAGTCTCATTTTTAAGCATTTAGAATTGAAAATCATTCCTGAAAAATTTGACTTAAGCTGCTGCTATTATACAAAAGGCATCACAAACTCTCTTGACCCTCAGAACTGAAATTTTCTTCTAACTCCAAGTTCCAGACCCACATCCTGCACACTTTCTTCATATCCTTCTGTTAAGTACTTCCAGTTGGAGTTCTTAATGAATAAGGGAGGTAGAAGTTTACCCTATTTATGCATGTGTATGTTCCTGTCCATACCCTTGATCAGGATTTACATGGCCCAGTATATACGTGTATACTCTTGTTAATTATGCCTGTGTGAGCCTACAGCTTTTGCTGCAGGAACCAAGAGAGAGAAACATGAAATTACTGTAGCCAAGTAGCAAATGTAAGATATGGGAATTTCCCTAATGGTGTAAAACTTATAGGAATAAGATACTAGAAATCACAGGGAAAGCTATGAAATCTTAGCTAAGAGGTCTTTTCCTTCTCCTTGTCTTCCCTTTTTTTTTCTAATGAGGAATAAAAGAAGGAATAAAAGGGTTGTAGTGACCCCTTTCCATTCCTGAAACTCATGCCCCTCATAGATCACAGAACTCTACACCACAATAAGCAACTCTGAGTGCAGTATGCTGTAAGTAATTTAAAAGCTACTTTAAGAGAAGTGCATACTTTTCATGCTTTATACATTTCCAAAAACACCAGTCATTCATTTCTATTTGCCTTTTCTGCACAATTAAAATTGAAAATTGAATGAGCAGAAAGGAATAAATTGAATAATTCTCCTTCTTTCATTCTTCTTTTCCTTCTTTCTTTCATTCTTTCATTCTTTTTTTTATTCTTTCTTTCATTCTTTCTTTCATTCTTTCTTTCATTCTTCCCTCCTTTTCTTTCTTCCATTTCATTCTTCCATCCTTTCCTTTCCTTTCCTTTCCTTTCCTTTCCTTTCCTTTCCTTTCCTTTCCTTTCCTTTCCTTTCCTTTCCTTTCCTTTCCTTTCCTTTCCTTTCCTTTCCTTTCCTTTCCTTTCCTTTCCTTTCCTTTCCTTTCCTTTCTCTTTCCTTTCTCTTTCCTTTCTCTTTCCTTTCTCTTTCCTTTCTCTTTCCTTTCTCTTTCCTTTCTCTTTCCTTTCTCTTTCCTTTCTCTTTCCTTTCTCTTTCCTTTCCTTTCCTTTCCTTTCCTCTTTCCTTTCTCTTTCCTTTCTCTTTCCTTTCTCTTTCCTTTCTCTTTCCTTTCTCTTTCCTTTCTCTTTCCTTTCTTTCTCTTTCCTTTCTCTTTCCTTTCTCTTTCTCTTCCTCTTTCCTTTCTCTTTCCTTTCCTTTCTCTTTCCTTTCTCTTTCCTTTCTCTTTCCTTTCTCTTTCCTTTCTCTTTCCTTTCTCTTTCCTTTCTCTTTCCTTTCTCTTTCCTTTCTCTTTCCTTTCTCTTTCCTTTCTCTTTCCTTTCTCTTTCCTTTCTCTTTCCTTTCTCTTTCCTTTCTCTTTCCTTTCTCTTTCCTTTCTCTTTCCTTTCTCTTTCCTTTCTTTCTTTTCCTTTCTCTTTCCTTTCTCTTTCCTTTCTCTTTCCTTTCTCTTTCCTTTCTCTTTCCTTTCTCTTTCCTTTCTCTTTCCTTTCTCTTTCCTTTCTCTTTCCTTTCTCTTTCCTTTCTCTTTCCTTTCTCTTTCCTTTCTCTTTCCTTTCTCTTTCCTTTCTCTTTCCTTTCTCTTTCCTTTCTCTTTCCTTTCTCTTTCCTTTCTCTTTCCTTTCTCTTTCCTTTCCTTTCCTTTCTCTTTCCTCTCCCTTTCCTTTCCTTTCCTTTCCTTTCTCTTTCCTTTCTCTTTCCTTTCTCTTTCCTTTCTCTTTCCTTTCTCTTTCCTTTCTCTTTCCTTTCTCTTTCCTTTCTCTTTCCTTTCTCTTTCCTTTCTCTTTCCTTTCTCTTTCCTTTCTCTTTCCTTTCTCTTTCCTTTCTCTTTCCTTTCTCTTTCCTTTCTCTTTCCTTTCCTTTCCTTTCCTTTCCTTTCCTTTCCTTTCCTTTCCTTTCCTTTCCTTTCCTTTCCTTTCCTTTCCTTTCCTTTCCTTTCCTTTCCTTTCCTTTCCTTTCCCTCGTTCTCTATCTCTTTCTGTCTTTGTCTCTCCCTTTCTTTCACTTTCCTTCCATTCTTCTGTCCCTTTTCCTGGCTTTGGTCTTTTCATCATAAATGAAACTGAAGATGTCACATCACTCTTATGACAGGAACTAAATCTGTGCATGTGAACATATAGCTCAATGTCTGGCCAATATGGTCACTTGATAAATAATGAAATTTAACCATCTGCATCAGTCCTATGAAATACATGGATATTAGGCACGCAGACATAGAATGGATGGAGTTGTCATTTGAGATTGTTGTCAGATACCTCTACCTGGCCTCTCCTGGGGCTTTTCATGGAAAGACTTCAGGTGAAAAGGCTTGCCTTTGCTGGAAATCTTGGTGCTGTCCTTCAGGATGGGAGCTCAGGGTGCTCTGAGCCCCTCTGCCCTTGTGTCTGCAGGCTCTGCCCCTCCCCTCACACCAGTTCATCCTCCATGACCCCAGCACAGTCCTGGTGGAGCTGGTCACCAAGGTCAGTGCCTCCCAGCTGATGCTGTTGGTGGCCCCACGACAGCAAGGACACTGTTGAACACATATGGTGGGATGTATGTGGTGTTCTTGGCAAGACGGTTTGAGAAAAAAAAGTTTTGTGTGGTCATAAAATCTCAGATATAGATGGCTTTAAATGAATACTTTTAGACAAGGGAGTGGCTAAGAAAGGCCATAACTATTCAATATGCTTTTATTTTAACCAAACTACTGACTGTTGAATATCTTTGAATGTGTGGGAGGTCCTCTTGGTAGAGTGTAGTTGCATCATGACTTCTCACAACAACGTGTTGCTCTCAGAAACCCTCTGGGGATTGGAGATGTGATTACTTTGCCCTCCGATCCCCTTTGCTTAGTATTTATGACCAAAATGAGGGATGATTTTAGAGGAAAGCACTTAGGTCTCATTTTGTCACAGTGACAGTTAGGCTTATCGTTGTTGAGGCATTTGTGTTTTCCATATGTTTTTCTCTTTAGCTGTAATGTTGAAGTTTCAAGGGGTCACTGAATTTGGCACACATTCTTTTTCATTTGACTTCGACTATTGGGGGGCAGTAAGTGTTTCTAACTCCTAAAATGGTTTAAAAAGGTACAAGTAGGCTCAGATATTTATCTTCAAATATTTGTAACAACAATAATAACAAACACCCAGGAAATCCTTTTTTCATTATTCTTTTCTAGTTAATGACTGGCTTTTCAGGAACCGTGGTCTTCACTGCTGTAAAGAGAGGCATTACTCGGAAAAGTCAGGTGCAGTTGAAGGTTTTCACCAAGAGGTGGTGCTAACAATTACCACAGTCGGGATAACATCCTTGTAAAATGTCTATAATCTATTTGAAACCAAAATTAAAGGGTTTATGTGGCTATGTGTGCTAGTGCAGTAGTACGGCGTCCTTCTATTTATGAGCTGTGTAATTGTATGTTTAGTCCTTTTTCAGTGTAGGAAAGCCGCACCATAATGTGTAATTATAACCTTGGTAAGTGTAACACCATTAAAGTTAGAACAAGTGGTGTGTGCAGCAGAGAAATGATAGGGTGATGACAGAGTGACATGCTATAACCAGCACAGCATAATCAGAATAGTCTTGTTCCTGCTATTAAAAAGGCTGTTCTCTGTACCAGCTAACTTTTGGTTCCCCAGGAGAAGCAAAATTATGCTAAGCCTCACAGAAGCACTGGCTGTGCCTGTAGCAGTGACATTTGCTTGACACTTACCCAGAGGCTGTTAAGGACCTAGAGGCATCAGAGCATTGGGGGTGGCAGAGTCTCAGGAGGTCCCGGCAGTCTGTGGGGGCAGCAGCACTGGCCATGACACAGGCAGTCCTTGTTGGGGTGTTTGTCCTGGGGGAACTTGTTCAAACCAAGCCCTCCCCAAGCACTGAGCACCCACCTCAGTTTTGGCAGACAGGAGGATGTGCCAGCAGGAGGGGTGTATCAGCAAGTCCCTCCAGCGCACAAAAAGCATTTTTTCACAAGCTGTTCCAGGGCCTTTTTGGCACTGCAGGTGCAGATGACAGACCCTCTTTGCCCCTCTGTTTTCCCAAAGGCAGAGGAAGTAAAGCAGTAGCTACTCATCAGTGCAGGAGGCTGAGGCATGTGGCATGGTAGGGTGGTGGGGAAGTGGCCTTGCTAGGGAGGTGTCTAGGTGAAGTGCTGGAGCCTTCCCACTAAAGTTTGCTGTAGGTGGAAACAATCAGCAATCTTGTTGTGAAAAGCAGCCTGTGGGGGACACAAACTTTGCCCAAGAAAGCACAAACTTTACTCAACATTTTTAATGTTGCTGTCAGTTGTGAATCCCAGGCTCATCTCTGAGCAGGAGAATTTCCACTCCCCTGGTACCTGTGGGATGCTTTAGCCACATTGGAAGTGTGTACCAATTAGCATCATGGAGGAAATGCAAAATCTCAGTGTGGGTATATGGCATAAACTACACTACAAATCAAATTGAACTCCCTAAAAATCCTGCCAGAGAGGACAGCCTTTTACTGATTAAATCCCAGCCTTGCAAGTGTTTTTATATAGGATTGCAGAAGAGAGCTTTAAAATGGTCCTTACGGCATTTTTAACAGAGGCCAGTCCCAGGGCTGTTTTGGGGTAGTTGGTCCAGTGGTTGTTTTCACTTTGGCAGGAGTACATCACTAATATGAAAGCTGTTGACAGTCTTCTCAGTGATGCTTTTTTTCCATGTTTGTGTTTTGTATTTTCTGGCTGAGTTAGCCCATATCCTGTAAACTTTCTTATTGTGCCTCATACTCATTGCAATGACATCTACTGTGGAAGGGAGAGAGAAAGCTTATTAACCGCAGGCCCGCCTCCTGCTGACTGCAGTCGGAGACTGCCTGGGACAGCACTACCAGCAGATGTTTCTGCTTTATAGATCAATGGAAACTTTACAGAGATATTTCTCTCTTCAGTCCAAAAGCAAATGCCAGAAGTCTGAGATCCAGTAACTTTGCTGGACACCAAGAATTTTATTTGGTTTGTTATATTTTTTTATACACAAACTAGCTACCAGAAAGTTGCCTTTAACATTGCTTTAAATGGCATCTCTTACAGGAATAAAGCTGCTATCCACTTGTGGAGAGCGGTCTTGCTGCCTTTGCCCTCACATGAAGTGTCAGTGTAGGCTAGAGCCCAGCAGATGGGTACAGCACAAGACACAAGCCATCAGCTGTCATTGTGGGGTGGTATTTTCTGGTGCTGAGTCTCCAGGGACTCTGTGGAACAAATCCATATTTCAAAGGACAGAAAAGTGCTATTTTATTCAACCAAAGGGGTGGAAATGTATCTTTCTCTCTGCACATTATCTTCTTGTTTTCTCAAAGAGGGGCTGACTGGGGAAGAAGGGATATGGAGAGGAAGGGAAAGGGAATACTTGATCTGTGCCCACTCATGACTCCCTGTGCATGGTAACACATTATTACCCCTTTCTCATCACAGAACTCTTGTCTGCTATGGCTTCAGATGCAGTTGCTCCCACGCTACAATTTCCCTCAGAACAACTGCAAATAAGAAATAAATATTTTTGCTCTTTCAACCAAGAAAGCTCATCTATGGTTTCAGATCACCCATGTGAAACCCTCATAATCCTCCAGGACCCCCTTTTCTCTCACAATTTGCTGTTTGTGCAAAGGAAAACAGGCAGCTGACGGAGCTGCTTCAGTTCCATGTGTATGTGTTCTCTGCAAGAGTGGTGGCATCTGTGGGAAACAGACCTTCAAATATCCCACTCCTGTGTGATAGAGGAAGAGAGTTTTTTGGCTTCACAAATGTCTTCAGGAAACTCTGAATTCAGAGACATGTCTTTCAGTGACAGAAACTTCAGCTATGTTGAAACCTCAACTGATGTTTCAGTGATGGAAACATCAACTGTCCTGTCAAAGAAGACTTAAATTAGTGGGAGTATTTTTCTCTAGCAGCAAGTAACAAATTAAACTTCCAGTGATTGCCTGCCATAAAGGAACTGGAGACTTCCTCTGACCGGATCAGGCCAGATCTGGAGATATTTAATGTTCCTTTAATGTTTAGGGATCTGCATATTTGGTGGGATATCTGCATGAAGAAACAGCTGTGCTGTCTCTGGGAGTTGTCCTTTCTCAAAGGGCATCTTTCTTTTGAATGTATTGCAGCCTTCCCTTTAGGGAGAAGAGAGAGAACCAAGCAGACCTCAGAAGTATGTGCATGGACTGTACAATAACAGAAGTTTCCTATAAGTCAGTTGGCATTTCTGTGTTAGGTCAGAAAGCCCTGAAGGCCATGAAGTTTGAGAGAGCAGATTTCTTTTAGTGCCTGGATTTTAAATGCCCACTGTTGTGTAACATAGTGGTCAGTCCAACCAGGTTGTCAGGGACTTGCAAATGCACAGTTCCCTACCTTGTCCTTTCCGAGCTAAGCTTTGTTGTACTAATGGCATTTAGAAAGGATATGAAAAGCTTATAATTTGATTGTTAGTCAAAGTAACCATGGTCATCCATCTTACATCTGAGGTTCTGGCTATTCCTGTTCACAGAGAGGGCAGCAGCTTCATAAGCACCGAGCAGAACCAAAACTGCTGTGGGGAGCTCAGGCTGCTGCAGGTAGCCTTTCTGGTCAAAAATGCTGTAGACACACTCCTCATCCTCCTCCTTCAGAAGGTCTAGGTTAAGTGCAGCTTCCCATATGGACAGATATCTACAACTTCACCTAATTCCAGGACGTGGCAGCAGCTTTCAGGATGCCCCATTGTGTTTTATATTTGCCTCCTCCTTAAATATTTCTCCATGCACCAGCAAGTCCCTGACATCCCTGAGCTCACTTTCTTATAGCACTGGCAATCTCAATTTCATGTTTTGTTTGTTTTTGTTTTTGTTTTTTAAATATGTCTGCTGCTGACAACCCATATATCGTCCTTGTTATTTCATAATTTAAAAGTACTTCATATAGATCTGATGACCTCTCTCCCTCCTTTGCCAATAGGTGCTTTATTACATTGACAGCTTCACTCACTGGCCCATTATACTGGTAAAAAAGGGGGCCTGCAGCTGTGTGTCTGGGACTTCACTGCTTTCTGTTTCAAGCTCCAGATCACTGGTGCAGCCTGTGATCAGGTACTTTTATATGACGAGTGCCACAGTGAGTACGGGTAGAGTGCAGAGCAGCCCTTGTTTAGTGGTTCTATCCCCTGCTAATCCTCTAGATTATTGCTCTAGAGGCTGTGTTTTTGACAATGATCTCTCTTCTGTGTTTTTATTAGATATCCAAGTATTCTCTCTTAATAACAAAAAAAAATCTCCACTGTTCCCAGAGCAAGTTTGTCATGCTCTTTTCAATAGCAGTAGTGACATAATGTTCTTTCCAGCTATTACAAGCCTCCAGTAGATGAAGACATAAAACCTTTGACACCCAAATACCATAGTCAAAACCTTGCTGTCTGTTACACATACTGACATTTTTATTAGCATCCATGAGACATAAACTCCTGCTTTTAGGAGGATCTCACCAATACCCTTCATGGAAGAGTTTAGGGGCTTCTCAGGTTTTTACTTACTGTAAAGGCTGAAATTCTTCAGTGCAGTACTCTGATTAGCTACCTCAGACATTTTAATACTGCCAGCATCTTATGGTGGTATCTACACACCCTTTCAGGCTCTCAGGTCAAGTAGTTGGATTAAGCATGAATTTCCTGTTCTCACTCAGTATTTGGAGGGATGCTTGTCCTTGTTGCACCTGTCTCTGACAGAGTTCCTAGAGTGTAATAGTCTTAGTCCTGGTACCTCTTGGCCATTTTGCTGTATTTATTTTTCTCCTAGGAACATTATTTCTATTACATACAAAATGTATTTTCAATTTTTCAGCTTTAGGTCAGCACTCTGTTTTTTTTTGTTTTGGTTTGGGTTTTTTTTCTGTCTTGTGCAGAGCCTCCATCCCTGTTATTTTCCTTCTGATTACAACTTTATTTATGTAAACCTGTGCACACTTCACAGTGTCAAAACCATAATGCATTCATTCAAATCATCAAAGCCATTTGATTTCCAATCCACATGGAGAAGAGGTGTCTTCTCCTTTGTTAAATGAGCACAAATGTGTGCTCCATTTGTGTAGTGGTACCTGCCAAAACCTCCTATCAAGCACAGCAAAAACATTTGGCATCAACCACCTCTCCAAAGACTTTTCCCTTTGGAGGGTAAAATTCCATTTTTCAATGTTATATTCTTTCAATAATGTACATAAATGAAACTTTTTAAGGTTTAGCTGCATTTCTCCTTTCTCCCCCTCTGCATAGACTATGCACTTACAGCTTCTTCTGCTCTCTCTCAGCTTCCATGCTTCTCCTTCCTTGATTTGGTAAGACCTACATTTTAGCCATTAACACCCTGTTTTCTGTGGGTTTCCTTGTAATGTTAATGTTACTCTTTCTGGCACTACTCTAATCTAGAGCTTCAACACTCCAAGGAAAGCTTATGATGGATCTGATCTCTTTTTCTAAATGCCAGCTCTCTGCTTGGTTTCTGTTATATACCACAGCAAAGGTATCTCCATGTACAGCTCCTAAGGGGTTCAGGCTCTGTGGGCTTCTCTGACCTGAATTTCTTCACATGGGATATGGGGCTTTCTGGGATAGCCAAAGCATCAAGAGCTTCAGTCTCAGAGTGTGCTGGGATCCATAAGTGTCCTTCTGTGGGACTTTAGTCCCAAACTGACAGCTTAACAGTAGCTCAGCTATCTGAAAACACAGAGGCATTTGACAAAGTGACAGAGATGCCAAACACAAAAAAAAGTATGAATTTCAGTACAGGACTGAGCATCTTTGTGCTTTTGGCTCTATCAGTAGCCACCGTTCATCTTTGGATAGGACACTACCTTTACCATGGCTCTACAGTCTTATCCATAAAATGAAGGTGACAGTTCTTTTTGTAAAGCACTCTGAGTCTCAGTGGCAAAGGAGATGTGGCATTGCAGAGATAAGTCAACTGAAATGGCTGCATTATTTTTCCTGAACCCTAGAGTTTATCCAGAGCCTGAGCTAACAGAAGCAGTAGTTAGACAACAGGAGAAATAACTGGGTCGGGAGCTATATTTATGATCAGAGGCAGGGTCATATTATTCACTGTGAATAATTTATCTGACAAGGACATATAGTTTGCATAATTTTCTTAAAACAATGTTCTGTAAATATTGCAGTCTGCTGAATAATTTGAGATGAGTCAATGGGATCTGGTTAAAATCCAACAACGTCTTGAATTATTGAATTCCTCACTACCAGACACTTACTTGAACAGCACCAGCTGCCAAATGAGTAGGTTCCCACTCATTCCAACTGGAAGTTCCCTTCTCAAAGTGGATTTGAGAACTGGCTCAATATGGTTGACAGAAACCTGGCCCTTCAAGGATCATGGGCTACTTGGCTGCTCTTGCAGACAGTACGCCACCAAGTCTTGCCTGTCACACTAAAACTTGTTTTGAAGAACATGGGCTTGTGGTAAAACCTTGCCTTTTGCTCTGCGTAGCCAAGTGACTCTTGGACTGTGTTTTGTACAATGTTAAAGCTTTAGCATTGCACAGTAACGTTTGCTCACATGAACGTTTCTGCTCACAATGGACTTCTGTGAGCAGCACAACAGTTCACCTTCATAGAGTATTATTTTAAATTTAACTTAGCATTCTTGAAAACTTTAAAACTGTGTTTATTTGCTCTTGGACCCTCACTGTCTTCTGGTTAAATAAACCTCTGTGGCATGAATAGGGCTCAATAGTGTCTGTTTGAATGAAGAACCTTAATAGTTTCTGAACATAATTCTTTCATTCATGGTCAGAAAAAAAAGCTCCCATATCTCATGGGGTTAATGACAACCACTCCCCTCTGTCAAATCCTTTCTTTCACCATTTGATTTCACAAGACTAACAGGGTCAGTGCCCTGAATGGCTGTTTGGTTTCTGTAGGACCTGCTGGAAGCGTCTCAGAAGAGTGCAGTCACACAGAGCCAGCTCTCCTACAGAGGGAGCTGTGCCACGGGGAGGCAGGACCTTGCTGAGGGCTACTGCAAGACGTGTCACTTGCAGTATTTTGTTCTTTGAAGGCATCATGTTCCAATGAGAGCAACTGTCTTGTCCACTAAAAGTCCTCGTCATCGTGATCAGACCTGTGTTGCGCTCCCTACACAACAGATCCTAGCAGCTTTCACCTGTCTGGTTGAGCTGCGTTACACAATGCTCAGAACTTGGGGCAGGTCCACCAAATCTTTTCCTTCACATCCATTTCATTATTATTACCTTCCTCCTTGCACTGCCCTTCCAGGCAGTGGGAGAGGCAGTGATGCTGCACCTTCCTGGAGAAGGATAGACTGAATTCTCATGCATTCCCTTGGTTGAGGGAGTGAGGCCAAGCAAATATTGAAGGAGGAAAAACGAGCATGGGATGAGGGGGAGACTGAACTTCTTAGGGAAGAAGCAAAGCAGTCAGATAGCAAAAAAAGAAAGGAGAAATTAAGCTTTGGAAGAAGAGGGGGGGGGAAACAGCTTCTTAGATGAAACTAGCATTTACTAGGGTAAAGACTGCTTTTTCCCTAAATCTCCCACTGGGGGAGACTCCTCCATGACCCTAGGCTTTAGCTTTGCTGCTTTAAATTTAGATGTTTCTACTATTTATTTTCAATCTCCAAAGTAAATAACAGGACATGGTGTATTATCTGGCGTTTGGAGTTATAGAAGACAAGACCCAGGGGGAATCACTTTTAATGTGCTGTCCCCTCAGTTACTCAGACTCACAGTGAAAATGTGGGTATTCAGCCCCGCCGTGGGCATGAAATATAGTGTCTAAATTCAGCACTGAAATTAGTGCCCTTAAGTGAATGCTAATCATGTACCCAGACAAAAAGAATGCATTTGTTTGGTCAGTAAACAACTTTTTATGGGCATTAAAATCATTTAGTTTCTGTTTTCTCCCTACTAGGCAGATTTTATTTAGTCAGTATCAGGGCTATCAAAGGTTGTGCCATTTTGCTCTTTCTCATGCCCCATGCTTTGTGTTGCTGGAGCTCTTAGTAGTGCTTCAGGACAGACACAGGCACAGGGCATGAAAAATCTCAGCTGCACAGGGAATGAAAAACCTCAGCTGCACATGGTTGCTGCTTTACTGGCATTGTAACACCCTCAGCAATCGGCTCAGAAAGCTTAGAGCTGACTTTGCATTTTTTGGCCTTGATCTCTGGCACTGAAGTTAATTGGGATAATTCAGAGTTCACACCCATCTCCCCAAGGGGCTGGTTTAAAAATACTTGTAATGTGAGTTTTAAAATAATTTCTTTTGATTGGAAGTATTTGGAAAAGTTCCTCTCCACTGGTTTTAAAAGGTGTCATTTTTTTATGAATGCTGAGACGTTGATTAATAAAATTCCGAAAGCATTAACTCAATTGAGTGGGCTCCAACTTTTCCTTTCTTTATTATTATGATTTGTGAAAATAAATGCAATAAAATTGAAGTCCCAGCAGCTCTGTTAAACTGTATCCTCAGCAGTCTCCTTCCTGATAGCCCTACCATATGTTTTACGATGCTAGACACAAGGCCGTTTGCTCTTTTCTCGGGGGAAGGTCGAGCAAAACCTTGGCTTGGCACCACAGTCCTTCAGCTTGTAGCCCTGTATCTCAGGCATATTGTACACTAGCTTGTACCGTGGTTTTGTCTCCCTCCTTTTAAGACACTTTAGGAAGGAGCAGGTTCTTGGCTGTCTACCTCTGGTTGTCCTCTTCAGCCTCCCAAGAGCAGCTTACGGGAAGTGACGCTCAGGGCCATCCTCTTTACCACGTGCCCTGGCATGGCCCCAGGGGTTCATTTAGGAGGATGGCTTCATTTAGGAGGATGGCAGCTTCACGCTCTGGCTCTACCCAGTGCCACCTCCCATGCAAGGATGGTCATGGCCACCCAACAATGGGAGACCCGCCAGGGGAGATCTCCTTCCCTTGAGGCTGAGCTTCTGATTCTGCTCTTACCAGGTCTGCCATGAAATATGCCCTCTGAATGGAGGTAGAGAGGCTTCAAGCCTTTGTATTTAGGAGGGATGAGGGGGTGAAAACTGAGGGAAGGCAGAGTCAGGGACCGCTTGGGCTCTCAGCTGCTGACTGGCCTGCCAGGGAAGAATTTATTGCCCTGGCTGCATTTGGGACGCAAACCGCTCAGAATAGCCATCCATCCTACATGTCCAAGTAAGCTGCCACAGGAGATTCATCTGTAAGCTGGCATACCTTCTTCCTGAGGTTTCTTTCTCCTTTATACTGCAAAGGCTAATATATTGTTCAAATTAAAGCAGGCCTGGGGACCAAAGACAGAGCTGGTTATTGAGTGGAATGGACTGATGAGGAGTGGGTAATATATTTAAAGACTGTGTAGGAGCCACTAGGGATGATATAGTCTGATTTATTTGATTTAGCATAATTTATAGGACACTAGACTATGTTGTGATTCTTTGGGATTTTTATCAGGAAATTTGCATTCAATTTTTAAGGATCTCTGTGCAGAAACACTCTCGTTCTCTTATTATTTTGGCTTTAAACATATCATGTACCACTGAAGAATTTATAAGTGTATAAAGAATTTTAATAAGTTCAGATGGCAAAAAAAAAGAGTTTGGAACCTAAGATCAGGGGAGGATGAGGATTCCTGCTTCACCCTCTCCCAAGAGCATGAGTGGACTTCATTAAAAAATAGGCAATACTATATCTGCATTAATTCTCCTTTTTTTGTCTTTAGGACAGAGCCAGCCTCAGTAGAATAGCTGACATCCAGTAGCTTAGGTCATATAAATAAGCACTGAACCTCTCTGCTTGTGCCCACTAAAAACCATAGATCTGGTCTGTTGTGCACCTTCCTTTCTGAAATATTCCTTGATATTAAGGCTGGAATTTGCTTAGTGGAATAGACGATAGTCCATATTTTTTTATGCTCTAAGCAAGATTTTTCCATCATAAAAAACTTGTGTTTTGTAAGTTAGTCCTCTTGTAATTTCATCCTCTTCAGAGACTCTCTCAAAATAGAGATACCTCAGGTGAAACTGGGGCTGTCGGTAGATCAGAAGTGGCCTCAACATAAGATTGGGTGTCTAAGCACATCATTAGGAGACACTCAATCTTTTTGTACTAAAAGTTTAAGTCTTTTCCATACAGAGAGCAGGAAAGGGGGGTGTTCCCCAGACCGTGCCCTACTGAGGTACCTCATGATTCACCAAACAACTCAGCAGATGCCAAGATGTAAATATTGCCATTTAACATCTTAACATTCATGGAAGGCTCTTGATCTCAAATCTGTGACATGCCATGGTTTCAGCCACTCTGCTGGACCTTTCCATGAATTCACGTATTTGGAGGTTCCACATTTTTTGATATTTGCATCCCATTAAAGCATAGCGGACTGCAGCACTTGAGCCTCCATCCTAAATGTGTTCAGTTGAGAAAGTTGAATCCCTGGTGATCTGTAAATTGCAACACTATTTAAAACCTTTGTTGACAGTCAAGCACATTGAGTGTTTAAAGTTTTAATAGGCTTAAAGTTAATTCTGGAGTCCACCAACATCTGCATACATCTGTAATTTACAAGCGTCTCTTATTTGGTTGGTTTAGTAAATTGTACCTAAGAGTGTTTTTGGAACTTTGGCAGCTCTATTTAGAGTTTCATGATTCATCTGTGCCTTTGCCAATTGCTTTGGTTCTTTTCTTTTTGCTTCATCCTTTTTTTCTTCACCCTTTTTCCCCCCATTGGAGAACACTCTTCAATACTTAATTCAGGGCTGGGGTTTGGAATGCACTTTATCACACACCTTTTCTGTGCCAAAACCCTTTACACACTCTGTTAAGGACAACTTGCCACATACTAATGTACTTATTTGTGAAACAGCTTTTAAAGTTGGTGTAGATGGCAGAATGCAAAGCGTGATGGGCCAAGTTCACTTGTGAAGGAGGTGCCTTGGTCCTTTCTCACAGCTTACACCCTTGCCTTGTGCAGGCAGGGCTTGTTCTCCTGAAACCTCTCCCCCTTGTAATGCCAGCAACGCGGGCAGGATAGATGCATGCCATTGATGGGCTGGAAGCTGTGGGAGTATCTGTGGGTGGGAAGGGATGGGTGGGTATGCACCATTAGTGGTAGGTCCCCAAGGTACCACTAGGTGCCTGACTTCTGGCCAGGGATATTGCTTCGTCTGGGAGGGTCCCATCAAGGAAATATAGGACAGATGCCTGGAGGAGGCAGCCGGAGATCATGGAGGTTTCCAAAAAAACATCTTTGTGCCTTTGCCCTGGAGAGCCCTTAGGAGCTGGGCTGGGAGCCGCCAGGCCGGTTCATTGTAAATAGAAGAGTCAGTCTTCCTCCCATGTATGAACGTTTTAGTTTCTGGCAGCTCGTGTCAAAATAATCCTTTGTTCCTCAAAATATGTGAGCTTTTTTGGGCTCTTGAGAAGCCTGAGTGCCTGACAAACTCAGCGCCTGTCTCTTCAGGCAGCTAGAGGTGGCGGGGGCACAACTGCGATGCTGGCTGCATTGGCGGCTCTCATAACTTCCCTTGTTATTTTTATTGTCTGAGCCTCCAGAGTGCTTTGATTAGGTTGGAATCTTAGCTTTCATATTTATTTATTTTTTTAAAAGCAAGTTCCTAGCCCTTGTGGCTGTGGAAAAAGTAGCTTGAAAACACGCGGTGTGCTTTGGATGTGCTAAAATCAGAACAGGAACAAAGAGAGCCCAGCTGGGACTGCAGGCATGGGACAAGTCTTTTATTAAACTCTGGATTTTCTGTCTTGCAGAAGCTTCAGTCTTGTTGAACTCAAGGTGTCCACGCCATGTGCTACACTGCTGCTGCCTCGCTGCCTCACAGAGGCATTTCCCAGGGGCTGGGCTGGGGCAGGCATTGGTCATGCGGGGAACAATTGGTAGCAGAAGAACAAAGAGTTAGAAAAGGAATTGTTTGCATCTCATAACGAGTCAGCTTGCTTTCACTTCATGTTTCTACCCTAAACCTCATAATAGTGCGTTTTCATTGTGTTAGGTTTTGATACCTACAGCCTTGTTATCACACCCTTGCAAGATGTAGTGTAACACTCTTGCTGCAGTTGGCAACTTGGAAAAATTTGCCTTTTTCACCTGAATTTGGCAGCATTAATCTGAAAGCACATGCTCTTTCCCTGAAAGGGTGCAGCTTTCAGCATGTCTCATGGCTGGGCAGTGAAGCAGTTAACGTGCAACAAGATGTTCTGAGCTCTAATGAATAAAGGTCTAATAACTATGCTGTGAAGAAGTCAGATGTGAAGTATAGAGCCATTAATTGTCAACAGCTTGTGCTCTGCTATCATTCCTATAGCACAATAAGGATGGTTGATGATCTTGTACTTATGCTGGTTGATTTGACTCAGGCAGATGGCTGACAAAAATATTTAAACTGAAGTGAGACAGAGTAAGTGGTGGAAAAAGACACAAAGTAAAGCTAGTCCCATCTTAAGAAAAAATTACTAACTCACAAAGAGTTAATTTAAGCAGGTTTATATTTATCTGTCTGATATGTATTTGCCTGACACATGTGGTTGATGCGAAGAACTGGCGTCTGCTCTGTCAGTAGAAGTATTTTATTATTATTAATAGCTATTTGCTAACTCTGGCATCTGTAGTCAGCCAGGCACTGTGCAAAACCCAAGGAAAGCGTAGTGTCTCTCTAGAGAGCTTATGGTAATCTGTTCTATTGCAACAATATTTTTTTAATGCTGTGTATAAATCATTCTTCTAGCATTATTTAGTATAGAAGTTTACACTTCCCCATTCATGTTTTCATGGCAGACAGATTTGCCACAGTGAAAACACTATGCAGTTCAATCCAGCTATATTTTATGGAGTTTCTTCCAGGCAAACCATTGGAAACCATCGCTGCAGAGAGACCCTTAACACGCAGTTAACTTTGAAATCTGCCCAAGCATCATTAACTTTAATGGCCCTGAGCACATGCTTCCAGCTCAGCATATGCTGAAGTGCTCTCCAGAATGTAGACAGGATTAGGCCCATACAAGCTGTTTTGGTCAAATGCAGTATAAACCTTCAGAGGGATTAAAATCCCCAAGGATTCACCCTTCCATTCAGGCCCATTTTCCAGTCTGAGGTATATTGAAATCCCCATTGACCCCAGGAGCCTTTAGCGAGGGTGGACTGTGTTCTGCTGCGTGGCATAGTGCTGCGATACTGCCCTGCAAGTAGGAAAAATGACTCATAAGAGAGTAGATGAGATTGTGATGGCCAATAGTGTAAGATAAAGATTTTAAATAACAACAACCAAAAAAAGACCTTAATTGAGTCTGACTAGAACTAAATCTGTAGTTAAATAAAGGCATATAATGAAATGGAAGCAAGGAAAAAAAACCCACAGAAAAAGAAAATAAAACAAAAAAAAAATTTGTGTGTTAAATAAACTGTATCATCCGGTCTCCAGGGGAAAATAACTGAAAAAAAAGATAGTATTGGAATAACTTTTAAAGTGGAATAATGCCTAATGAGGTCCTTAGGGGACTATTTATGTAGACTTCATGAACAGCTTGATTCAAAAGAGAGCTTTGCCCACATTCCGAATTGTATTCAACTTAGTCTTATTTATTTAACACCTGAAGCTAGCTTGCATCCACTGTTGAAATGCTATCAAGAAGCACTGTGTAAACCTGGTGGTACCCTCCTGAGTTTTAGGGAAGGATAAACCAGCAGATACATGATAGCACTTGCCTGATGACAAAAGTTTTTTTATTCTCTACTGGGTCACTGCCCCAAAATTACCCCATATGTCTGAACACTTTGTGAGCCTGTGGGGAGTCAGATGCAGAAAGCCTTCATAATGCAGAGAAATATTTGAGCTAGCCTTTTTTGCTCCACATCGGAACACGATGTGGAAAAGGGGGTGCAAAGGAGATGGTGGGAAGGAGCAAATTCGAGCTCCTAGGTTAGATCACCCTAAATTTCTGAAGAGATAGCCCTCACTGTAGGGATTTTTCTATTCCGCTAAAATCACAGAATGATTAAGGTTGGAAGAGACCTCTGGAGATCATTTAGTTCAACCCCATCTAAGCCAAGGCAGGGCCATTTACAGCAGGCTACACAGGAATGCATCCAGATGGGCTTCAAATGTCTCCGGAGAAGGAGCCTCCATGTAATTATAGGTAAGACCACTTGGAAAAAATAAATGTGCAAGGGCAAGTGCATTAATTTCTTGTGAGTCTCTTTAAAAGCAGAAGGCTTCAACAATCAAAGTCTCAGATTCCCCAAATGGCTACATTATGAGTGTCTTTTGTTTTTAAGAAAGCTCAGTGAAAGTTGCCTCATTTCTCTTTTTAGAATGTACCATCATAAACATCTTCCAATCATCAGATCTGGAAATCTTCCAAATATCAGGCAACCACAATATGGCTTTGTAGAGTGTTTTAACTTGTTTAACATGAGGAAGAGTCTGCTCAAACAGCTCTGTTTGTAAAATTATCTACTAAACAATCAAAAAAATAGTTTATTTAGAAGCACTAAATGACAAGATTGAGAACTGGAAACCAGTAAGAAAGAAGGGAGCAATAAAATACTAGGAACCCAAATGGCTGTGGCTTGATATATCTTGTCTCAGCTTTTCTTTGATTTTCTCCAAAAGAAGTTGGCAGTGACAATAGAAATGCTGTGAACAATGTAACAATGTGATGTACTTGTGCCAAAATGTAAATACGAAGGAAATTTTCTAAAATACTCTGTATCAAATTATCTGCAAGAACCAGAAAAAAATGAAACATATTTTCAGTTCTTTGGAAACACAGAGAAAAATCACATGCAGAGCTTAAGAGTTTATACTTACATAGGTACAAATTCCTTATTAAAAATTTGATCCCAGTTAGAGAAGACCAAATGAATACTTTGGTGGTGACGTGATGGATGGGATACTTTAGTGATGTGTTTCATTATGATCCCAGTAAAATGAATAAAACAAAAAAAACCTCCAAAACCCAGAATGCCTCACACATCTCTTTCTCAACAACTAAGGATATAAATGAGGATGTATTGACTTTTAATGAATTTCAAGTTCCACAAATGGGAGCCTTTTAGGATCAAGGTATTAGGTGAGCGTGCAATGTGATATTTTTATAAGGCTCTCGGATATGGTCTTAATACAAGAGGTTAAAACCCACTTAGATGGACAATAACTCTTCACCAACTCTGGATTAACACTGGCATAGAGAGAGTATGTAGGGAGGAGGAAACAGTCTCAAACCAAACACCCACCCTATATGCCTATATATGAAGCTCAAGAGGCATAAAGACCTTAATCTACCTTTCCTTTCCTAATCCAGTCTGTTTTCACAATAAAACCAATGTCTCATCTGTATTAAGTTTATTCCTAAGCTAATGTCTCTGGACTCATGGCTTAAGCAGGCAGCATGCTGCCCCAGGAAGGCTCAGGGTCATACCTGTTAAAACTGCTGGGTGCTTCCTAAGTTAGGTGGGTGTACTAGACACTCATTTGAGCAGGGTTTTGTTTTCAGTGGGGATTTGAAAGTTTTACACTCTAGCATTGCTCCTTCTCTGGCCTATGGCCAAAGTACCAAGCCAGTATGCAGGCAAAATTTTATTTCACATCAAGACCCTGGGCCTTGGTCACTACTCCCATATTCTCTTTTGATCTTGTAAGCATATATTGTAATACTGAAACAAATATTTACTGTCTGGTACACAACGCTCTGTAGTCCTCCTGTGGTCTTTGACAAAATTCACTTCAATGCTCGTGTTTTCCTAGCTAAAATCTAGTTAACGAAACGGATGATTGCATGTGTGTGGTGTTGAACTCTAGAGCAAAGTCAAATGCTCTGCTTTTTTTCTCCATGTAAATTTGATCTGAGATCACTGGGACTTTGCTTTTAGAAGGTTCTTTTTTTTTATGTTAACCCAGTGGCTTCCAGTGGGTCAGTAACAAGAACTAGTCTAAGAAGAATATTGTATTGGTTTTCTCTTCCACATCAAGTCCTTAGTTTTTTTAATACGACCTTAGTTTTTTAGTGACTACAATTGTGTGAATAATACGCCTAAGTCAGTCCATAAGATTAAGAAAACATTACACATAAAACCTGTACCTGAGTTATTTTTCTTATTTTCTCAACTCAGAAAAAATAATTAGATTAAGTTCAACACACTCCCACAGCAAAAGAATATCACAGTATGCTCTGACGGGCAAGCGTAGGAGGCTGTAAATTAAGTGAAATACATTTATTGGGATTCTCCAGTTCAAAGCTGGCTGTCTCAAAATAACCCTCGCTGCCCTTTCTTTTCTTAAGGTCATATAGACAGGGCATACGGCAGACTCGTGGTCCCAGTTCAACCAATAACATTAACCTTGACCAGCTCAAATACCAACCAGATCACCTCCTTATCTGTAGCAGAAGAAATCAAGCACGATTTCCTAGTTGCTGATATTTCAAGAACTACATGAAATAGTTCTATTTTCAGTAAATATCAAGGCCAGGCTGAGTGCAAGGCCTCCACTCCAAACACCCTTTTTGCTAATAAAAGCACATAATCTTTGTAAAGTAAGTCACTATTTCATTGTGAACAAGGGCATGGCAGTCTGCCCCCAAATTAAAAACTAAAGCCAAATCCCATTTGTTGTGGGCTATTGCTATAATCTCCAACTGACAATGACTGCATTTTATGAATCCATGAACAAATAATAATTTAATTTACAGCATGTCCGGGTCTGTTAAACATCAAAGATGGTAATTCATAAATAACATCAGCAATAATTCTGCCATCAACCAAGGCCATTTCTGCTGTCATTCCAGGCTCAGACTCAGCACTTCAGCTGGCAGCTGCTTGCACTCACCAGATAATGCTCAAGCATCTGTCTTTCAGCGAAATGGATGTTTCTCTTTCTGAGGGCAAGGGGACACCTCATTCCCTGCATGCTTGGGAGGAAAGTCTGCCTTCTCTTGGAGAGGGGCAGCCTCTGGAGGCACCTTCACTGTGTTGGCTTGAGGCTTCCAGGACTTTGAGGTAATGTGGATGTCCCCCCCAGTCCCAGTGCTGTGCTGCTCCTCCTACTCCACATGGTTGATTACTGGGCTCAGAGATGCTGGTTTTGCATGTCCACTATAGTAGCCTTTCCACATGTGTCATTGGAGAGCATGCTTCACAGTCCCCAGGATCATCTCCTTGTGGCACAGGATGGACAACTCAGCTAGCAGGAACCGCCTTCTTCCAAGGCACTGGGAAGCTGTAGCTTTTCTAGTTCTTTTTCTAGTTCTTCACCATTTTTGATGCCAAATGTGGCCCCTCTGAACCTAACTCTGTACAACAGCTGTCATGCAGAGTGTGGGAAGCTCAGAGAAATGCTGCGTGTAGATCCTGAGCTGTTTACTTAAAAGAAAATTAAACTCTCCTTCTTTTTAGGGGACCATGGATCTAGAGAGAAAACTTCAGGGGCAACCTGTTTGTCTATCAGTGCTTTGCATGCCTTTTATACCTGTGTCTCCTCACTTGGACATGTTCTATGCTTGCAGACCACCAGCTTCAGTCCACCTTCTTCCCCCACTTGCTGGTCCTTGATGGACTTCCCCATCCTTCATCAGTCTGAAACTGGTAAGGAAGTTATTGCTTGATTTTTGTTCTTCGTGTTCACGTCCCCTCCAAGGAAAGAAAATAAAAGGCAACTGGGGAGCACAAGGGACAGAAAAAGACAGTGCTCTGTGTTACTGGGAAAAATGTGGGAATGGAAGAACCCCTTATGCTATCAGGGCAGGAGGTATGGAGACCTTTGCTAACAAACTCTGCCACCACAGCAATGACTCCCAAGTGTCTTGGTCATCTGCAGCTGGCGACAGAGATACGTCCTGCTCTCAACTTGTCAGCATATAACAGCACTCATAAAGTTGCCTACTCCCAAAGTGATTTGGCTCTGTACTGAAATTATCCCGTTACAACTGGAGACACTGAATACAGGAAATAGGCTGTCAGAAAAGTAACAATCCAACTTATGGCTTGATGGAACATTTTATCATCTTTAAAAGTCATGACAGCTCGTGTGAACTTTTGTATCAGATATCAGAATTCCCTGCTCCAAATACTTCCATGTGACTGGCTTTGGTTAGACAAGGCACTCTTCCTGAATTTTATTAGATAGAAACACAATTTAAGGGCAAATACCACCCCTTCTTTTTACCAAGGAAGATGGCCTGGAGCTTTGCTTTGTGCCCAGGAGTCTTCCTAGCACAGCTTTCTGGCTGAGAAAACAACGCGCTACATCCAGGAAAAATATGAAGGCTATATCTGTGCCTAGAAACTGTCACACTGGTATCTTTATAAATTGTACTGATACAAAAACAAAGTGCCTTAATTTAATTATGTGTGTTTTCCTTGGTTAGTGTAAGATGAGTTCTGGGAGGGGATCTGAGGACCTTTTTCGTATCAGACTGTCTTGAGAGTCAGAGGCCTCAAAGCAGATGCTGTCTGCACTAAGAGTTGTATGCTTCTGCTGCAGGGCCTTGGGGTGCTCACCCATCCTCTCTTCATGGGATGAGTCTGCTCTTCCCACATGCACTGCACTCATGGCTTGATTATTTTAGTAATGGCAACAAATTCTGGGTGAGGGAAGGTTATGATTGGGGCTGGGAAATCTATCTGAGAGGAAGGCTATTCAGCGATTTTCTTTCTCTTCCTTCTTTCTCTGTGAATTACGCACAAGCAGGTGGGACGTTTTCCAACCTGATGACCTGAGCACCACGTTCTGGGCAGATCTGCATCCCAAACCTCTTGGAGCACAAGAACAGCATATCCTCCTGCCACAAATCCGCAGGAAGAAAAAACTTGTCCTGGCTTGGAGCTACTTCATTGGCCAGTGTAGGGGCAGGAGTGGAGGAGGCCCTGTGCCTGAGGGCTGGAAGCCTAGAGCCCCCTCACTGGGGAAAGAGATGTAGCTTTAGTACATGGGTAATGATGGTTTCTAACCCTTCTGCAGATCACACAGGGGAGGAAGACTTTTACAGATGTGTTATCTTAGTATAAGGTGCACCAAGTGCAGAAACACATTTTGAAAGAATACAAGCACTTTCATTTGTATTGCCCATTAACAGACCAACCCCTTTTAATGTCTACAAGCAGCCCGGAGTCTGTGGAGAGCTGGTGAACACCTTGGTAAGAGCTTGCTGATAAATCTGCTTGGTTGTGATCAGCTGGATGGCATATTCCCATGACAGTGGGGTAAAAGCCCTGCACCGTCCTCAAATAGCCTCCAGAATTACCTTCCAGCTTGCAGCTTTAGCAAACACTCTTGCCTCAAGCGTGTCTCCTGTATTTGTAAGTGAAAGGGAACAGGGAAAGGACATAAAAGACAGGCTGTGAAAATCATCTGACATCCCTTTTTTAGAGAAGATAGGACAACAGCCTGCAAGGTTTGGGAGAGCTAATGCTGCCAGTGCACTTGAGTGGGAGACATCTGCAGTGAAGGTATGTATGAACTCAAAGCCACAGCCAAACATGCCTGTTGAGGTTCTGAATGAAGCACATTGAGGAAGAGGTAGGACAGATCCCCACTATCATCCTGAGCATCCTGGGAAATGGGAGTCCCAGGCACTGCAGGTGCAGGGTGGCAGGCACTGAACTCCCAGGCTGAGCTGAATCAAATGGCTGGGGAGAACTGGACAAGAAAACACATTGCTGGAAGGGTAGCCATCAAATTCCTCTTACTCTTTCTCTGGCACTCGGTTCTCTCTGCGAAATGTTGACAATGTTCCTTAGACAGAACGAGACTAGAAATGGAAAAAGTAAGCGGATAGGCCGTGGTTATGGCTTATTTTCTTTCCCCGACAGGGGAGTATTGTATAACAGAATTTTGCTTGAGTATCATTTTTATACTTAAAATAGTTATTATTCTTCATACTGCATATGAAAAAAGAGCTATGTTTTGGGTCTAACATACTCGTTGATAACAGACGGCAAGTGACCTCTTAAAAAAGCAATAAATTAAAAAAAGAATTTATTAAATCCAGTCTAAATTAATTTAATTTAAAGTAAATTAAAATTAAATAAAATGTAGAAGGCGATATAAAAAAAAAACAAAACATTTTTGTGTGTACTGGGGCAAACCAGACATCTGTGAACCCAGGGACTCTGAGTACAAAAATCTTTTGTCTTCTGCTTTCTGGTAAATGAACTAAACAAAGACAGGTGTATTTTGGAGACAGTGACCAGATTCTGATATTGGGTGTAATTCAACACTGCCAGATTGCCATGTTTCCCAGAGTCAGAATGATATCCAGTGGCAAACTGAGTGTCTCTCTAAATGAGACATGTCCACCACATGATGCTAATATAGGATCAGCAGTGGAAATGTATAATGCAACAACCATCCATGTGTCCAAGTGCTCCTGTATCGAAACAAGACCACTGTGTTTCAAGAAACCTAAAAGCCTGAAAGAGATCTTGTAATTACAAGAGCTCTAAGTCTAAAGCCAAAAAACTAAGGAGCAAAATTCCCAGATCAATCTTTCTCTTCACCCTCTCCCCCTCCCCCCTTTGGTATGGTTTTTTTTTTCCTTGCATTGGAGCAGAAATACTATCAAAAAGGCATCTCTCAAAGTGATTTCAATACTTCTTGCAGTTCTGAGAAAAGATACATAAACCTGAAAAACATGCTGGAAGAAGGGGACTAAGTAGCCTTGAAAGACTGTGGTTATTCATGGGCAGGTTGTGTAGCAGGGGCAATGTGCTTCATTCTGTGCAAGACAAAAGGTTTAAACAGTCCTCTCTTCAAATATATTACCCACATAAAAGACAAGATGTTGCACTTAATTCAGTTTCCATTCATTCTAACCCAGCTGAAAAAACTTCTGGAAATTTAGTGTGAGAACAGTTCCCAAAAATAGGTAAGAAGCGAAGGATTGATGATAGAGATGTCAGCATCCATGGGAAGAGGGTCAGATGGCCACAGTACTCCCTCATCTTCTCTGTGCCCCAGAAAACTTTGTCTGGTTTTGCTGAGTTTTGACTAAAAATGGAATTCTCTGGTATTAGGCATTTTGTTTTCTTTGAGTCACCTTTCCCTGTATATTACCCCTGTAAAATAAACAAGTGCAAGGAGCTGTAGCTTTGATTTTGAGGTGGCTATGTGTGAAATATACTGAGTTAGGAAGGCTATGCTAACCATATGTACTGTTCTATGTATGTCACATAGACAGATGACCATGAACAGGAAAATGCAATCCATCATGCCGGCACTTTCTTCTCAGCTCTCCTCTCATGTGCCTGCACCAGAAACCATTGATATGCACACATGTGTAAACAAAAGTTGGCATATTTCTATTGCTTTTGTATTTTTTTCGGATCCTTCTGTAACACAAGGATAACAATTGCTTCTCATTGTTTTAAGTGGCAATAATCCACTTGTAAGTGGAAAACCTACAATGCAAAAGGTTTTAATTTAAAATCCAACACAGAAAACAGATTATTGCTGAAAAAAAGCTCTGTTATCCAAGAACCCTTTTTTAAATCATTTTCTTGATAAAGTTAGAGGCTAATAGCAGTGACCTTAAACCAAGTTTAATTAGGCACAGTTTATATAAACTTCCCTGAAAAGCTTTGCCAGGGTATTTTACTCTTCATCTGTGTGTCACTCCTTGCTGATGCTGTTGGCTACACCACAGCCCATTTTGTGATGTGGAGCTCCAGGTGAAGTTGCCAGCTCCTGCTCCATACTGAGATCCTGAAAAAAAGGAAGATCCTGAAAAAATTACATGCCTAAGGAAATCCAGAGGCTCTCACAAGAATAACCACCTGTTTTAATGCTTCCAAAATGGAAGCTTTAAATGGATCTGCTTCAGCTCTCCCAAAGTTACTTTCTGATGCATCAGTCACATATACAATGGTCCAACTAAACTGCACTAAACAAAAGCTATTGACATATATCCTAAACCCATTACTAGAATACAATGATCTTGAATCAAGTCTACTCAGCAAGCTTCAGAAACTTCTTGTCTTTCAGGCATTGTGAATGCAGAATTTGTGGAGCTGGTAAGCCATTCAGTGTGCTGGCACACCAGCATATGAATTCTGGAGGTTGGGAACATCTGTGGAAGGTCAGTTACACAAGTAGATGCCTTAAGCAGGGCTGCTAAGTGGTTTAAATGAAACCAACAGCGTGCCACATTAAAGAGTGAACTATTGCTCGTGACAACTCCCTTCCATGGGGCAAAGAAATTAAAGTCTTCCTAGAAGCCTCTAAAGAAAAGAAATCAGTGGGCTCCCTTGAAAGACCTCACTCCTTAAAATTTATGTTACTGGTTTCTGGGGCCACTTTGAGCTGCTCCACTATTATTAAGTAACTGACATTTTTTTACTGGCCACAGTTTCAACACTTGGGTAGTTGAGGTTGTGCAGCCTTGGGAGTGTTAGTAAGGTAAAGTGGTGAGATGCATTTCCCTGCAGGTTACGCACAGTTCTGTGCTGTTGGGGCATCTGTTTGTGAGCTCTTTCCCCTGCTGGCCCATCCACATGGACAACAAGCAGCACCATCGATCGCAGGTCCTTGGTGGCACCATCCTCACCACTTGATGCATGCACCCACCACATGCATGCCTCTCCCAAACTGAGAGTCCTTTCTTCCTCATTTAGCTAGCTTTTCATAAAACAACCTGTGGCTTAAAAGAAAAAGAATGGATTTTGGGTGTAAAAAGCTAGCGTGCTGACTCCACACCATCTGGTGACTTAACTGCAACCATACAGCACAACACAAGTCCTCTGAGGGAAGAGGTGACTAATAAGCTGCAGAGAGATCCTGAGTTGGTTAGGAAGTAACATTAGATTTCTGCTGTCTTCACTAGTTAATGTGATATGTAAATGAGTAACATATGATATGATTTGAAGCCCTTGCTGTCTGTAGGAAACATATGCCAGTGTAAGTGCTTTGGAGGGGGTGGTTTTCCTAATGAATATGCTCTTTGTTTGAGAATGACAGTGGAGTCCTAGTTTTCTTCTATCATGTTGTGCAACTTGTCTAAAGCAACACTTCTTCCAGCGGGTGGAAAATGTTTGAAATTTGAACAGGATTGGCTCCATTAGCCTGAATTTGTACTGTCACACCCTGGCTTTCACACTGCAAGAAATCCTAGCCCCTTCTTCAGCTGCTGGAAATGGACTTTACAGTGCGCCTCAAGCCAATAAGAAATCCCTAAATCTGCTGATTTGCACCAAAGCTGGAGTTTGCATAGTAGACATATGAAAGCAAATTTAAGACAGAAATTTCAGAGACACCATGAGTTGGATTTTCACACTGGACTGAGGCACCCAGGCAAGGGGCTTGTTTTTTTGACCCAGCTCAGTGTCTCTCAGCTCCTGTGGATTTCTGTGAAGACTAATGATCAGTCAGCACCTTTGCAAATCAGACCTATAAGAAGGTTCTGACTAGGAGCAAAGGACACTACTTTTAGGCAGCAAGTTATCAAACTGCTGTGTCAAAGCTTTCTGCTGTGTGGCTCATGTTGTTGCACTGAGAGCTACTGAATACTCAATTAGCTGAGGAGGCTCTCATCATGTCTTCCTGCTGACTCCCCATTTTAATGTCTTGTGTCTTCTATTTGTCCATGCGCATGGCCTTCTTGTGTTTCTCTTATGTGAGGCCTCTGGGGAGGGGCTTTTATTGTCAAAACTGGTAGACAGAGAAATGCAAAGAGACAGAAGTCATGTCTACCTTGAAGAAGATGGATGGAATTTCATCCTGAATAAGCAAATTTTGAGGAAATCTCAAATTTTCTAGTATTTTCCCCAGCAACTTAATCCCTAATGTCATACTCAAGTAGTTAAGAAACAGAATCATACCACAAATCTTAGGGATCCAGTCAAAACAGCAGACATTTCTGGTGATAAAACATTGCAAGAAGGTGTTTCCCAGCCAGATTTAGAGCAAGAATTCTTAATAAGGATACTTTTGAAACATGATTAAAAATAAATAAAATTAAAATAAAAATTAAATAAAATCACCCACTGCAGAAAGAGGAGTGGTTTCTACATCTTATATAAGGTTTTTTTCGGTTTAGATTCATTTCATTCAGGTGTACTCCTGGGGAGCAATAACAGCATATCCATGGATTCTCACATATTTTCAATGTGCTGTGAAAACATCTGCTAGTACTCATCAAACTCCTCTGTGGTTGATTGTCCCCATTTTATAGGTTGAAGGAATTAAAGAGGCAGGTTTAAAGGACTTGCCCAAGACCACACAGAATCAGATGACAGAGTAGGTATTAGAATCATAATTTCCTGGCTCTACTTCCAATTACTTTGCGCCAAGGAAAGGTCTTTTTTCTAGGATAACACCTTGGTTATTTGACTTTGCTCTTTCTCTCTCTCTTTTACTCTTGATCCATCTCACCTAAAATGTAATTGAAAAAAAAATAAAAATCTCCCCTTTAGTGTGCAGCTTTATCTAATCTGTGATGCCAAACAGATCAAATAAATGCTGTCACCACTCCAGAAAGAGCAGGGAGAGTTTATTTAAGCTGATGTGATGGCATAGGTGGCCTATAAAAAACTCCCAGGGTTTTGGCAGGGAGGTGACATCTCAAGCCCTGATTAAGCTCACTTGGGTTAAGCAGGCTGGTCTGCACAGCTTCCCAGGCAGGACAGGTGCAAAGCTGATGAAAACAGCCCTCTGAAAAAACAGTATCCTGCTATGGATGTCATCCAAAACACCCACCTCAGTTCCTCATCTTTCTTTTCCTGTAGATTTCCAGCCAAACATGCCTCTCTATCTGATTTTGGTGACAAATGTGATGGGGTAGGAAAAGGGCTACTGTGTCCTTCTAAATTAAGTCCCCAAAGAAGTTATCTCTTTATGGCGCTCCTTGGTGCCATGAAGAAACCTTCTTTCCATACTTTAAAGGTGGTGGCACTTGATTTGCTATAAAGGCTGACGGGGTTTGATATTAATGCATCCTCAGGATATCTCTCTTTTTTTTTTTTTTTTTTTTTAAGTCAATAACCATTGCTTTTATATAGCTGTCTTTCACTACATCTCAGGAATAGTAGTTTTGGAGAAGTAGTTATCATCAGCCCTCAAGATCAGCTATTACTTTATTCTCATAGAATCATAGTATAGTTAGGGTTGGAAAGGAACTTAAGATCATCAAGTTCCAAGCCCCCTGCCACGGGCAGGGACACCTCACACTAAACCAAGTCACCCAAGGCTCTGTCCAACCTGGTCTTGAACACCACCAGGGATGGAGCTTTCACAGCCTCCCTGGGCAACCTATTCCAGTGCCTCACCACCTTTACAGTAAAGAACTTCCTCCTTCTATCCAACCTAAACTTTCCCTGTTTAAGTTTTAACCCATTACCACTTGTCCTGTCACTACAGTCCCTAATGAAGAGTCCCTCCCCAGCATCCCTATAGCCCCTCTTCAGATACTGGAAGGCTGCTATGAGGTCTCCACGCAGCCATCTCTTCTCCAGGCTAAACAGCCCCAACTTTCTCAGCCTATCTTCATATGGGAGGTGCTCCAGTCCCCTGATCATCCTCATGGTCCTCCTCTGGACTTGTTCCAACAGTTCTATGTCCTTTTTATGTTAAGGACCCCAGAACTGTACACAATACTCCAGGTGAGGTCTCACGAGAGCAGCGTAGAGGGGGAGTGCCTTGTTAGCTGGAACATCCAGTAATAACTAGAGACTCATGAATTAGAAGTGATATGAAACAGTCTTCTGGGAGTCACTGAAACTTCCTTTGTGTGAGATTTTGTAATGCTGTTTTCGCATTTTTCTCCTCGTAACAAACACAACAGTTCAGTTCTGATTTGTGCTGACAAAGGGATGCAGATGAACAATAATCCAAACTAGCTGCGCCACAAAGCTCACATCCAGTGTTTGGGTTATGAAGGGTCCAGCCTTGAGCATGCTGTCCAGCCTGTGCAGCATCACCGCTGCCTCCTGACTGGGTTGGGTCATGCTAATGACAAGGTGAGCAGGACTCCACTGTGCCTGGTCCTTCTGCCATGAGACACTTGGGGATCTCATGCTAGCATAGTCACTAGAGGTGCTTCTCAGCTGATGTTATGTAAACCTAGCTCTGAAGTGATTGCAAGTGTGCCCACACTTGTGCTCGCCCTTTCTATCCCCTCTGCATTTCATACTCTCATCATTCTGCATCTTCTCAGCGTAAGTAGAATCCAGCCATCGTGGGGAATTTAACTCATGCCTGGAAATGTGTGTGGATTCAGTGCTGATTGTGACAGTCCAGTCCATTTACCTTAACAAAACCAGCTCAACAGAGAAGCAAAACACCCCTGTGGAGGCTGCAGAGATGGTATCTCTTGCACTGGGTTAAGTATATTGTACACTTACAGCAGGATCTGGAAAGCTTTGATTGAGTTATTTGTAGGTTAAGCATGTTAGCCCATTCTTAAGCTGCCTTAAACCCGGGTTACTGGTTTTCACCCAAATTATGAGCAGCTTTTCAATATCTGAGTGGCTCAGCAGCGCTCTTTCTCATCTGCCTCTGCAGTTGTTCTTGCATGGAAACAAATTTCTTATAATGAAGAACTCCTTAGTGCTACGTTACCTCTGACCACAAAGCTGGACTACATCATTCTTGTGAGATACAGAAATACAGCATCAGAGACTTTTTAAATTTTAAGCTTCCCAGCAAATGATTAGTTAAAAATAGTTTACTGACTCTTTAAACTGTCATAAATACAGCATAATGGTCTGCTGCCCAAGGAAGGGTATGGGATATTTCTTGGGGTGATGTTTTTGAGCAAGCACTAATACCAACTAATACCAGTTAACATAATGACACCGTTCATGCACGGTATCTGTGAGCAATTGCATGAGGACATTAGAAACTGTGTAAAAGGTATGAATTGGTGGTTGTCACCAAACTAACCTGCAAAGTTTGTGCATACTGCTGCTCTTGGAGAATTGACAAGAACGGGATACAATAAATTATACAGATGGAGATTTGTCATTGCTACATCCAAACCAGCAGAGAAGCTGTTCGTTAGTGATGTACTGTAAGAAAAATACATTTGATATTACAGAGTAGATTAGCTCAGCAATACATGTTCAGCAGGAGAGAATTTCAGGTTTATATCTAAGGTTTATATCAGGTTTATATCTAAATAATGGTTACTTATCTTCTGTTGTACCAGGTGGTATGGTGTGTGTCTTGTTCTGCTGCTGCTGAATCATAATCTCTGATACACGTATTAAATGAATGTAGATCAAGCTGTTTTGTTTTCTAATCATGTTTTTTAAGAGGAGTCACTGGGCATAATGGTCTGTTTATAGAGTATTCTCAGGTTATATATTTGCCAGAGGTGTACACAGGCAGCAGCAGGGGTATAGCTTGTCTAGAAGCCAACCTTTCACAAAAGAAAAGCTTCATAAATCACTCCCCTAAACTGTCAGTGCTGTTAGCAGCTCCCTCTGGCACTGTACAGCTGAAGGGGTTATGTTGAGCACAGCACTACTCTGCAGCCAAAGGAGTCCGGCTTTCATTTATTTTTCTTTCCTAATTACCTATAGTGAGGCAAAGCTGGTCCAAGCTGAGGAACCTTTATAGAACACATTGGACAATAAAAAAAAACGCGACAAGCCTCTTCCGTGCCTAACAATCAATTGCGCACAGTAGCCTGAGTCTCTGCTAGAGTCAGCTTGGCGTCACTTACTTCTTCCTTAGCATCATGGTAATGAGCATTCCTTGCTGACTTAAAAAAGTACTTTCGAAAAAGAAACAAAGTGTGGGTGTCTGGACCCAAAGTCATATAGCTAATGCAGACATATAGACAATGCACAGAAAAGCTTCCCAGTGTCAGATGAGAAGAACATGGGATGTAAGTTCTCTGCCCTTAACTTATATCCACACAGATGGTTTTGATTACAGCAGATGTTGTGTGAAAATTAGCTTCAGCTTGTGGCTAAGTGGAGGAGCATTTGCAGAAAGGGGTTCAGGAGGTGAAGGTTATTTTTAAGACTCCAGTACATAAAACTAAATCTTTATCTACAGCAAGGTGGCATAGTTGACTCAAGGTGCAGATTGCACGCACAGAGGGGTAAGGAAAATGTTTAGCTTTCACAACTGCCTTGTACTGCGTTGCTTGTAGATGCGGCATTTCAAATAGTGCCTACTTAGTGTTTTTATCTGCTTCAACCCATTGCTATGCCAGTTGTTGTAAAGCATGAAGTGTTTCTCTCCTGAATATCAGGAAAGGAAATGAAATGAGATTAAACTGCTCATCTTGCTTATCTTGGATGCTGCTGTTTTTTCCTCTGCTTCTGTGCACAGGGAAGATAATGTAGACTGGCCATTTCTCCCAGCCCTTGTGCAGAAAGCAAGGACAGGTTCCCCTTTCAGGCACAGGTGATGGTAACATTTGCATCCACTGATGTAGAGGACTGCCCACCCTATGTCCCAAGAGCTATAAGGCCTGATTCAGGTGCATAAATGTGCATACATGCTACAGGTGGTATTTCAAGGAGCTGAAGACACCAGGACTTTCCTTACCAGGCACAGCTATCAGAGGAGCATATGTGTACTGATGTCTGAGGGTGATGGCGGAAAACTGCCCCCACCACCTCAGCTGCCTTTACCTTTGCCCACAGATACATCGATCACAGGTGGGATTCAGCCACCTCACCCAGCAACATGACACGAGTGCCCTTGGACTCTCCAGGGCAGCTGATGGGATTTGGAGACACAGCCAGCCAAGCTGGCCACTGCTGAGTTTATTTCTGCCTTTCCCAGAATATGCAGACAGAGCTATCTTCCATTTAATATTTGGTATATATAGACTTATACAGGCTCATTTTCCGTCTTTTGAAACTCCCCAGTTAGCCAGTTCAACTCCACTGTGCTTGAACATTTGCTTTCAATAAGAAAAAATGTTGATTAAATCAGTGGCCTGGACAAATCTTGTAAGTTTTTTCTGGCAATACCTTTAATGAGTCCCATTTATTAATTTTTTCCCCCTACCTTACTTGTGTAACAAATTTCCAGATATTAACATCAAGGAAGGCAATATTTGGCCTGTCATATGAGAAAAGTAAAAACAAACCAGCACACTTCCTTTTGTAGTTCTGGATCTCATGCTCTCTTAATACCTATGAAAGGACCATTTTGTAAAGTATAAATTTGGAGCCAAGTGCTAAAGTGTGCTGGTTTAGATATGATTATGTACAAGCATGTATGTGCTTATATATACACATGTATATTGTAATGTGTACATTGTAATCAAGTGACCACTGACCCGTGCAGTCTTTTTATTTTTGGCAGGTCTTTACTCTTTCTTCCCCCCTCTCCTCTCTCTCTCAGGGATTGTTCTTTAATGTAATTTTGCTAAATTAATGTTCTCTTTGTAGTATTAAAAAAAAAAAGAGCCATCATTTCTTAAACATTCATATACTGTGAGTATATTTTTTGGCTTCAAATTAAAATGACATTCGATTGTGTTCTTAAAATATTGTGGCTAGATAGATTAATTACAGCAGAAAATCTAGAAGAAACAAACAGTAAGATGTTAATAAATATCAGCTGCCACTTCAGTCTAAGCTCACCTATTATGCTTTAAAACTTTATTATTTCAAGAGGACGTATAATTACAGGAAAGTGGAGGAAGAGACCATTACTGATGCAAATTCCAATGAAACTATCAGACATAAGCATTTGTCCTGGAAACATACGGTTCCCAGGGAAGGCAGGAGGGTGAGGGGGTCCCTCCTTCCCCTGCTGGGAGAAGGTCTCTGTGTTTAGCATCTCTGTGGGGCTCATGCTGGACACTGGGCGTGTTGCGCCAGAGGAGGAAGGGGCCACGCCATGCTCCACCTTGGCTCTGGTGGGACCACCCGCCATGCTGAGAAAGTGGTCAGGTTTCCACCACAGCTCTGTCCTTAACTTTCCAGGTAAAGCCAGCAACACTGTCAGTTAGTTCCACTTCTGGTTCTGATTTTGTGATATTTGCCTTTGTTAATGGAAACCGGACTTACACTATCAATTTATTTCTCATTCTGTGGGCCACCAGCTGGTAACGATATGATTCTTGTTTACTGCTGACCCTGGCTGGATGTGAAAGAGTGACTTAGACATAAATGGTTTCATCTCCCATTCCCAGACCCTTGAGCCATTATTTCCTTCTGCCCTCTCAAGCAACACGCTGGTTTTAATAAAATCTACTGCCATCTCTTTGAATATTTATACGATTGAACCATTTAAAAAATCTATTCACATTAGTCTGCTTAGGCAAAAATAGCCCATGGACAGCACCCACTGCCAACATTTTCTTTGGTTACTGCTACCGAAATTTCCCATTTCATTCTATGGCTGAACTGCAAGACAGTTATTCCTTATTAATAGTGAGTGTAGTGCCATTAAGACTGCCAAGTAACAGTATAGCCAATATAACTCCTACTCACTTTATAAAAACAAACATTAAAGTCATCACTTACTTTGTGGCTAAAACAGGGAAAAACATGGGAGCATACCAGTTGAGCCTCAGACTTTGCACCCTTTGGCACTTGCCCGAAATGCTGTGATGCTGCAAATGCCATCAGTTGCCAAATCCACCTGGTTATGGTGGATCCTGACATTCTGGCTACACAACAGATGCAGTGGCTGTGTATGCAGAAACTGAAATGCTGCTGTGGGGAAACTGCCTGTGACCGAGGATATATGAGGGTACATATTCTGGACTCATGCCACCAGAGTTTAGCTTTTTGATATATCTAAAGCTACACTTAAAGCCATATCAGAACCACTTGCTATTGTGGACTGGCCTGTGGCAGTGTCATAGGTTATCCTGACCTTTTAAAATCATATTTCTCTTAAATTTTTCCCCTCTGTGGAAAATGGACATTTGGAAAGCTCATTCTAGTTGCTGATAAAACCAAATGTTGACTCTTGGTTGATCTTCAAGGATCACCTGCTGCAAGCTCAGGAGTGTTGCATCCCAACTAGAAGGAAGTGCAGCAGGAGGGCCAGGAGACCTCCTTGGATGTATAAGGAGCTCCTGAGGAAAATTCAAATGAAAAAAAGAGTTTTATAGACAGTGGAAGCAAGGACAGGCAGCCTGGGAAGAGTACAGGGTTATTGCCTGGGAAGCTAGGGACCAGGTTAGGAAAGCTAAGGCCCAGTTAGAATTAAACTTGGCTAGGGATATTAAGGATAACAGGAAGGGATTCTACAGGTACATAATAAATAAAAAACAGATTAGGGAGAATGTAGGCCCCCTCAGGAAGCTCTCGGGTGAACTAGCTACACAGGATTTGGAGAAGGCTGAGGTTCTGAATGACTTCTTTTCCTCGGTCTTCTCTAGCAAAGGCTCTGACCGCACCACCCAAGTCTTGGAAGGCAGACACAGGGACTGTGGGAATGGAGACCTTGGGCCCACTGTAGGAGAAGAATTGGTTCAAGACCATCTTAAAAATCTGAACGTGCACAAGTCCATGGGACCTGATGAAATCCATCTGCGGGTCCTGAAGGAGCTGGCAAATGAAGTTGCTAAGCCGCTGGCCATCATATTTGAAAAATCATGGCAGTCAGGTGAAGTTCCCGAAGACTGGAAAAAGGGAAATATAACCCCCATTTTCAAGAAGGGAAAAATGGATGACCCGGGGAATTACAGACCAGTCAGTCTCACCTCTGTGCCTGGCAAAATCTTCAAGCAGATTCTCCTGGAAGGCATGCTAAGGCACATGAAAAACAACAAGGTGCTTGGTGACAGCCAGCATGGCTTCACCAAGGGGAAATCCTGCCTGACCAATTTGGAAGCCTTCTATGGTGGGGCTACAGAACTGATGGACAGCGGTAAAGCAGTTGATGTCATCTACCTGGATTTGTGTAAAGCATTTGACACTGTCCCACACGACATTCTTGTCTCTAAATTGGAGAGACATCAATTTGATGAATGGACCACTCGGTGGATAAAGAACTTGCTGGATGGCTGCACACAAAGAGTTGTGGTCAATGGCTTAATGTCCAGCTGGAGACCAGTAACGAGTGGTGTCCCTCAGGGATCGGTGTTGGGACCGGTCTTGTTCAACATCTTCATCGCTGACATGGACAGGGGGATTGAGTGCGCCCTCAGCAAGTTTGCCGATGACACCAAGCTGTGTGGTTCAGTTGATACGCTGGAGGGAAGGAATGCCATCCAGAGGGACCTTGACATGCTTGTGAGGTGGGCTAATGCCAACCTCATGATGTTTAACCATGCCAAGTGCAAGGTCCTGCACCTGGGTCGGAGCAATCCCAGACAACCCTACAGGTTGGGCAGAGAAGAGATTCAGAGCAACCCTGTGGAGAAGGACTTGGGGGTGCTGCTCAATGAGAAAACGAACATGAGCCAGCAGTGTGCGCTCACAGCCCAGAAAGCCAACTGTATCCTGGGCTGCATCAAAAGGAGTGTGACCAGCAGGTCGACGGAGGTGATCCTGCCCCTTTATTCTGCTCTCATGACACCTCACTTGGAGTATTGTGTGCAGTTCTGGTGTCCTCAACATAAAAAGGACATGGAACTGTTGGAACAAGTCCAGAGGAGGACCATGAGGATGATAGGGGACTGGAGCACCTCCCATAGTGAAGATAGGCTGAGAAAGTTGGGGCTGTTCAGCCTGGAGAAGAGAAGGCTGCGTGGAGACCTCATAGCAGCCTTCCAGTATCTGAAGGGTGCATATAGGGATGCTGGGGATGGACTCTTCATTAGGGACTGTAGTGGTAGGACAAGTGGTAATGGGTTAAAACTTAAACAGGGGAAGTTTAGATTGGATATAAGGAGGAAATTCTTTCCTGTTAGGGTGCTGAGGCACTGGAATAGTTTGCCCAGGGAGGTTGTGAATGCTCCATCCCTGGCAGTGTTCAAGGCCAGGTTGGACGAGGCCTTGGGTGATATGTTTTAGAGCGAGGTGTCCCTGCCCATGGCAGGGGGTTGGAACTAGGTGATCTTAAGGTGCTTTCCATCCCTAACTATTCTATGATTCTATGACAGTAGCTTATAGAGTAAGCTGGAATATTTCACCCTGCTGCCCACTCCCAGATTTCCTGGAAAAGGATAGAAAATCTGTAGTGATTTTCTGGGTTTAGTGTGTCATTTTTCATTGAATATGCTGATGCTTTGGGTGCCCTCCTGAGAAGTGCACAGCACAACCTTTCTAGCAGGATGAATAACAGCCCATTTAACAGAAGGTGGTGCAGCAGCATATTCTGCTGTCTGCTTAGCCTTGGGAAAATGTATCTGCCTAGAAACATGGCCTGAGGTTGGGAGTTCAGGGCATGCAAATATCTTTCTGATGTCAATATGAAACTTTCCTTTATCAGTGTGCATTTTTCACACATTCAAAGTAGCTCATCATTTCTCCGCTTAAAGAGTTTTCTGCATATTAATTAAAGAAAATGTCTTTTTTTCTCATTTATCTCATGATTAACTTTTACAAAGTGACTATCAGTGCATTGTTGTGTGTACTTTGGCACATACTTCCTTTAAGCTTCAGTAAAACTCACTCACACACATTAACAGTACACACACAGGCATGAATCACTATTAACCCTTGCTCAGGGGAAGTTTATCGAGTCCCAGCTGTACGGGACTTGATGTTAAGATGCAAGATCTTGTTCTTATGGAGCCACCTGCAAGTTTCTGAACCCAAAGGGCTGCCTTTGCTCATCAAGGTAATAAAATATACTCTTGTTCTTGCTGGTGTGAGGGGTTTTGAGAATCACAGTCCCAATAACGTAATGGGTTGCAACACGCAGAGTGCAATACTGTCTCCAGCTCCCCCACACCAAGCATGGTAAGCTCCTGCCTGCTGACTCCAAGTGAGCCAGGAGCTGGAAGGAGCCCCTGGGAGGAGAGGGATGGTGAGCTGCAGGGGTCTCCCAACAGTGGAGATGTTGTTGGTGCAAATGCACAAAGTTTAACTGACAGTGGTTTAGCTGGAAAACAGTTTAGACAGCCTGCCTGTAAAAAGCAGGGGTGGAGATAAAGGAGCCAGGTTTGGTCATCCTGCTTGAATGGCTGGATCTGGGGATAATATCCACAGCCACCTCAGCACAAGAGCACACAGGCTGGAGCAGCACTGCTTAGACAGCCTTTATTCCTCCAACTCCTCCAGTACGAGGGCATGACCTGCTGGAAGTGGTCACTTCCATCCTTTTGCTTTTCTCCTCTGTAGGCCTTGAGCAGACTCTTAATGCTTCTCTGATAGCACAAGCTGCCATAAAATTATTCTAAATGGATGACTGTAAAATTCCCTAGACATAAGTAAACTAATATCTGAATGCAGATTTCAGCCCAGCAGGCTCTTTGCCCATATGAATGTCTGTGCAATATACTGATGCACTGGGCTGCTTTGCTTGGACAAGCAAGTATCTATGTTATACAACTGGCAAAATGGGATCCACAATTGTTTTTTAAAACACATTTAATAACATGCTGTATTATGAAAAAGTAGCAGTTATATGAAATATCCAGCTTGCTGGTACTAAATGAATACTTCCACTAGACTTTAATAATGTTCTAAGGGATGATAACCTCACAGATGTCTTTTCCAAGCGTTGATTATGAAAAAGCAAAGAACATGAAGGAATGGCCATAAATTGGCAATGACACTCATCAAACCTGTCTCAGAACAGCTTCTCTCTGTCCTGGGACAGGGCAGGTTGCCAGCAGGGAAGCAGCATGGGGGCTCTCTCCTCCCTATCTGTGGCCCAAGGATGGAGCCAGCTAAGATTCAGCAACTGCCTTCCCACTCTCCTACAAGCCCCAAAACAGGGGAAGCATCACTGGCTCCATGCAGTCCCCATATACCCTGCCAAAGGAGCCTCAAAGGAAAAATAAGTGTCTCACACAGAAAAGGGTCCAGTTGCAAATTCTGCTGTGCATGGGGTGCAGAAATCTTGGAAGCGTTGTAGCAGGCAACGCTCTACGGCTGGTCCAGCTCACAAAGTCTCACTGTGCCCTAAGTGATGGAGCAGGGACAGGGCTGTGCTTCAGCTGAAACAGGTCACCTCTCTGGAGATACTCACTTCAAGCTGGTTTTGAAAGCTGAAGGATCAGGCATTTTAAAATATAGACCATATATAAATATTTATGTGGAGCTATGTAAAGGGTACTATAAGAGGAATATTTTTTCAGTGAGCATTTGAAAATAAATCTGTGGTTTATGTAGTCTGCAAGCCCCCATTATGTTAAATGTCTCAGGGTTTTTTGTATACAGTGACTTCTTCTAAGATAGGGTATTAAAAAGAGACTAGTGACACAAATTTACTATTCAAAGGAACACATTGTGATTAAAAAAAAATCAGAACTCAAATTCCCTAGGTCAAGGAAAATAGTGACATGCTTACAGTATATACTGTGCTGTTATTGCCATATCTGTAATGAAAAGTTCCTCTTTGTCAAATCCATTAAAGCCAGGCCCATTTGTTTAATGAGTCTTACTTTCTGGGTCAGAGAGAGATGGGGAGCACTCTGCTCAGCAGAGAGCAATATCATTTCCACAGAGGCAGCAGTTTTTGTAGGGAGAGAAGAAATTAATTTTCAGGTAACTGCATCCTTGAAAATGTATGTGTAGGTCATCATGGCCAAAGTAACCTTAGAGTTACTTACACCCTAGGGGGGTTTGCTGAAAATACATACTGATAAAGCATCCAAGTAGGAAATGCTGTAGGATGACTTCAACCACCCATGTGGAAATCTTTCTCCATTTCAGAACAATGAGTATAAAACCTTAGCACTTCAGCCTTTATCACATCCCGCAGTTCTTATTTAGACAGAGAAGGAGTGGGAAGAGGGGAAATGAAGGAGAATGAAAAATGTGGAGAGAGCCACCAACAGCTGAGCAGGGTTGGCAGTAGAAGTCACTGAAGGATCTTCCCTTCTGTTGTCTGTAGTCAGTGTCTTTCTTAAGGGGCAGAGGTACCCTGTGTGGACTCTGCTAGAGAAATTGGCTTTATGAACATCTGTAAGGATTCAGTTTGTTCCATAGGGTGATGTTGAAATAATGAGAGGATTCTGCAAGAATTTTCCTGGTGTAAAATATCACCAAAATTTATCTTATTTTGACAATGCCACTGTTTTCCTTTTCCACTGTGGCTGGTGAGAAATGCTTGTGAAACTATGTGCTGATCAAGAGAGCTTCTCTTTCTCAATCCCTTTGTCAAAGCAAACGAAGTCTTAGGAGTGGGATTTTCTTTTTCTTTTGCACAGACATCTCTGGTGGGCAGAACCTGTCCTGGGTGCAAGACCATCCTTGGAGCTACCTGAAGGAGTAAGCATCCCACTGCTAGGCTGCAGCACACAGCTATGGGTGGCAAACCCATTCTGAGATGTGCAGTGAAACTGCTCTTTGCCCCTACTGCAAGGCTGCAATAACACTTCAAAAGCACTTTGGGGCACCTCTCCCTTGCAGGGAAAGCAAAACACTGGAGTGAGTGATAGAATGGATCTTGCAGATAAGTTGTTCATTGCTCAATAATGTCTCAACTGCAGTGGGTGCAATGACAGAGAAAAATGCCAACTACTCAGGATTTAATAGTAGTTCTTCGATAGGTGTCGAATAGTATTGAGTTCTATCATGAACGTTTTCTGGCAAGCAACTCGTTACCACAAAGCTAAAATTTCTAAGTGAATGCTTAAGTCACCACATAATAATTTTCAGGATGATACCAGAAAGCAGAATCTACCTCTGGTAGTGTTATTCTTGCACAGTAAAATTTGGCAAAGCGCACAGTGAATGTACAAACCCCAACAAAGATGCATTCAGATGAAGGACTCATCTAAAAGCATTAAGTCAGACACACAGTGCCTGGGGATAAGCTGGGAAATTGTATTTACATTCCCTGATTGCCATTAATTTCAGAAACGTGTTGTCCTCTTTTTACCCTTATGGTTACAACACTTCAGAAACAAGTGTGAAACAGCAGATGATTAAGTTTTGCCACTTAAATACTAAAACTCCAATGTAGTAATTATGGCTGGGAGGCTGGAAAAGATAGATGGAAGAGAAACACTTACAGAGAAATACATTCCTTCACATTAGAGGCAATAGAGCCTGAGGCTGGTGGAAATGGTTTGAGTCAGAGAATATGCTTTTAGATCCCAGCACCTACCTCACTTGTGTCTGTGTAACGGGATTATAAACACAGAGCAGAAGTCAGGGTGGTTTAGAGGCTTGTGAAAGAGTCTCCCACTTTTTTCCATATTGCCACGTGAGGAAGAAGAGGCTTAAACCTGGACAGCTTTGGCACAGGGTGCTGAAGTTGAAGGCACAGCAGCAGAACTGTAGGTAGAGACGTGCGGTTTTGCTTATGCACCGTCATGGACAGGGTAGACATGGAGGCTGTCAGCACTACTCCTGACCCCAGGGGGAGAAGGCTCTCTGGCAGCCTTACCCATAAGGCGTCTGTCACTGCGACCTGAGACAGCGATTAAAGATGCAACCTACAGAATTAGGTGTTGCATGCTCCTTACTGGTCCATCTTGGGATGTGTTACACTGCCTAGAGCGTGACTGGATTTTAGAGCTGCAAGAAGAAGAGAACAAAATGAAAAAGGTATATATGCCAATTAGTAATAAGGGCTGAACTGCTCTGACCCATAATTCAGTAAAGAACAGCAGTATAGACAAGTAACTGATTTCTAACCTCTAAATGCTACAACCTAAAACTAAATACAAATTTGAAGCGATGGTTTGCACTTAATTTCTTTGTAAGCAACTGCTATAACATTTCTTAAAGGCCTTTTATATGACGGAATTTTATTTTAACTGTAATATATAAGGTAAGATTTAATGGCTGGCTTACAAGAACTAATAAGCATCTGAAGGAAGCTATCTTAAAATGTCAATATGAGCCTGGCTGAAAAGAAATGCCTTGTCTCTAGCCATCTGTTACATACTGGAGTTAAGCAGACACACAAGTGCTTTTTCCTGGAAGCCATCTGCACAAATATTGATTGAGTAATTTCATAAAATTCCGATTTAGTAATTTACCAGTTGACGAGGTGATAGTGCACAGTGTAGGTCTGAGTTCCCTGGCATTTCTACTGCAGCTAAAACAACATTGATGTGCATTTCTTTCGCCACTAGCATTATTGCAAAAGGAGACACTGGAATCAAATCCAACATAACCTATTGAGGGAGTCTGTAAAATACTTTCCTATTAACATCAGAATAAAAAATAATGTGGTATTCCAGAAAATTGAATGGCACTTACATTCCATAATCTTCATTAGATCAGCTTGCGTGGGGTTTTGTTTTTCCTTTGCCTGGTTTGAGGCTGGTTTGTATTAATTCCATCCAGCTTTATTTTAATTAGTTTAAAATTCTAGGGACTCTTGATTATCACGGTGTTTAAAAGACTGGGTTTCAGCACCCGTCAGCAGTGGTTTTTTTCATCCCCCAACTATTTAAGAGTTGCGAACTTCTCTTCATTTCAACTCCCTGCAGACACTGCTCCTGCCGTGGTGACTCATGCCTCTGTGACCCCTGGCTGGCAGGCAGCTGCCTGCAGCAAAACGCCACTGGCTTTTCAGCTGGAGCAGCAAACCACCGATGGAGAAGCAGCTGCAGAGCGTGCCCCCACCGCAATACATCCTTCCACCACCTCTCCCCAGACCCATGAGCCCTGTGGAACAGCTGAAGGGAGTGCCCTTGCCCTGCCTCTTGCCATAGAAATGGATGAACTATCCCACTGTGTATCCATGATATCTTCCAATCTCATCCCTTAGTGACTTTCAGAAGTGCCACCTTTCTGAGGGGGCATTAAAGACAGTTTTCATTCCATCCTGTTGTCACTGATTCTCTCCTGATATCCACAAGACTTGACCAATTAGAAAACTGATCTAATCTAAGAGTATAGAATCGTGGAATCATAGAAACACTTAGGTTGGAAAAGACCTTTAAGATCATTGAGTCTTGTGAAACACTATTTCAGATGATGTTCATCCCTTTGGTCCAACATGGGTTGAATCCCTTGGGTCACTTCATCACTCATTTATAGACAGTCAGGATAAGAGCAGAGAAACTACACAATGGGACCAGTAACATCAGAGAGTTATGAAGTCCCAAGAGGGGAAGATGTAGGCTAGATGTGATTACCTGTAAAAGCTTGCTACCAAGAGGAGTGGAAGAAACTTTTCTCTGTGTCCATTGCAAGCATACACAAAAGGACGGGCTGTCACTTCAGCAGTGGTGATTTAAGCAAAACATTTTACCAGAAATGGTAGTGAGGCATGAAATAAATTGCTCAACAAAAGCAATTTTTCAGCCCTCTGCATCAGGGTATTTATAGAAAAGTTAGATGATCCATTAGGTATAGGTAATCCTGCCTGGGATGGGAAAGGGCCTCCAGATGCCCTTCCCAGCTCTCCACCCAGCGAACACATGGTGCTGTATGTAATCCCTTTGCATCTGGGACTGCCACCCTTCTTTCACGGGAATGGAAATGTCCATCCTTCTATCACTATTAATATAGCTGAATACATATTAAATGAATGCATATGAATATATATGTAACATATATTTCACTGGTTGGTTATAAAACAGTCTTCCAATTTAGAGCTCCCAAACTGTCCACAAAGAAAACCTCTTAAAAGTATGAAGAGAAAACTCACTTGCACATGCTATGGCTCATGATATCGGCTAGAATAGCACTGTTTTTTTTTAGGTTTTGAGGAATAAGGTTAATTACGCTTATGTCACACCATGACTTTGTTTAATAGGAAATAAAATGATGTGAGGAACAAAATGGGGAAAAAAAAAACCAAAACAAACCTCAAAATAAAACACCCAAAGGATCAATTCAAGTGAAGACTTTGGCAGACATTGTCATTTTATGAATTATTCCAGTGCTGTGCTCATAGCCAAATCTTAGTTGACAGAAAGAAACCTGATCTGTTCTTTATACAAACACCAGAGGAAACTGGAATCTGACCTTGTCTCAGCCCTGTTTCACCATTTGCCTCCTGTGGGAATCTGGGATTAGCCCAGTGTTATCTGTCGAACAATGCTCCTGTGTCGGCTCCCTGGCCCAAGCATCTGAGTGGTGCTCCTTTGGGTAGCAGAGAATAGGGAGCTTATTTTGAGGAGATATGAGCTGTTCTGAAGACAAACATGCTCCCAAATTAAATTAACCACTAGCCTAGAAATAGAACTGCACAGTCCTCAGCTGAAATGCATCACTGGAGCCATTAATTCCCCACAAAGATCTCCTCCATGCTGCAGGGCATTTTCTTGGGATGAGCCTGGAATTCCAGTGGTTCATCAGCAGAACTGGGAAGAAGAGCTTTAAGGAGGAAATATGAACTCATGGGGGTCCTGGGGAACACATGAGGATGCAATGAGGAAAGGATGAGGTATCAGGATGAAGCTCAAGGTGGATTTGATGTTCACCCACCTGGAGTGCTGTCAGGGAGCCATGCGAGGGCTGCATTGCTTTTCTAATTAACCACAATATGAAGCAGAACCCTGGCTGCCAGGAGCAAAGCCTTCTAGGTCCTGCTTATCCCAGGAGCCCTACGCAGAGGCCAAATGTAGCTTTTCCAGACTTTCAGAGAACTTCTATGGCCAGAGTCCTATTTCCACTTCTAATTACTACATTATACAGCCCTTCAGGAGAAATATTTTCATCTCTCAGTCTTCGTGTTGCTCTAAATTTGTATTTCTGACAACTCTATTCATATATATTGAGAATCAAAATTATAAGCATCTAAGGTTCAACAAGCCATGAGAAGGCAAGTACTTCACTGCATTGCTTGACTGTAAAATCATTTAGGTTGGAAAAGCCCCTTAAGATCATCAAGTCATCAATTGTTTCACATAAAGCATTTTCAGTAAAATATTTATAAGTGAAAAATCACAACTTTGTTTTTTTTTGGGTTAATAGGTTGAGTGAAATGTTCCATTTACCTGCCTTTGTAGGTTTCTTCAGGAACTCTCTGTAGATAGTCACATTAGGATAGCGTTTTCTTTAGCTGAAATTACAAGAGAAAAAAATACAGATACCTGTATCATCATCTTAAAAATTAATAAACGAGAAACCCAGCCCATTTCACAGCAATAATCTTAGTATGTGATATGAGGCATACTGCCATTACACCTGACTGGTTAAACATTAGCAGCCACTTCTGACTGACTTTGTTGTTCAAGAGCAAGGAGCTCAAGATGCAAGGCCCCCAGGGGAGAAAGGTGACTCCAGCAGTCAAAGTACCCCGTATTTTCCAGCAGCTCAGGGTAATCCTGGTTTTATGAGAAATTGTCTTCAGGAGTAGATGTCAGTTGGATTCAAAACTCATGGCATTTTGCTCACGGCTTGTCCTATGTAGCCTGTGGAGACTTCCAAGTTTCCACATGCTCAGCAGTGCAGCTTTGGTCCCCAGCAGATGTTTGCAGCCCTCAAAGGATGTGCAATAGTAAACCATGGCAAATGCTGCCCCTGAACAGTGATTTTCCCATTCTTTCTTTCAGTTTCCTTCACTGCTTCCTCTCCCGCAGGAGGAAGCCTCTGAGGGGAAGAGCACTGACTTATGAAAACCTCTTGGGCAAGACTCAGGAAGTCCTATTCTCACTCGTATTAATGAAGTTATCAGTGGTCCCTCTGCGTCACAGACTCCTTCAAACACCTGGGATTTTACTGTACATGGAGGAAAGCCCACAACAGCCACCTATGTTTACAGTGCCGCTCCAGCAAACCTCACCTAGAATCCTGGGAGACATGTCTGTGGTGGAGTGTGATACCTGTCCCTTTGATCCAGTACGTGTTTGCCACAGAGCAACCCACCTCTGATCAGATTTTTTACATGCAAGGGACGCTGAATCCACAAAGCAGTAGCTAAAGGCGATGCTCTAATAACTATCATAGCTGCCTTTTAACAGGGCTTAGGTCACCAGGGAACGTGGACTAATTTGCTGTAATTCATTTAATATGTTTAGTCTGAGCAACATAATTTCAGCCCAATAGATGTCTAAGGAATTACTCATCAGTGTTAACTGGGAAAGGGTTATGGCAGTGCCTGATGTGTCCCCAGCCCGGGGGTGCAGGGATCTGTTGGCTTGCCCCATGCAGGGCACAGCCTCCTTTGGGGCAACTCCAGGATCCTGCCCCCCACCCTTGCTGATCTCAGAAATGCAGCCTTCACTTCCTTGTCTCTTTTTCTTTTTATTAATTAGTATTTTTATTGTATTTATTTTTATAGACATATCTTTAATAGTGTTTTTTGTTTGTTTTGAGGGGGTTTGGGGTTTGGTGTTTTTTTTTTTTTTTTTTGTAATTAACAACTGTAACAATAAATAAGTCAGCAAATTCTGCACAACTAGGCCAGATCAGTTCAGGTCTTGAAAACGCTGTACAAGGTTCACTGGAGTCATTGCACAACCCTTGTATGACCACCTCATGAGCCACACACCTATTTGCACATGAGGACTTTCTAGTTCTCACCTCCCTATGAATGCTTCTGAATCCCTCTGAATGCTTCAAATATGGTTGTTGCTGCTTCTGGGTAACCCGAAAGGTTTGGGCCCCAGGAGTGGGGAATTTCCTTCTGAAGAGACAGATGAGTTAAGTCAGATACAAGATACCATATCTCTGTCTAATTTATTTTGAAGTATGTACATTCCTGAACAAGGATATTAGATGGCAAAAGCAATAAGAGCTTAATAGCTCACAGATGATGCGCACACACACACTGCAAACTCCAGCAGACAGCTGTAGCCCAGTCCCCAGCTTATGCCCCTCACTCTTTGCTTTCTTCAAATGTTGCTCCAAGTGTGTAAAAATGCTAAATCTTACAGCCACTCCCTCCTCCCCTTAGCCTTGGCAACTTTGCAATGTGAAATGAAACCCATCTGAAGTATCAGCAAAGGTTTTCCATTTTTGTTGAGGGTTCTTTCAATTCTAAAGCTCAGATGCCTGTTGACAGCAGATGCTCAAGTTAGAAGTCATCAATTGTCTTTATCAGTTAAATGAACTTACTGCTGGGTGGGATCAAAAATAGCCTATTATTATTATTTTCACATCTCTCACTTTCCTTACAGCATATAAAGCCAGACCCTATTTTTTGTGTCTCAGACATGCAAATTGTCAGCCATGATGTTATGAGAGCTTGATCCCAGAATTTTGCCTGCACAAGGTTTACAGAATCAGGGTGATTTTGAAATATTTCTACTGCCTAAAAATGCTACTTGAAACCTGATTTCACGTGTATTTATATAAGTTTGACATGGGCTTACCTCCACTGAACTCAGTGATGCCCTTTCATTAGTTTCAGCCTTTCTGGGAGATCAGCTCAGCTCATTAGTTCTGCAGGCACATATGTAAATCTGACAGGCAGCATATAAGTGTACCAAAGCTCTTTTTTTTTTTCTGTTTTTCCATCCACAATTGTATTCAGAAAGTCTTCAAGCAATCACTACCTTGTTCAAGCATATAGCAGCAATGGCTAACTTGCTTGCAGATGCCTCCTAGTATCTCACCAAACGGTACAGCTGCCTATTCTAGAGCAGGTTCCAAGGACATCCACCCAGCAGAGAGAAACCCCACCTTCCCATCCTCCAGAAGTCCCAGCAATTTCCCACAACTCCCCAAAACCGAGAGGGAGCATAGACAAACCTTGTCCTGACTCTACTACTCCCGCAAGACCAGCACTGCTAACGCAGAAACAGAGAAGCCTCCTTCTCTTCCAACATGCTGGCTCTAATAATCACTTCCATTACAACTTTTTTTAACATACACCTCTTATTCTAGGTCCACAAAAGTAATAATATGTCAAAAAAATCCCAACTAAAATCTCAAAACTTAGTCCCAGTGACACCAATCAGGCTGATAGAAGAAAGCATTTGAAAAAGCCCAAACACACCAACACCGAAAGTCATGGTGTTATACAACAAAAACTGTAAAATACTGCCTCCAGACAACACTACTTAGTTTTTAAGAAAACAGCTGTGTCACGTCGGGTGCTGATTCTATCCTCTGCATCAGAGCAGGTTTATCTGCCTTGACCAAACTTCTCTCCAGGTCTGAGCAGTAAATGGCATTAACCAAGGTGAGCTCTGAGCAAGTGGAAATTTTGCTTGAGCGAAGACTGCAAGATTTGGGCCAAAGCTTCCATGGCTATTAGCAAATTGCTGTGAAACTGTGCTTTAGGTGTGTAGGAAATTAAAAAGCATTTGAGGTTTCTTACACACTAATGGACACTGAACATACTACGCAAACCCTGTTAAACCCTTCAGCAATGCCTATAAAAGGTGCAACCCTTTCTCTCACTTTCAGCAGCCCTTTTCATCTTTGGCTTTGAGTCTTAAAAACCATCCCCAGTCCTGGCATCAATTGCTGCCAACAGAACTCCAAGGGAAGAACTTCAAGAGAGATCCAAACTTCAGACACAGGTATGCAACTTTGCTTCGATTCGTCTTTTTCCTCATGTTCTTCCAGAGAGTACCTTGTGAAAGGACACCTGGAGTGTTTTCAGAGCAGACATTTCAAAACTTGGAAAAAATGGACTTTATGCTAAGTGTTGAACAGTTGGAGGTGGAAAAGGTCTGTGCTGCAACATTTTGCAGTAGCCATTTTCATTCTGCGTCTGGATATAATTACTTTTATGGGAAGAATATACATGGTTCACATGCTTTCAGCATCTTTGTAGGCTTTGTTCATAGTCTATAAACAAATACAAATCTCCCAACTGAGCTCCATACATTTTTCTGGCAAAAAGAGATCAATATTCCCATTACCTTCCTCCTTTCAACCAAAAGTATGTTTTGAAAAGATGGGATTCACCATCCTCAGTGAGCATAAAAATAAGCTCTTAAAAAGATAACTGCTGCTCTTAAGTAGTATTTCTTAAAAATATGCATGAGATATTTTCCTGTGTTATTTCTTTTGATTTGGTATTCAATCTAGACACAAGATGTATTTGTCAATTAATACAGAGGCTATAGGCTGAATAACACAGATCTGATTGCACAAGTCTAAGAAGGTTGCTCCAGCGTGGAAGGGGAGAATAAATGTGGGCTCGTAGGTAGAGTTTTTTGGGTCAAAGCTTAAAGCAGCTGTGCCTGGAAATTTGATCAAGAAAAAGGGGTATCATCACCAACCTTGAAATGCAATAGCAAGAATCTGACATCCTTGTGCAGTTCATTTTTCATAAAATTCCTCATTTTGCAAGTATCTGGCAGGCTGAAGAGAAACATGGGGATTCTAACCATGGTTTCCACTCATTTATTACGTGTCTTTGCTCAGGTGATGTCTAGAGCTGGATCATTTCTTATGTCCTCGAGAATGCATGGCTCTTGTTGCCAGTAATAATAAGCGGATGGTTTTAGTAGCTCATAAAAATAAGGTCAGGCCTGGAGAGGAATGGTGAAGCAGCCTGACAAATCTTCTGAATAGCAAAATGAACATCCGCTCAAGTACCAGGGAAGTGGCTGTTCCAGATGATAAAAACACCGACTTTGTCTTTCATTTGACAGTGACATACACGCAAAATGTTTCTCTGAGGAAAAAAGAAAAAAAAAAAAAAAAGAAAAGAAATTTGAGGAGGAATATTGGGAAAAAACTTCCTGACAGTGAGGTCTACTATCCAGACACATATCCACCCCAGTGAGATGACAGAGGGAAGCCTAATTGATTGAATCACTTAAAACTGGATTGGAAAAAACATGGGAAAACACACTGCGAATGAAGGACTACCTTCCACTGGCAGATCTCTGATTTCTGTCATTCTTCAAAAAGTCACCACCAGTGTCATTTTGGGAGGTATGGGAGTTCAGGTGCCAAGGCTTCAAAACGCCAGATCAGTAGCATCTGAAAGTGGCCAGGAAGCACACAGGATATGTTTGGTACAAGTGGACTCATCCTGATGTGATCATGGAAATCTCTCTCAACTGAGACCAGGCCTTATACCTGGGAACTTGGCTAAGAGGCAGCATGCAGCATTCATCAACATCAACATGCACCACTTACCTCCACCTCACCCAGGTGGGTACCATGTACATGGCATGATAGAACAAAGTTTGGAGCCTCATGGTCAGAGTTGTTTGAGGATTGGGATGGCTTTTGATCCTTTTGAAATCCAGGGGTTTTGGCTAAGCTTTGATTTGCTTAAAGGCTTTTAAGTCTGTCTGGACCTGAAGGACTTGTACAAGTCTTCACCTAATGCATCAGATGAGGGCACCTTTCCTGAATCAGTAATTAAAACCTAATGCAGACTGGAGAACCCTCTATTAAAAATGAACTGCTACAGCTGCCCTGAACCTTGAACAGTCCTGTGTCACCAGAGGGAGGAAGATTCCTGGCTAGCAAAAGGACAAGCTGCCCAGGAACACTGGAAACACTGGGAAAGAGCAAAGACTACAAAGGTAATGTGCTCCCTGATGGAAAATCTGGGGTTGAGTGGAGATGTTTAGACTAGGAAGAAATCATGGGCCAACTGTAGGTACTGCCATGGCTGACCTACACAAGCCTGACAGAACAGGAGATGGTTACTGCTGAGGAAAGCGATAGAGGAAGGGAAGCAAACCACATTGAACAAGTCCAGAAACCCTACTGTTCATTTAAAAGAAAGCATTTAAAAATTGTGACACCCAATCACATTATTGTTTTTACAGACAAGCTCTATAGCTCATGCAAACCTGGTCCTGCTTGTTCCCCTCCGGAATAAAAATAGGGAATGAGAAAGACAGACACATTTTATTCTGAAGGTTTCAATCACTTTGGGGACTGACAATCAGTCTGGGGACTCAGCTAGTTTCCAATCCACTCGTTAGCTCTCTGCACCATCACTGTGACCCATCACTGTCACCCCAAATAACAGCACCTTTAGACTGCAGAAAGTGCCTTGGGGTTTTCACTGGCGAAAATGAAGGATGCACAAAAATATTTTCAAGCAGTACTGGAACAAACTTCACATTGCACAGCTGCAGTGTAAGTGCTGTCCCCCAGAGACCCTCTAGAATTTGATTAAGGTATACAGAAACTTGACTCATTTTTTATGAACATTCATTTTCATGATATGTTTTTAAAGGGACAGCATATATTTCCATCATGTGGAAGAAATGAAGGCTGTTATTTTGACAGGAATAATGTGCTTCTAGCATGCAGCAGTTTTTGACAGCAGCTGAAGAAGCAGCACAGAAGCTGTGGCGTTAGCTTCTTTGGGGACTCTCTGGTGGGAGAAGCACCATGAACCATAGTAGAAATTACAGCAATTTCAATTTCTATTTTTAAAAAGAAGAATAATTTGCAGGAGCAGAAGAGCTTTAAAGAGAGAAGACATGGTTTCTCAAGCCACCGTGGGATGTGGCTCCCAGGCTGGTGAGCAGATCCTGCACCCCCTAGCAAAAGCCCATCTGAAAAGCTGTGATGCACTCTGGGACAGAAAATCACATTCAAGAGGGATGTGGTCCCACCTGATAGCCCACAAAAAAGCCTATGGGCTGACAGCTCACCAGCATGGGGGGAAATAAACTGATAAATGGGCAAACACATAAAAGCACATTGGGCTAACTAATAGCAATGGTGGGGAATGCTCAGCAGAGCATGTGCTTCTTCAGGCCATACTGCTGTTTGTGAGAACCACCAGTATGTGCTGCACTGGCCCCAGAAAGCAGGGAACATGCAAAAACTGCTTTCCTGTGGACCCTAACATTTCTGCAGTCTGTAGCTGCAAACTTGCCGGATGCTGCAGCAACAACAGGCTCTGTCCTGCTCCATACCTGAGCCCCAGGGAAGTCAGGGGAGCTATCAGAGATTTACACCCCTGGTGAATAAACCCCATTGTTTGCAGAAAGATGGTTATTCTCTAAAAGACACTCTTTGCTAAAACATCATTATCGCAGCAGGAACTTTCTCCATCTGTTTTTATGTAAATAATTTCAGAGTGTATGATTTATGTAATGGATTTTGTTTGAATTAGTTTTCACCAGTGAAAGAAGGATAAGGATTTTCTTTTATATTACACAGCTGGTTTTACTTCTTCTTAGCATCCTATACTTTTATTATTTATATACAAATTCCTTTACTGCAAGAGATTTATTACTTATAGTAATCTTGCATAGTGTGAATTTCTTATAGCTCATTCATTTGGTCTTTCATGTCACTAGACTGGAGATAGAATGAAAATGAGGACATCTAAATCTGGTAAATGTTATGGAGTGGTTTGTCAGGAGTCATGCCTGCTGTTTCTTTCACAGTACCCCAGCATCTTATGCGCATCACTCAAAGAATTAAATAACAAGTTAGTTCAAACAGAGCAGCAGAACTGGATGATTTCATACATCAGAATCCCTCAGAGATGTTGAAAACAGTGAGGTTTAAGAGACAAAGACTGTTGTTATCGCACAGCCAGACCCCTAAACCAACAGGTGCTAACACAAATAACAACTGCAGGAGCTGGTTTGGAAAATGCACTGATGCTGAACAGAAAGCTGCATGGGTCTAACTGAGAGATTGGTTTGAGTACAGCAAAGTTTTGCTGGGCAACAGAAACAACAGCAGATTTGGCTTGATTTCCTGGGTCATTTGGGTCCAGAAGATAGGAGGAAAGGAATTATGTGTGCAATTATAATTTCGTCAACTTTGTCAATGTTGTCCATTTCAGAATGAAACATTTTGGTGCTTCTGTTTTGAAGCAACATTACTTTTAGAACCGTTATTTGATTTAGAGGGCCCAACAACATTTCTGCTTCAGTCCATTGGCAAGTGCTCCAGCCACACCGCCCATGTCACAGAAGGCAAAGGCAGAGACTGGGAGGATGGAGAACTGCCCACTGTAGGAGAAGATCAGGTTTGAGGCCATCTAAGGACCTGAAGGTGCACAAGGCCATGGGACCTGACAGAAGTCATACAAGTTTAACTTGCACCTACTAATGCTTCTTTGTATTACACTAAATTATTGACCCTCCATCTATAGGGATACCGCCACAAGATTTTATTGACTGACTGAAGAATCTATTTGGTATATACCAAAATAATAGCATTTGTAAATGAAGTGTGTGCGGGGCAAGGGGGAAAATGTTAAACAAGCATTGCAGAGCTACAGCAGCAAGGCAGCACCATTTAAAGTGCTTTAGAGACTAAAGAGAGTAAGCAATTTCTAGGTATCACCTGCACTGATTTCTTTAAAAACAAGCAAGAGGAGTGAGACAAACAGCTAGAGAGAAGGTGACATGAGATAGAAAACTGATTTCATTTCAGTCCCAGATCTGGCTGTGCAGAGGATGGATTAAACAGCAGGGAAGAGTGAGGCTGAGGATGACAAACTGGCGTTCTCTTGCATAAAGATGAAGTCCACGGAGTATCTCTGCTGGCATTTCACATGTAACAGCAAGGAGGGAATCCTCAACTCAGTCCTTGGAAGCCTCTAGACTTTTTGCTGTGTATAACCTCATTGCAGGCCAAGATAAAAACCTGTCTCCAAAAGCCCTGTCCCTCCAGTGGTATGGGAAATAAGATATGGCAGCTTCATCCGATTCCACCCCTACATATGGAGCACAGGTTCACTGAGCACCATAAGATGTGCAGCTCCTCATTTCAGTCTCAGATTTTAAGTGAATGGCAGCTTCATCCAATTCCACCCCTACATACGGAGCACAGGTTCACTGAGCACCATAAGATGTGCAGGTCTTCATTTCAGTCTCGGATTTTAAGTGAATGGATTAAACACTATTAACACAGTCCATACAGAGTAAAAAGTACAGAGAAGAGCAAAATGCAAGCAGTAACAGAGATAAAGAAGAGACACAGGAATTGTTTCTGGGCAGTGTCTGTTACCTTTGTCTGCTAAAAAGCCTTGTCAGCTATATTGGTTTACTATATAGACACAATGTATGTACCTTCAGTTTTTAACGCTTTTTTCAAAAACATGAGTAGGCAATTATCAATATATTTTATCCTGATTAAAAAGAAATGGGATCGCACTTTTTTCTTTTTCTTTTTTTTTTTTTTTAAGTGGGAGATGGAGTTAAGCTTCCAGTTTCTTTTTGTTTCCTATACTAGCAGCCCTTAAAAATTGAGTACTTTGACTCTAAAGCAGCCACTGGGGATCAGTGGGTAAGTGCATAGATGGATTTGCCTAAAGAGTTACTGTGCTATTGCAAGAAGGCTAGCATCATTATGTCGGACATAAAACTAGGGTAGTAAGATGACTTTATTAACTTATGGTATATGTTTCATTATTGTACAACTCCCCAGCTTGTGGGGAAGATTTTTAATCTCAGCTTCTATCAGCTGCTGAAGCATGAAGGTGGAAGAAAAAATACACAGGATTTCCCGAGGTCTCCTTTGAGTTATAAATAATTCAGAGAATGTCTAGTTTTTAAGAATTAATTTCATTCCTTGTCTGTCCTCAGTATTACCACAAAAACTTGTGTTTTCCTCAAACTGTTGTTTTATCCATCACATTTGTAACAGTCCTTCCTTATAGGTCTGCTTCTCTTCTACATACCAGTCATTAACTATCGTCTACACATATTTGATAGCTGGTACCCAAAATTCTGTCGGTCCTCAGCAGTTGACTCCATCCTCTAAATCATGTGGTGCTTCAAGCTCTAAATTAGAGAGCAGAACAAGCAAGATGCTCCTCAGAACAAGAGAACTTCCAGTACTAACCTTTGCAAACCTAAGAGCAAGGCAGCATGGGCTGGAGCACCCTCTGCTGGCATCCTCTCTGCTGACTGCTTGCATCCAGGCTCCGCATGTTTCTGTTGCTCCCACACCTCTCCCGGCACTACAGTTTATTGCCCCTGCGAGACACTGTGGTCAGGGATCCTCGCTCCCACCTCCCCTGCGGGGCACTGGCCATTGCAGCTGCAGGCAGGGGAAGGAGCGTCAGCTTCCTCTTCTGCCTAAGGCTGGCAGGAGCCCAGGGGACTGCAAGACCAGGGTTCCAGCCTTGCCACCATGCTTCCCAGCCGTGCATCCATTGGGGATGCCTGGGATGCACAGCCGGTGCAGACACACTCCCGAGGCACCTCTCACCTGATAGTCCCATAGGGCTGCACATACCCCAGATCCCCAAGACCATGACCCAAGCATGAGGAATCTTGCAGCATCTCAGCAAAAACAGTTACTTGTTTCAGTGTGATCGCTTTCCCAAACACAGCATTTTTTGCTTTCTGGGTACCACTGACTTTGCCTGAGGCCATCCCTAAACAGAAGGGAGCAGATTTTTGCAAGGTTGATTGGCTGCCAAGAAAATTAAATATGTTTATTTTTTTCTCAGCACGTTACCGTAAGTATTCTCCCTGTAAAGCATCCTTTCACTGTTTGTCTTCTTAGCTGTCAGAGGATATTCACATATGTTCCCTTTCCCCATGAGCTGCTGCAAGCTCAATTCGTGTATGGCTTTCTTGCCACAGGCATTCCACAGAGGACAGAAGGGCCAAGGCAGCTGTGGAGAAATCCTGGCTCACATGGAGCACCTACAGGAGCCAAAAGCAACTTTTTGCATGGCCACATTTTATATTTAATAGTCACCAGATCAAATACACAAACACTGGAGAGAGTGCAGAGGAGAGATTAGCAAGAATGATCTCAAAAATGTGACCTCTGAGTAAAGGCCAAACAAACTGACACTGCTCAGGATACCCTTGAGATACAAAGACCAAGAAAGGGGAAAGTAGCTATCTCATCTTGCTGCAAGGAAAAGCAACACGTTCTCTGTGTCCCTGGGAATAGGCCAAGGTGTAGAGGACTCAGCTTAACATGAAAAAGGTTCCAATCAGACATTTTGGAGACCTTCCAATAGGACAGGTAGCACAGCACAGTTGTGCATAGAATCTCTACAGCCAGGACCAAGTAAGGCTTTTCTCAAGAATGAGGAAGGTATAGCTGACCTTGTTCCAGTGTGCAGGGATGGATCTTGAAATCTTTTCCCAGCTGCATAAGTCTTAGTTTCCTAACAGCAAACTCATGCATCCCTGCCACAGTCTTCCCTGGAGGAAACACGTCTGTTCTCTCAGAGGCACAGCTTGGGTGTCTGGCGAACAAGAGAGAAGCTCTATATGAAGTTATGGAGCGGATGAAAGTGGATATCCAGAATTACAGGCTTAAAATTACATGTGGAAATTATGCCCAAATTTTACTGTAGCCTCTTAAACATTTTTTCTCCCACTTTGGAGCTGAAGTTCAGTCTTCTCTAGCACAGTCTCATGAATAATGTTAATGAAGATCAGGCCAATGTCTAAGCATGCCGAGTGTCTCCTAACATCTTAGGGCCCAGTTGTATTATTATGCATTATTCCTGTACACATTCTCAACCTTCTAAACTAAGTCTGGTTAGAAAAACTTAAGGGCTATTTTAGACTCCAACAGGCAGACAGAAAATTTGCCCTGTTAAAGTAGGCAATAAGGACTCTTTGTCTGAGAATTCCCATGATCAATGACTTGATGTAGGAGGAAGGGGAAAGCAAGGAAATTTTTAAGAAAAGATAGCCGTCTGAATGCAGGAGTAAGTTTCAAATATTTGTGACTAGCATCAGTGCACTTAATAGAAATCATGCTAATATGCAAATGTTTTCAATTCAGCTACTATCTTTTAATATTTTATTTGTTTATTTAGTCATGGTGTTAACAGTAAAAATATCTTTTCAACACAGTGCCTTCAGGGATATTAAAGAAAGTTCCTTATTATTTCAGGCAGCTCCTGATAATAGCGTATGTGTTTTATATAGATGCAGCAGATCAGCAAAAGCATTCCCTCACAAGACATACAAATCCTGCATTTTGCATTTTGCACTCATGCAAATGGGCTAACAGAAAAAGAGGAAGAAAGACACAGACCAGAAAGCTAGGAAAAATCCTACAGTCAAGCAACTCAAAGAGCCAAATACTCAAGCCCCTTAAATCAGGTCCTCCTAACTTGTCTTCTAGATCGCAGTATGTAACACCAACTTACACTCTCAGCTGTTTGGATATAAGTCTAGAAGAAAACTGAATACTTCAGCTTTGGATTTCACCCTGCATGCTGAACCCCATGTATCCTTCAAACGTGTCTCTGTTTGAGGGTTAAATTTCAGTTTGCATTTTAAAGTATATTTGGTGGTGAGTGAAAAACCCAGGGAGAAAAGAAACATTGCTATAACCACATGTTTTTAAAAAAGTAGTCTATATGAAACTGCCCTGAATGCCATAGAGGTAGATTAACCCAGCTGGTGAAGTAGATGAATATGCTACATGAGGCTGATTTGCTCATATACTTAAGATAATTCATTGTACAGTGCTATCGATGTGTGTAAGAAAAATAAATGGTAGGGAGTTTCTTCGAAGTCTATTATGTACATCCATGTGTAGATGTATACAAGCAAAACGTGGATGAACTCAGTGGTTGTCAAGTTGGCAGCGTAAGAAAGCTTCTTTGTTATGACTGTACTCAACTTAGGGACATTTTCTTCTGGGTAAGGAAAGTCTCTGATGATGGGTAATTTCTTGAAAGCTCATCAGGCTGTTTGCTGTACATTTCAGTACTATTAACAAAGACCAAGTTTTGTAAAAAGAAAATCACTCTATCTTACTATTATCTCTATCCTGCCAATATACAGGGTACACAGCTGACCCCTGAGTGGAGAAAAGCACTGAATCTAAAATCTGTTGCAGAAACTTATGCCTTGAGATAGCATTAGTCTCCTATTTGTCTGGCCTGAATCAACACTGCAATGAAAACAAACCAAAGTCTTTAGAGGCCACAAATTCTCTCTGCTGTGTTGATGAAACTTTTAATTACGAAATGAGTGAAGCTAGTTAAAATCACGGTGATTGCGCTGCCCTAACACAATTACAGTCATTGCAGGAACATACCTTTCTGCTAGCTCTCTCCCCTTTCTCTCAGGCTTACTGCTCCAAAAACGTGAAAGAACAGAATTTTGAAACTCCAGAAAATGCAATTTGCATCACTGTTTTTGTGATGCCATTGTTAATGGCCAAGATCAATAAACTGTTTAAGTGTGTTGGTATGCATTGCTGGCTGCACACAAGTATGAAACAAACCCAGCTCCTGGTGTAGCCTTGTGAGCTGGAGAAAGTGAGTGTATTGGAAGAAATTCATATCCACTCACTGGAAAAGTGAGGAGTTTATCTCTGTAAGCAACACTTAGAAATTTGCTAGCTGTTGCATGAGATCAGTACATTAAATGGATCACATTCGTTTTCAGTGTGATTATGTCATCCTCAAAAATAGGTCGAGCTTTACATGTCTTAAATTCTAGATCTTACACTTGGTCCTGTAATTTTTCTGCATGATTTTGTAACTGCAGTTTCCGTCAGTGAACTCAGCCTCAAGTATGCGAAATCTGTGAGTCTTAAATTCATAATTCATGAAAATAAAACATTGCAAGAGTGTGAAATAAATATATGTGAATAAAAATATCCCCTAAGAGGAGCTGCATGGATTTTAAGGGGGTTACACCAAAAATGCTTTTGGACAATTATTTGATACAAACAGTTATTAAATGCTAAGGTGACTCATATTTCTACATGAGTTCTCATAGAAATGTCTGTTATACTGTATTTCTATGCTGCACAGCTGAGCAAAGAAGGATGACATGTAGTGTACTGTATTACATATTAACAATGCAAGACATTGGCTGTATTAGGCAAGGGGAAGGCAAAGCCGCTATTATTTTTCAGTCAGCTAAATACATTTTTATGTTTCTGAAATAAGACAGCCAGACAAATCCTGAGAAGCCTGGGCACCCAATAAAATGTGATGCTGAGAATCTAATCCAATAACAATGGCCACATTTCTACAGGTATAACAGACAAGGCTCCCGACAAGACAGCTACACAAACAGTAGTAAATTAAGCAGTGCCAGAAAACATGTTGTTATTGCAGTCCCTACCTGTTCTCCTAAACAGTTTCTAGGCATGGTGGGGAAAGATTGCTATCTCCACATTGCACTTGGTGGGCCCATATTCATCATTACGTACTTTCCAAGGGATGAGTACTTCTTTCTTTAGCTGCTCCCATAACTCTTTTTGTCACTGCAGCAAATAGTTTGATGAAAATCAGCCTTAATCTAAATAAAAGAATATTCTTAGAGGTTCCTCCCATGTAAACTGCAGTCTTGTCTTGTGAATACACTTGGAAAAGTGAAATTCTCTGAAACAGAGGACAGAGAGTTGGCATTCATCACTGCATCCAGCATTCCCACCCTCTTCCTCACGGCACATGTCAGCTTTCTTCAACAGGTTTTACAGAAGCCAAGGAGTGAAAGATGCATGTTTTGATCCAACAGGAGCTGTGACTGTGTCCACTTACCCCAGCGGCACTTCTCAGCCGTGTGTGAAGAGCCGAGAGTGGACAGAAATGCTGCAGCTGCTCCTGTGGTGAGCAGACAGTGCCTATTGCTATTGACATATGTTTCTGGGATGTTGATACCCTGGGATTGCACTCCTCTCAGAGCCACTCAAGCTCCCAGGGGTTCTGCTTGTGCCACCCTAGGGAGTCAGAAGACAGCAGAGGCAGGAGTAGCTGCCGAGGGCTTGGCTACCTTCAGTGCTAGGCTAAGGACCTCAGCACCAGGATGAAACCACCTCCAACTGCAATACCTGATTACCTGCTTGCTCACACAAGTCACTCCAAGAAGTCAAAAGGCAGCACAATAAACACAGACAAGAATCAGACAAAATAGGACTGAGATCTCTCAAAGCCTTAGTCATATGAGTAGTTCACAAAAGAGTTTCTTGCAACTCCAGCCTTGTACCATCAGTGTTTGCTTTTGTTTTACACCACCATATACATTGGCTGTGAATGGCTTTTCCTTTGTCCTTAAAACCAATCAGCACAAAATGTCGGCATCTCAGTCACTTGCTGAAGTCCAAACAACCATTTAAATTACATGGTGAGGGCTTAGCTACCTCTGCATCCCCAGCTGAGTTGTGCTATTCAGTCTTGGCACCTTCCCAAACACAGAAACACTTAATTCAGCTGAAAGGCCCCATCAGGCTGAAAAACAACAAAAACCACTACCCACTCCTGTCTGTATGGATTTGTCTTGCTGGCCTCCACTGGTTTCTTTTCATGTTTAATCACAGCTGTAAAGGCTATCTGTTTATCTAGCTAAGAACTTAAGTAATAGACTGGATGTGCTTAATGATGTGGGTGTGGGTCTATTGCTCTGGACACTCTCTGTCAGATAGATGTGTGGCTTTCAGCAAAGCCTATTGGGACACTGGGTTTTTTACAACCCAGACCCCAGTTACACAACTAAACACACAGTTAGTGGCCTCCAATGAAGGAAGCCAAGCTCAGCTCTTCCCACACTAGCCCTTGGCTGCATGGGATCCCCTTCCACTCCAGTGTTGCAGGGCAGCAGCTGGATCTCCTTAAGCTTTGCTGAAGGCTGCCTGTGGGAACAGCCACTGAGCAGTGCTAGAAGGACCTCCAGGGAGCCCCAGGTTGGGGGGGACAGTCAGAAGCCACCTGGACCTGTCCTCAGGGTACACTCAGTCTGAGTATCACAGCTGTGTAGTTGACCTCTGGCAAACCTCAATGCACTGTCCTCAGTGTGACGCTGCCAGTGAAGTAAAACCAGTCACATCACGTAAAGTCCAGGAAAATCATGTAGGAATTAAATGTTGGGGGTTTATTCTCCTTTAAAAGTAATTCAAGGTTAAGCCTCCTCAGTGTCCTTTTTTTTTCAGACAGCTATAATAGGCATTTCCTAAAATCACTTTGATTTTTTTCCTAGGAATTATGTATTTACAGATATGTATACCATCCACACACATATATATATATTTTTCATATTTGATAGACTGACAGCTACAAATAGTTGCATTTAGTTAAGGTATCCCAAGCTCCTGGCTCTTCACATCTACACCTGTTTCACACTGATTATGTTCTGGATATCTTCACAAGCCTCTGTTGGGATTCTGCACGTCATAGTGCTTGTTCCCACTTTTCTCTGGTTCCACTGACAGTGCCTACACATTGAGGTTCACAGGACCTTTCTTCTTAGGGACACATGTAAATCCTGTTGATTGGTTTGGATTTGTTTTTTTTTTCAAAGTCCATATTTCTGTGTCATCTGAAACTCATAACTGGTTTCAAATCTAAAATATCATTTGAATGTGCAGTTTATTTCTACTGAATTAACAGTTTGCCATGTCTGAATGCCCTTGTAACCTCTGGCTTACCTGAGACTGTTCTTCCAATGGTGCTACACAGAAAAGAAGTACCCACTGCAGTTGGCAACTATATGAAGCTTGCTCTAGTATTTTTGTGGTGAAACTTGGGGCCAGTCTATCATGTAAATCCACACTCCTTTGTTGGTGCTGGTTTGTAGGAACCTGGTATCATTAATGTCTTCCCAAGTCCAACAAAACAGCCGTTCACTTTGCAAGTGAAAGGCTCATCATGAAGTCTTTCAATATCAGCAGGCTATTTAAAAATGTAATTTGTGGCACTCTGCAAGAGACTTCTGTAATTTCAATTAGGCTTTCTTTGGAATGGGCTATCTGAGAAAAGAACAGTTTTGGAAAATAAAGGCTTTATCTACTTATTAGCAAGTCAATAAAAGCCATGAAGACTCCAAACTTCTGCTTTGGCTTTGTGTGCTTTAACAGGCCAAACAACCTAGCTTCATTTGAAACTGGTTTCAGATTACTTGCAGATGGCTGGATGTAGATGAAAGACTGCATAAAGGTGTTCCTTATTCTATTCTCTACTCCCTAGACTATTGGGCTATGTGCTGACACTTGGATGCTTGTTTTACAATATCATTTGACATGTGGGATTTATGTGTCAAAATTTCATTTAAAGCCAAGAAAATGTCAACCAGCAAGTACAGAGAAGCAGCAAAAGACTGTGCTTTTCAAGACAGAAGTCAGCGAGTCAGACACTGCCAAGTCTTAACCCTGTACCAAGCACACACAGACAAGAATTTGACCCAACTGCCAGCAAACTAAGATTCCTTTGGTGTGTTCTGCTGAGATTCCATTACTGCCTTTATCATTAAGAAAATAATGTAATAAAATGAAACCTTTTCCCTCAATGCATTAATAAAGATAACTTGTTGGTCAAGCTCCAAAACCACTGGAGCCACATTTAATTTACTGTTTTTATGGATTTAGGATTTGGTTTGCTGCTATGTTCAGTCCACTGCAACAATATAATGGGAAATTGTAATGGCATGTTTAAAAGAAAGGGTTCATAATCTATCACTGAAGCTTTAAAATGTCTTGTGCAGACATCCACAATTAAATGCTACCAAAAATGGGCATTTCACATGATTTCACCACAGCTCACCAAAGGCAAAAAAGGGAAAGATCCAAATAATCATCAATACAGCTTTTTGTGCTAGTCACCTTAAAACAGTTTGGAGAAGAGAACTGCTAAAACAACTTTTAAGGGCTTGCAACACCACTCTGCTGGTCCTCGCAGGAACAGTGTCTGTGTGTTCATAAAATATCAGATGGCATATCACCTTATTTCCAGTCAATAAAAATAATAATGAGTTGTATGAAGGTCTTTCTGACACCTCAGTTGCTCAGAAAGGCACTACCTTTTGTCTGTGCCTAGTTCAGGTGGTGGAGACTTTGCCATGACCAACACATAAGGCACTGAGAAAACCAGAGCACCTGTGGAGCACAGGACCATGGGCCTATCACATCACTACAGGGATAAAGGTGATGTGAAAGCCCTGTATCTATCAATCTCTGCATGAGAGCCCTGCTTCTTAAAGGGCTGACTCTGCAACCCCTGTGTTGAGCAGAAACTGCTCCAACAGCTGCAGTCACTTGGGCTTGCTGTTGCCTTGTGATGCAGGAAAAACAGGAAATTGAGTATTGACTTATTTGAAATGTCCCTTACCTGTAAAGGAGATCAGTCTTCAGAGTGATGCATTAAGGCAAAATGCCAGTCTGAAGGACTGGACATAAATTGGCACAGCTTCACAGCTCACAAGCAAAAGATGGGTTCAAGCTATCATCCAAATGCCACCTGTGTTTCTCCCCCATCCTCCCCAGGCACCCTGAGCCTCTTTCTTGTGCTTGAGCTTTAGAAGATGACAACAGGAGCTTGTTCTCTGCACTGCTGAGCAGTCTCCCATGATACCATGATGTGATCCAGCCCCAGTGGAAAACAAACAAAAGCTCCTGACAGAAAGTGAACATGAATCCCACCTGATTCCTTTGGATTTGTTTTAAGATTGTTGGTTTTGGTAAAGAAAGTCCGACAAACCCTTTCAAAGTGTCCTAGCAAACGTGCCCATCTCTTAGCTTTTGGGCAAGGAAGGAAGGAATTTGCCATTTTAATTTTACCACCAGGATTGATTAAATGCTTTGTAAGTTTTGCTGGATAAAGGCATTCTTCAACCCAGGTGAAACCTTATTTAGAAAACGCATCTTGTACAGAGACATCCTCTAGCTGCAGAATTTAACAAACACGGTTTTTATTTGTGCTGAGGAGTTTCCATTTGTGCAGCTTTTGCCAGAAGACTGAAGAGGCCTGTGATGTGTAATTTACTGCTCAGTGATTTTAAAGATGAATATTTGGATTCTCATTGATATTTGATTTTTATTGCTCATTTTGTTACGGGGAGGTTTCCACATGCTGCTTTACATAAACTTGGTCTGGTTTCTTGTTCTGTCTTTAGGATACAGCATGTCTTTCTTTACTAAGAGTTTAAAAATATGCACTGGGTTTGGGTTTTAATTAGCTATTAACTCCTTGCTGAAGGCAAATTCTTTATTGTTGGGATTTCTGTCAGTGGTCTTAGGACTCCTTACCCTTGCAGACCTGGTGAGCAAGGCTCCCCACAGCAGCTGCAGCAGCAGCTGGGCAGGGGTAACTCTGCCCACATCCACACTACTTCATGTCCTAAATCCTGAAGCCTCCAGTTTTGCCAGCATGGGCCCACCATGATCAGTGAGCAATTGGTGAGACCCCAAACAGCCTGATCACACCAGTGCCCTTTCTTCCAGCTCACCTTTATCACTGTATGGATGCTGTGAAATCCACCCCAACCACAGAGCCTTTTAGGAAGCTCTAATGGGTGAAAGTCCACGAAAAGTCCTGAGAGACCTGAAGTAGGGCTCAGATCAAGTTTAAAAGTTTAGATCCAAACCACTAATCCTGACAGCATGGAGCTGACCTACCGAGAAGCACTGGGACCTGGATGCCTCATTGACAAAGGCCTTCTGCCCACACTAGATGCCCCACTGACATGGTCCTTCTGCCCACACCAGAAGCTGCGTCAAGCCTTGGGGCTTAAGCCAGGTCAAGGCCCACTAACAAGATCCCCTTATAGGGTTGTTCCAGTAGGTGCCCAAGGGCATGCCTAATAGGTGTTGCCAGAATTTTCAGAAAATTCAGGGTTTTCAGAAAATAGAGCATCAATGCTCATGACATTGGAGGATGGAGAGAGGGTGAACAGAGGGAGGCGATACCCCTTTTAGACAAAAGCCAACTGGCTGTAACGCTGTAATGAATAAGCAAATCCACTTCATTTCCTCCTCCCCATGGACGGTTTACAGCTCACCAGGTTCCCCTGACTGTGTTTCGCATAGGTGCCTAATCAAACAAACCGTTCATGAAATAAGAGCTGACTGAACATTATTTCAAATCCTGAAACTCTACATACAGTAGAAGTTGTTTTAAAATTACTTGCCAAATTAGCTCAAGCAAGCCAGAAGCACTAACTCATAGCCAAAGCACTCAGTGCAAGTTTGAAAGTTGAAATAAAACTTTCAAGGGCTCTTGAAAGAACGGGAGATGAGGGAAATGGCATTCACGTTTATTACATAAATGTAATTCATAATCCCAGCAGTGGGAATGCTAATGCCTTTTGATTGATTACTGTGGTTTCTTTGTGAAAGCAGGACCTGAGGACACTACAAAAAGCAAATGAGTGCCCTGTAATCATGGCTATGATGCAGGAAAGCAGTTAGGTATATACCGAAATTAAAGTACCTGCTTAAGTGCTTTGCTGCATAAGGTTGTGTTTAAGTCAAGGAGGTTTTTTCCTGCAATAACCTGTGTCTTGCCTTGTTCTTGCATTCTGTTTCTGCTTCATTTGATTTTAAGGATAGCTTTCCAGATGCGGCTAAAAACATTTTAAAATCTTTATCAGTAATGTTTCTTATCTGCCACTAATAAAGCATACGAGAACTGTCTCTGAAAATAAACGCTGATTTCAGTATGTCTTATAGCATTCCACATGAAAAGAGCGTGTCTTTCAGCACACCTCTGAACACCCCTCTTGACACCAGATATTTTAACCCAGTAGTGACCTCCAGCTAATTTCTCCCTCACCTTCTTGCACATTGGCTTGTAGTGTGGAAAGGCTTGTGGCAGGCAGAAATACCTGTCTTGTTCTGTGGGCATTCCACCACAGCATATGAACCATGTCCTATTTGCTGCTCTCTTTATAGAAAGTGAGGTTTATTTCCTGTCTGACACACACAAATAGCGCTGAAGGCCAAAAAGACATCCAGAAAAGTCTGGGCTACAATATAATTGCATTGCATCCCTCACTGATCCTTCTTATGAGTACCTGGTGCAGCACACATGGTTCTTTAGGCCATCATCCAGCAAAGCACTTTAAGCGCTCCCTTAACTTTATGATTAATCCCATCGATGTCTACAACAAATAATATGCTTCCTCTCACTGCCTCTGAAGTGGATAGGAGAGATCAGATTTTATCAAATCCATGCATTTATATATGTATGCATATATATATATATAAAATAGATAAAAATAGTATTTTATGTCCACATGTTGAGCAGTTTATCATTGATAAACACTTGAATTCTTAGAAACGAGTAACTTGGCACTGAGCGTATTCCTCTCGGAGAACTAGATGTTCTGTAGACCTGAAGTTTTAAACTTACACCACTCTTCAGACAGTCTTGTACAAGAAATACAGCAATTTTTAATTTGATGGGAAAATGCCTAAGTGAATTTTCCTTAAAGTTTCAAATATGAGAAGTATGTGCTATTGCTGTTTTGGAGGAAAGGACTTATAAGCACCTGCGACTAAAGTTGTCAAAAGCAAATGCCATGCAGAAATATAAACAGAGGGGTTTCAGTGTCATTTCACGGCATCAGCAGTAAAGCAAACTGTGACCAGTCAGATAAAACTATAAGGTCTGTATTAAAGTATCATGATTCCTGTAAATTTCTGCTATGAATAAGCATGTTTCAAATTAAAGACTGGCAACTTATTTCTACTGGCTCCACTCTTGTCACTTCAGCTACGCCCCCACCCTGGGAATCACAACAGGGGGTTATTGCCTGCATCTGACAGCTGCCCCCAGAATAATGATAAAAAAAAATCCCAAACTAGAAAAAGGGGAGAAAAAAGAGAGAAAGGAATATAATTGCTAAAACATGGGCTATACTCAGAAATTGCCTTTTTTTCTCCAAGTAATATACTTCGGAATCTCAAGTAAATGGAGTGTATAATTCTTTGTGAAATGGACACAGAATTAACGCAGAAACAAATATTCAGAAACACAAACTGGCACATGCACACTGATGCATATACGTCTGTGTTTTACGGAGTCACACACAGACCCTGTGATTCCTTTTCTCCAGTTAATTGTATGTCTTCCCCTAACATGTTACTTTGTGTACTTTCAAAGCCTGACTTTTTAATTAAAAACACCTATTTTTTTTTTCTAATTTTTCTTTAACGACAAAGCCACAGCAGACTTGTGGTAGGCTTCTGGAGTGCAATTACTCAATTCCACAGCACCAGTCCCTTTTCTTTTTGGATGGTAGTCACAGACTCCAGATGCCAATGTACTGAGGCTAATTTTTTCCATCAGCAACATCTAGCTATTTGGCAGGCCACTCCAGCATTTTTGCTGGCTGCCTCAGAGCGGTTAAATGGCAGTGCTCTCCATATATTGCCTGGGAAACTGATTTACCTGGGTGGTATTTTAATCAATGTTTTGACTTATCCATGCATTTTATGCAAAGGATTCCTACTAATAAACATGCCTGTGTATTATCTGATCATTAGATTTCCTCAAAGATATAGTCTTACTTGCAAAGTCCTGTGCTTAAATGTTCTTTTGTGATTCACGGGCTCTTGTGATCACAAATCCAGGGTACAAGGATTCCTGCACCCCTGTAATGAGGGGCAGTGGAAACCATACAACTAATTCTCCTCAATTCACCAGCCAACCTGAGAGAGACAGAAGGGAAATTGTTTCAGACTGACCCCAATTTCAAATTGCATTTGCGTTTTTCATCGCCAGAATACTTCTCAATGGTACTTCCAGTTGACTAAAACACCCTAAAAAATTTTAGTACAAACTAATTTTCAGGTAAAAACCTATCAAAATTCTATTATTTTTTCCAGTTTGCTTATCAAATGCTGAAAAAATGGTGTTCCTTTTCTGTCTTTTCCTTCTTTTTATTCAGACCAGAAACATTAATGGAGTTTTACATGAATTTACAAGTAAATGTACTTGCCTTGAAGCTTCATGTTTTTTATTAATAACAAGTCATTAACTTCATATTATACCACAAAGCTGATATAAAAATAGAAGATTGGTGCTAACTTAATACACATATATGTGTGTGTAAAAACTCATAAATACATACACATACATATATACGTACATGCGTGCTGTGTTGAACTGTAGTGCATCTACATGCTATGTAGAACCATTCTGTGATTCTATCAGGTGCTCTACATCCGTTGCTTACTTGAAAACATATAATGCCTGAGTTGAATGACATAACATTGGACCTCAGTAGAGGCAAGTAAAGGGCACGGTTCAGTCAGAACAAGGGCAAGGCTCTTTGGTGCCCCTTGTGGCACTAGATGGCCAGGACAGACCCTGGGACACTCAGGTTAGATACCAAGAAAAAAGTTCTCACAATGTAGCTAACTTAAGCACTGTCCAAGCCTGACTGTGGAGGATGGAGATACTCAAGATCAGACCCAATAAGTGCCTGTTAACAAAAGTCTGGGTCCAGTTAATGTTGCAGGATGACAGTCCAACCTCTACCACAGCTCTGAGAGCCTAGAACTCCAGGCTTGCTCTCCTGGAGGCCCTCACCTCTTTCACTGGAATTTGTCTCCCTTGCAAATGAGAGACAACAGGCCATAGTTTACATCCTCTATAATCAAAACATCAGGCACTTTCCAGGGAATGATGAACAGTAGTCTCTCCTCATAGGAAGCCAACCATGTGCTGCTGTTCAGCCAAAACGCTGGACGTCTTTCCCGTGAGCTGAATCACAATGATTAAGCTTTCTGCTGGTTTGTATATTAAATCTTCCCATTGTAATTAGGGGTTCAGGAGGAGAGCTGTTTTCTTTGGAACAAGAAGGGTGTCATTTTCATTTTTTCCCTTCGGCGCTCCCTGCTTTTGGAAAAGACCCCCATGGAGCTGAAACGTGGATAATTTGATTTTCCATCAGGAAAAGCACAGTGCATCCTCTGGAGGATAAGGCATCTCTTGGCTCCAGGGACTATGCTTCAGGCCAGGCAGAGGGCCATGGGGCAATGGTGGCTCTCCTCCTGCCCATGAGGGGAAGCACTGTCCTTTTCACTGTCTGCACACTGCTCTGAGCAAATGACAGGTCTATCCACCCCTGCAGAAGTAGTATTTTTTGTGTATCTGTGCTGTGAGGGTGCAGAAAGTACCAGGAAAAAGCACCAGTGACCTGGCGTTAATGTGCTCTCAGACCCCTCTGCATCCCCCCAGAGTGATGGCACTGCTGGGTCAGCTTTACACTCTGTGGTGGTCTTTTTCCACAAGAGTAACAGGTTCTTCATGCCAGGACTTTTCCTCCTGTGCATTTTCACTGCTATCCCAGGTAGTTTCAGTGCCTTGTGAAGGCTGTCAGGTTCACAAGAGCTGTTGCTGCCTCCCCTGGAGCTGGTGACAAGCTACATGAATGACCACAAGATCATTTTGTCTCATTCCTGTGCTTGGAGCCTTTCTCCTCCCCACTCCAAATCACAGCCTTACACAGAGCTAGGGAATGGAGGTGAAGCATTAGAAGACATTTTGCTCTGTGGCAGTGAAAAAAATATAGCAAGCATCATAATTTGTAGAAAGTAGCAAACGCTTTTTGTATGACTGAGCGCATCAGAATGACAAGCTTTCTCTGAAGCAAGATTTCATATCCATCCTTGACATGGTAGCATATGATGTCCATCTTCTCACCAACATACCACAGTAGGAAACTGGAACAATCTGATTTTAAATAGCAGAGGGCAGGTCCTCTTCAGTATGAGTTGAAAATTCTCCCTTTTGCCTTCACCAGTGATTTAATTTGATGCGTTGGACTGTGCCCAAGTGTCAGCAAACCACCTGTAAGTTGATGCCTACCTGTTGCAGGTGGAGCCCATGAAGAAAAGCTGGCAGGGCTCCTGTTGGGTAAGAACAGGCTGCTCCCCCCATTTATCAGTTTCACAAGTCTCCCAACATCTATGGATACCTGCGTGTTCCCGTAAATTTGTCTATGACTCCTTATGGTGTGAAAAATGCATCATTTTCTTCTTTAACAGCAGAATTTAAGAAACTTAATCCCTGTGTCAAATGCGATACTGCAAAATCATGAGCAATTGTATAACATTTACAGCCTGAACTCCAAGGCTGCTTATCAATATCCATTTCTAGTTAACTCAGCTGGGTCACCTTATTCTCCAAAGCATTTGGCTCAGTTACATAGTCTTACAACAGATAAATTTAAGAGTTGGAGACCCAAGGGTTAAATTGCGCCCGGTGTGAGACCAAGATAAAGGTATAGAGGCCTAAAGAAGTAACGGTTTGATGTCAGCTGTTACCTTGTGCTGGCATTCTTGGGTCATTCAGAAATGTAAATTGCACATGCATGTTCTGTTGATGTTGCTACTTGTCCCATGAAATGCTTCTTCTTGGCCAGTGACAAGTCCGATTCTGGAACACAAATCCTAGTGCTGTTTTATCACCAAATGCTGCCACATGGAAGATAAAATTTGCTACTCTCCCTGTTTTGCTGTCAGCCTTTTCTCCCCCAGCAGCTTGTCACATGCCATTCCTAGATTATACAGCTTTCATCTACCCAGTGGTGGATGCCTGGCTGCTGTGATTTTGCATGCTCACAACTGTAGGTCATGGGGAAAACCCAGTGCAATTTACCCCACTGATACAGCTGATGATCACCCTGTTGCAAACACTGCTGGTGGGCCACTGGGAATGGGAAGATCCCTGGCTGATGGTGAGCAGCAGCACTGACAATGGGATACTGTCATGTAATTTTCAAACTTGAGGCTACAGTTTCTAGTATCCTTAGCCAGTAACTGTTGGACAACTGCCATTGTACCAGCTTGTCTCCAACACCGCAGGGCTCCGTCTTTCCAAGAGAGGCAGCAGCAGAAAGGAAACAGGAAGAAATTGGAAAGAGCAGGTATGGCAGGCTTTGCTTGAGGGTGGCAGTGCCCCATCCTTCACTTTTACTTCTTCATCTGTCACAGATGTCAGTAGGCTATGGCTTCCCAGATTCCTGTGAGATCAGGCTCCAAGCAGGAGAGACCAGATGAAGGTCCTTAAGTGAGGGAGAGAAATCAGTTATCATGATAGATGGGTTGTAGCAGCTGGAGGCAAATAAAAGATAAACAGCCAGTAAGCTCTCCTACAGCACGCAGCAATAGTCCATGTAAGGCAGCTGTAGCTGGAATGGGTGTTTTCAACCACATGAAGCATCCATGGCAAGCAGAGACAATGTCTACCACCAGCCAAGTGTGGTGCCAGGAGCATCTCCTGGCCGACTCACAAGCTTCTGAAAGTATGGCTTTGAGGAGATTATTCTGAAGAGAACATACCGGTTTTGGTGTACTTGCACAGCTTGATGCTTAGAAAGTAGTCATTCATCAGAAAGAAAAAGTGGTGGTGAAGATTTTTTTTTTCCTTTAGTAAATCTGCTACTTTTCTGAAGATTTTTTAAAATCATTTTTATGAATGAAAGTGGGTAAAATTGATTAAACGTGAGAGGCTCCACAAGTGCCAGGTCTTCAGAAAGCATCAAGCAGTAACCTTCTGAAAATGAATCCTTTCTAAGTTATATTTGGTATAAGCATACAAGAAATTTGACCCTAAAAACCCCAGTATATTTAAAAAAATGTTTCTATAACCCATTCAACTGTAATTTTGATGTAGCAATAATTAATCAGTGTAGTTCTGCTGGATGTTTGTACATAGAGTCATTGACAAAATCATTACTTTCTTACCTTTCATTAAGCTAATGTTAACATTCAATCACTTGCATAGAACAAGTTAGTATTTCAGGCATGAAATAATATTTCAGCTCGTTTTTATACTACCCCTCCATGCTTATCTCCTGTACTTTCTGTCTAGCAGAAGATTTGGTACACAGCACTATTTCAGTATCAAGGAAAATATTCCATCTGCAGTGGTTTTTCAGTACTCAATGAGAAAAATAGGCCTTGCCAGATATGAATAGTGGCCATATGTTAGATGATGAAGTTTCAATGTGCTTGTTTAATTTGCAATCATACACAAGCTTAACAGTAAACAACCTCAGCAAATAATGAACATTTGATGTAGAACATTTTTTACTAGGGACAACAAGCATGAAAGTCAAGATGAATACATTGCTTTAATTTCATGGACAATGTGAATTAGAAACAGGCTGCATACATTCTGTTTTAACTTAGAGAATAAAACATTTTCATTGTCTAAAAAAACAGATTTATCTTCAATAACACTCAAACCCTATTTTTCTCTCCCAGTGATTTCCCAAAAATTTTCACAAGTAGGGAGTCGCTGTCTTAAATATGGCCAATTAATTTTGTTACTTAATTGGATGTGAGACAGCAAACCAACTTTCTTGCTATTATTTGATAGCTGCAGAAGAGATGCAATGGATCACCTCAGACAGCTCAGATCAATTTTTTGTATTTAACATGCATTTAGAAAACACAGCTTTGCAAGTGATTGATGCGAGGAAAATTGGCTACAGTCTCCTTCTGTCATATTGGCTAGAAATGTCTATATTTAACTCCTAACAGACTGATTTCAGTGCACAGTTTCTCCTATGCACCAGTTCCAGCTCGTATCTAAAGGTCCCTAAAGGATAGTACGGTGGGAATGACAGTTCATGGCATTTTCAGAGATAAGAAAGAAGAAGCTGGAAGCCCCACTTCTACTCCTACTGTCACATCTGACAGTTGAGTGACATCAAGTCACTTCTTTTCTCCCTGCTCCTCCCTCTCATGCAGGAAAGAGCAAGGAGCACCACCACGCTCCTTGCTTAATGGCTTCTTAATGGCCAGTTCAACAAGCCTCTCCATGCCCTACACTAAAGCAATTGCACAAGCATATAAAATGAGGGTGCAAAACCAGATGAAAAATCCACTGAGATGAGCCAAATCAGCTCAGGCCTGCAAAGTACCAACTACATTCATAGAGTAAGATAGAAAAGTCTGCAGCATAAGTACCCACACATATCTAAAACATGCATGGGAAAGAATACTACAGCTCAGTAAAGCCAGGGGAGAAAAGCCCACTGGGAAGAGTGTGGGAGCAGTGGGGAAGGGCTGCTCGAAAAGGTAAACAAGCACAAGGATGAGAAGCAAACCCTGGAAAAAGAGTTAAAAAGACAAAGAATCAAGGGTGGGAAATAAATAAAGACAGAAACATAGCAAGGATTATAAAACATTTTTATGTGAACATTAGTAAAGAGCCCGTAAGACTGGTAAAATATTATTTAACTCGCAGACTGTGCATTTTATGGTGACCACCTGATTGGCAGGTGCGCGAGCCCAATTCTTTCAGAGAAAACTCACTTTTCAGGTGTGCTGCTGCATCTGGAGGAAGGTCTCCTGTAGTTATCTTAATATGGATTTTTGCCTACATCCACAGGCTGTGATTTTGCTCAGAATTCCCCCATCGGTTTGCCGATGACACCAAGCTGTGTGGTTCAGTCGATACACTGGAGGGAAGGAATGCCATCCAGAGGGACCTTGACACGCTTGTGAGGTGGGCTGATGCCAACCTCATGAAGTTTAACCATGACAAGTGCATGGTCCTACACCTGGGTCGGAGCAATCCCACCAACAGCTACAGGCTGGGCAGAGAAGAGATTCAGAGCAGCCCTGCGGAGAAGGACTTGGGGGTGTTGGTCGATGAGAAAATGAACATGAGCCGGCTTCAGTGTGTGCTCACAGTGCTCAAGTGTGATGGCGGTGTTCAAGGCCAGGTTGGATAGAGCCTTGGGTGACATGGTTTAGTGTGAGGTGTCCCTGCCCATGGCAGGGGGGTTGGAATTAGATGATCTTAAGGTCCTTTCCAACCCTAACTATTCCATGGTTCTATAACACAAAAATACTATTGCTACCACCATTAATAATAATGTTAAGCAAAATAACAAGGGAGAGAATACAACCGTTCACCACCAGCCAACCAATACCCAGCCTGACCCAAGCAGTGATCTAGCCCTTCCAGGTAACTGCCCCCAGTTTATATACTGGGCATGACGTGCTGTGGTATGGAATACCTCTTTGGCTAGTTTGGGTCAAGTGTCCTGTCTCTACTTCTTCCCAGCTTCCTCTCCCCCCTGTCAGAGCATGAGACTCACAAAGTCCTTGGTCAGAGTAAACATTACTGAGCAACATCCAAAAACATTGGTGTTATCAGCACTGTTCCTAAGCTGAGAGTCAAAAACAGCACTGCACCAGCTGCTAAGAGGAGAAAAATGACTGCTACTGCTGAACACAGGAAATATGTACAGATAGATACACAGACAGATGGCTGTGCAGTTTTCTCCAGGAGCCATTATATTATTTACTAACATTTTCCCACATGAAGTGAATTGAGCACAGCAGAGATTAATAGCTACCTAAACAAAACTGCACTTTGTGGTGAACTGGCTAATATCATGCCTTCTGCCTGAAAAGTGACATGTAAAACATTGTATGAGTACAATAAAACCACAAAGGCTAAATACGAAGTGGATAACATTTAAGGATAAAAGATAAGTTGTTGAGTTATGCCTGACTGAACTAAATGCATCCTATTTCTGCTTATCTAGAGTCCATTCTAGAAGGTGGATTTCACTAAGGGACTATTGCAGGGCACTGACAATACCTGTTTAAAATGAGAACGTAGTTTTTTGCAGTGAATGTAAACTAACTGACAGGAACTTCATTCACCTCTGCCCCATCTGAGGGGCAGGGATTTTTCTTGGCCACCGACAGTAACACTTTCGTTTGCCTGGGTACATATCCTTGGCATGTGTGATCAGATTTATTGGCTTCATCTATTCTTTTGAGGAAAGAATGAAATACCTTTCCTCAGTTTTATACTTTGCAATTGACCTAAACTTATTGTTCTGAATATGCTTTTCTTCATGCCCAAGGAATAACCTATCAGGCATTCTAAAGAAGTCCTGAGTGGGGCAGGTGAGAGCTGGGTGGTCAACCCCATGGCATGACCGGCCACAACAGCCTGTACTTTCTCAGAGACTGGACATTTCTGCAAGTTTTCTTACACCACGCTGATATGTACAGCTCCTACTTCTTTTCCACTAATGCTGTAGAAAATCCTTCTGAAAACACCCAATCTCTTCCAGGCTTGCATTCAATTTGCAAGTGCTGTACACATCTGTGTGTGTGTTTGTCATCTGGAGGTGAGGGAAAGGCATTGCAAAGACCCCTTTTGGCAATGTCAGGGTGTTATTTATGTCACTTAACATGGGCTTCCCACAAATAAAGACACTAAGCCTTTAGCACTATAGCCACAGCTGACTCCTTTCTCTACAGTTTTTGACTATAAAACACTTTAAAGTGTTTGTTACTGTCTGCAGTGCATAAACTGCTGAGCTAATGCTTTACGTTCTAAATCAAGTTGACACTTGTATCAGTCTTAGTAATTCATTTGCGGTTGCACAGAAATATTCCCAAACATATACGTCACCCAAAACATTTCGCTCTGAATGCCACGAAGAAAGGCCTTTTCCCACACAGTGCAAAATCAAATGGTGAAATGTGTCACCCTTACCTTATGGAAACCAGAATTTTAAAGGGATTAAAAGAGAGATTAGGGCAGTTAATAGAAAACAAGTTAGCACAATGGCTCTCAAATGCAAGTTTGCCCATACAGCTTGCAGCTTACCATGTGTCGTGGCAGACGCCAGGCCTCTGGTGGACCATACTGTGCTGGTTTTGGTACTCTTCTCGCATGTATCTGCTGTTGGCCAAGGCTGGGGCAAGACATGGGATGGTTCCCATGATCTTCTCTGCCTCCCTTAGGAGCTGTGGATGCAGCAAATCTTCCTGCAGCTGCCTCTGGAGCAAAGTTATGACACTCTGGGATGAGACCACCAAGGTGTTTGAGTTGTGCTCTTGGGAGCAGATGCCCTTTGCTCTTTCTTCTGGTGGTATGTGCTCCAGCTCTGGTACCACCACACAGTAAGATTGGGCTAAATGCACATATGGGTGCAAAGAAAATGAGAGTCTTTGCAAAGTCAAATATTACCACACCCCTTCCATTCTGGGACTATTGATGAATGTTTACGCTCACAGCACTGAGTATTCATTAGCAGAAGCTGTCATTTTTTCATCTGAGATCACTTAGCTAAAGTGTTTTGCCAGTAAATTTCTGGCACCCTTCTTTGCAAGGAATGCCAGACAGCAGACTGCTCACTAACTGCTGCATCTACACTTTCAAACAATTGACAGTCCCATTTTGTTCATCTTCACAAAGACATTGATGCATCTGGCAGTTCCCTAAGAGATGCCTCTGTGCTCAAACTGAAGCCACATCTGAAGAAACAGCAAACTGGAGATGCAGTATTTCTTTTTGCTCTTCCTTAATTTAAATACCTACAGTGTGAAGTGCCAAATATTGGACTCTTACCTTTCTCTCTCGCTGTATAATAAAAAGGAAATGTATTTCCAAAGATGACATTTTTATTGTGAAATAAATTGCTGCCTTTTAAAATACTGTTTTAATTTCCTCTGCATTTTTCCAAACTCTTCTCAGCCTACCCAAACTAACTTTGAGTTTTCTAATGATGTCCATCATTAAAAAATAAATAAATCTGAGCACACATTGTTTAAGTTACTAAAATCCACCAGGACCTTTCTATAATCTCTGACTTGTTTCTTTTTTGAGGAAAATATGGTTGAGAAGAGCTGGAGGGAGGAAGCAACTGAAAGGAGACAGTCAGTTTTGCAAATGGCAATGCAGAAGGCAGGAAAGATGGAGGTCTTGCTGTGCTTCCTCAAGGCATCCACTCTATGCTTGCCTGATCCATTTCAGGCCCTTGTACCTGAGCCATCACACAATGCAGTTGAGTGTGTCGGTCTGCAGTGTCACAGCTGTGCTGGTGGCATGCAAACTGATATTCAACCTTTTAATGTAGCTGGGACTTGACTGATAAACATGGTGGAAGACTGGGAAGACCCTAACCCATCATCCAGAACTAAGAGCCAGCTGAAGGACTTGAGCCCAGTGCTCTTGACGCATGGAGAAGGCAAGCAGCCACACACTGTAATCCTAAACAACCTTCTCAATGGTCATATATCTAAATATCCTACTAGACTCCATGGCAAAAAAAAACCCAGACAGAATATGTAGAAATCTTGCAGATCAGTAGATGTGTGCTGAGATTTGAAAACTAGACCACTTGAATTAAACTGCCCAACTTTGTAAGGTGGGGCAGAGAGGAAACTTTAGCCTTAAAACTCTATTATCATATCTAAGCTCTTGCTCACATTTTTGATCAACTGAAGCAGATATACTCAAGAGACAATATCATTCTCTGATGGGTCTTTAGGTAGTTTTGCATAACAGATAAATGATTTTACTTGGCTTGCTTAATGCTCTGTTGACTAAAGAAGGGTGACATTTCTTTGGAAGAAATGCTTTTCCTCTAAAAAACATCTGTTTGAGTCAACCAAAATTCTTTGCAATTTGTCTGGTAATTTTTGGCCAAAAATGATTAAACGTTCAAACATTTCAGAACACTTCAGTTTTGATTTGTCATTAACTTGAACTGGTTTGCTTCCTGTTTTACTAAGGACTTTTTAAAATAAAAAATACTTTTATTCAGCTCTCAGTTAAATCTGTTCTTGGTGGTTGTGACGATTTTACAATAACTTAATTCATTGAACCTTCTTCACCCTTTACTCCAGTTTTTGGGTTGTCTACCAAAACCAAAAGCTTGTTGTCTTAGCCTGTCTGCCATTCATGCAGTCAGGGATAACTATTTGTCCTGCAATTCAGAAATGCCTTCCCAGTGAGGCTTGCTTCTGCAAAGCATTAACACTCCCTAATCCAGCTGATCAACAAGAGGAGAGCTCATAGGCAAAGTGGCAGTGCTCAAAATGTTCAAGGAGCTTGTGATCACTGCATGGCACTATGCTCCAAACCTAGGTGCACAATTTCCTACTTTTCTCTAGAGCTGGGTCTGTCTTTACCTATGTGAGACCTTGTGCCTAGAGGTCCTTTTATTTCATTAAATACCTCACAAAGGAAGTTATTCTTCTTAATGCCCTCTTGGTTCTACTTCTTATGCCAGAAGAAGCAGCCTCTCACTTGTGAAATGGGGTCATACTGTTGCCTCCTCCTAGAGCTTCAGTGTTTTAAAGTCAGCAGTTACCTTGGAGGTAAAGGCCCTAATCAGCAGTTTAGAAGGTCAGACTCATTCTCAGAAGGCCTTTCTCATCTAACCAAATCTGGATTTATTTGGTGCTCAGCAATACAACTTCAGCAGAGGAAAATCAGCGTCATTTAGCAATGCTATTACCAATCTTACTGTTCACATCTAAACCAAACCCATATTCAACGTATTTTTGAATAATGGTTTCCAGAAAAGGAGAGCTTGCACAGCAGTCACTGTGCTAAGTACAAACATGAAAAAGCCCCCACACCACCTAATATCTCTTTGATTTTATATACAATGCTGAAGGCTCAGTTCACTCTTTTAGCTGGAGAACTGTACAGGGACCAGGAGTTAATCCATGAGCACCATGATTCCCAGTGCTTTCCTTGGATTGCAGAGTACTATGACAAATGTGGCCAGCATTGCACCAGGACAGAATACCATACCAGAACAGAAATTATCTGCCCTTTTCACTGTAACACATCCCCTGACTACTTTTCACTCACTGGTCTCTAGGTTAACTGCAACTTATGTTTTCAGGCTATTGATAAAAGGCAGGAAATTGTATTGGTCCAAGATCTGATCCTGTTCATTCCTCTGGTGAGGTTGTATGGATTTTGCGTTTTTTTTACATCAAAAGTAAAATATAGTGAGAAAAAAGCCCCCAAATAAAACACCAGGAACCTCACATCAGCCAAGTAAACCCACAACCTTAGCACAGCTCTATAAAATTTAACTGGTAAGTTCTCTTTTCCCTCACCTTAAGTCTGTCTCAGCCTTTGCAAACTGGCATTATGTATTTTACTGCTGCTAAGTTCCCTCTTAACTGACATCTCGGCCTTTCCAGCATTTTGTTCAGTCAGGCTGACAAGTGCACAGTGATTACTCCAACTGTCTCCATTTAAACACTGACTTATTATTTACATCTATATTAATTCCCCAGGGTGTGCGGGATCACCACATTTAAAAACCAGCCCCTTCTCAAGTAGCTCATTACAAACTCCTATGATCTAATTATCGAGACCTGTGGCTTAACATGCTTGACTACTATGTTAGTGGAAGGCATTTCAGCATCAACCAGCATAAAAGCATTGCCTGCTTGCCTTTTCCATCTGTCATCTCCAGTATTTGCCTGACAGGAACCTCAGTGCTAAATCCTTCTGCTTAGCTTTGTCTGCCATGGCTGACCCAGTGGGATTAACAGCTTGAGTCATTCAACACCAAAGCCACCTACAAACCCAAGAGCCAAGCCCCAGATCCTCGTCTCCACACAGCCACAAGAAATCAAGACCTTTCTTTAACCATCCTGAGCAGGAGCTCACCAAGAACAAACTCAGCATGTCTGTCTAACTGACAGTGACAACAGCTGCAGCGAAAAGGCTAAGCCTGGAGTTCTTCCATGGAACTCAGGACAAAACAGTAAACATTCCATCTTCTCACAGGAAGATTCTCTTCATACTGCTATTGTTTTGTTCACCCAAGTTTGAGAGAACTGGATCAAAGGTTCATCAAAACCAGCAAATCTAGTTTTTCCAGAATATGTTCCCAAGCTCCAGCCAGTTGCGGCTGAAGGATTCCCTGAGCCAGAAGCTATGTCTTCCTAGCAACACCCCAGAGCAGACTTTTATTCCACACACTTTTGCAGGAACTTTTTAAACATCGCATACAAACACGGGCATACGTATGTGGCATGCTTTTGTTGCTATAGATACACTAGTTTAGAGGAGATTATATATCACTGATAAGCAAAACGATTATTAGAGTAGCTGCTTGGTTATGTATGGTTACATAAGCAAAATGAAGCCAATTAAAAGCCCATTTTTCTCACAACCACAGTCTTCTGAATCACTCATTGTTCAGGCTCAAGTTTTCCATGCCTAAAGAGAGGGGTTTTTTTCTTATCCCCTTAAAGTCAAAGCAAAATCCCTGCAACCATTTTTAGGTTATGGGAGAATGATTCTAACCAAACTTTTTCCAGAAGAGCTACAATAAAAACAGATGAAATCTGAAACTTGGCCATGACTGAGTAATCAATGAAAATTAGTGCTCTTGCATGCTTTGAAATCAATTGGCTTGAATTTAGTAAAGTTATGGCTTTTTAAAAACAGCGTGTCATACACTTACAGCTGAGATACTGTCTACAGGTGGACATACTGAGGAGTCAGTGAGCACACACACTGATTTCATAGAGATCCCTATGTTGTTGCAGAGCCTGCTGCTCACTGAAGTCACCCTGTATAAATTCTCTTTTATGGGTGTGATGTTAAAAAAATATCCTCCAGGGCTTGGTTTCACAAGATCTGAGCCCATCCAGCCCTTGAACTTCCTCTAACCTCCACCAGGTGTGAGAGGGCCCTGTGCATCCTCAGACTGAGGGAATAAGGTAGGAGAGGTAAAAAGGAAGGAATCAATAAACCAAGGAATCAATAAACCAAGAGCCCTACTGAGTCCGAAAGGATCAGCTTCTCACTCTTTCTTCCTGGGAACGAAATCCTCACCGAACGCAGCTCACCTTTACACGGGAAGAGTCCTTTCTCAGAAAACCCAGTGGTCCACTGGAACTTCTCTGAGATACAAACCGTGGTGATTAGGATGCCTTAAGATATGTCTTACCTCATAACTCTTGCTTCTTGGACAAACGCTTTGACTCATTTGCAGCCAGGGAACAGGATGATTCCTGGGTGAACATGGGCAATTGGAGATTCCTGCTCTTCTCTGTGAAGTCTGTGGGATGCTGGCTGTGGCTGGGTCATCTTCTGAGCCTGACCAGTTTCTTTAGGAAGTTGACAAAGTTAAACATCTGACTGCTTCGTGTAACATTCCCAGAGGCACCCATTGCCTCTATGAGAAATTCACCGAGTAAAATTTAAACTAGGCAAGAACCTTAGTAGGGCCAAATGTGTAGAAAACTGACTTCTGTCACTAACCTTCAAAGAAACTCTTATGAAGCAATTTCCGATGCATCAATTTATAGCTCTTTAAAATAAGATTCTTCCTCTGGGAATCATTTCCTTGGATAACTACATAAAAGAGCAACCCTTTTTTTGAACAAATTTTATAAATGTTAGAATAAAGAAAGATAACATCATTCTGACTCATTGGAAATTGCTATTGTGCTTTATTCCTATTTTAAGGTCTTTATAGCATTTGGATGATGCATGACAGATTACTACCTTGAATTTATGCATCACAAGGAAATGCTGTTACCCAGCATGCAATGTTGAAACACAGAACTCTAAAAGTTATTTAGATGATTTACACTTATTGTACATGGTTTTTGTTTGTTTTTTTTCAGATGCTTATCTGTTCTTGTCATTCAATATATTTATCTTTTTTGTCCTTCTTCAACATATATAATGCCCTTTGAGAAAAGGAAGTGCCAAAAGTTTGGCCACAGAAGATTATGCATGAACATGATGCTAGAATCACTTTTAATATACAGAACACCATAGTGGATGACCTGGTACAGGGTTAGGTATAAATAAAATAAAATTTCTTAAATTCTGTACAATCTTAGGTTTTAACTGCATTACAAGTTTCAACCCTTTTGCAAAGATGCAGCTACAGCTGAATAAAACCTATTAAATCAAAAGATAAAGAATCCATGACAATTCCTATTTCTTTCAAAATGAAGAATTATTTTCTATATTAATTTTAGCAGTACTCCAGATTGAAGTATAATAAGCATCTGAATCAAAATAAGCAATTTATGTATTCTTCCCCAAACATTAAAAAAAAATTATTTTAATGTTAGGTTAATCAAACTTTAATTACCACTGGAGGAAGTACTGGAATATATGAAGCATCTCAGCTTAGACAATAAAAAAACCTAGTCAGACCCATGGAGAGAGTCAGATTTGAAATCCCTTGGCAATCTAATATAGTTGTTTCTGTTAGAAACCCTAAATTATCTTTTCTTTTATGGGCTCCCAATCCCACTAGTTGAGTTCCTAATTTTCGTCGCTTGCCATTAGAAGACTTTGATCATGTGCTAAATGGTTTTACAGTAAATGGATAGGACTGCAAGTAGCAAGATACAGAATAAGGAATTCATCCTCAAGAGTCTCTTATTTTGATGGGTTGCCTTTGATCCCACAAAGACTGGATTACAACTTTAAAGTTCATCCTAGCAGCGGGTGGATCACATCAGGAACCGACCAGAGAACAAAGCACATTCCAAAGACAGAAATTGCAAAACCTGGCTTAAAACTCCTAGCTGCAATTCAGGAACTTCACCAAAGAAAGAAACTTGAAAATTGTGCCAAGCCATCTGACAACCACAAAATTTGGGAGGGCATTCAGCTCACTTCCTTTTCTATCTGTTTGTCCAGCCTCCAGCTTTCCCCTTCAAGATCACCAGGTTTGTTCTTCAGCATAACAATATCAAAGTTATTTCTTGCATTGTATTCTGTTATGCCTGTACCTTGTACAAACTACAGGAACTATTTAACATTTATGGGAATGTAGCAGACAAAAGAACCTGGCCCTCCATTCCTTAGGGCAGCTTAAATACTGATGATGCTTGTACAGTGTTGAAATACTTAAAAACTGAGGAATCGGAAGACGAAAAAGTGAGAAAAGCATTCAAAATGTCCACAATAAAATAAAGAGAAGGAAATAAAAGAAATGAAAGATTTATTTTTCCTTTGGTGAAAGCCAGCAAGGAATTCTTGATATTTTTCAAACTACATTTTGCTACACCTTCTAGATCTAAAAATGAATCTGCACAGGATTTAAGCACATGCTTCCAAAGGTATTTCAACCACTGGCAATTCCCACAGCTCCCACAGGAAGGCTACCTCTTTTCTTCTCATTTCTCTACATCTTCTACAGTGTCTTCACTGAAGTTGTTTTTGACTTGCAAATTCGGTTTCCGAGCAGCAAGTTTTGCAAAAATCATAAAGCATTAGATTTATTGCAGAGGGAAGCATAAAATGATGTAATTTTCATGTTGTGCGCACCCTTCCATGTATCTAAGATAACTTCCCTGTGTGAGAATCCCACTGAAGCCCTGAGGGAGAATTGGATTCAACTGAATTATTTGAATCATAGAATCAGCTATGTTGGAAAAGGCCTTTAAGATCATCAAGATCAATCCCTGATGGCTAAGTTACAGTTTTTATACTTACAGATATTGAAAAGCGGGAAACTTCGTGGATAATGCCAAGAAGTGGAAAACATGTTACAGACAAGAAAAAGAGTAGGACATTTCTCTCCCGTGGCTCATCACATAAACTGGTCCCTGGCTTGAAAGCCACTTGGGGAAGGGAATTGTTTGTATTCTGTTTGCATTGCAGCACTCTGACTAGGAGCAGTACCCATAGGGAAAAAGTTAATTAAACCACCAACAATTCATTTACAACAACAACAAAGCCTGTTGTGAAAATTCTTAGGAAAGAGATACTACTGTTGTATTTGGGGAATTTCCTCCAAAATTTCCACATAAAACCATCCAGATTTTAAGCTCTAATACATAACATCCAGTGACGGATTCAGCCTTTGAGCCATAGATGACTCTCTGCAGACTTTCAGCAATCGGGAACTTGGGATTCAGCTATGGCAGTTTCATTTTCACAGAGAACTGAGGCCCTAATCCCTGTGAGCAGGGTGCCACTATCCCCAGGTTGACTCCTCTCCCCACTAACAAACTATGAATCTCCCCCTTGGAATTAGCCTGCTCCAAATAAAAGCTACCAATAAGCTTAATGTCCCTCCTAGGCTGCAAAGAAAAGACTTAATTTCATTAAAAACCCAGGAAGCAATTTCTACCTGTCCATGGTTAAAAACCAAATCTCTGTCTGTGGTTGATCACAAGATATTCCACTTTAAGAAATGTGTCAAAATTTCTGCAAATCAATTTTAGAGGTTTCTAAATGCATTATTTATAAGTTCCTTTCCTCTCCCAAAATTCGTTACAGTTGGAATTGTAGCATTAATGGAGCTTGGCTTTACAGGCAGAGACAGAAATAGCAACAATAAAACTTTAAAACTTACTAAAATATTTTACGAATAAGTTGCTGTAGAGTATCAGGCATCCACAGAGCACACATTGGTGTCAAATACTCTAAAGGTCTTATTGCTGCTTCTTGGAGATGACCTACATAACTCACTAACAGCATTTTCACTCAGAAATAGTGCACCTTTCCAAATACATGCCGCAAAACCTTTTCAGACCACGTTCCAAAAATGTTACAATCTTTATATATCCCATATACATCTTTCTTATTTTCATATCTCTAAAATCAGTGAGATGATTCGGTAATGCAACATTTAATAGATAAATGTGCTTGCAGTCATTTTACTACAGCTCCCCAGTTTGAGATCAATTCCCAAAACAATTTTTGGCAGGAAGAAATATTGGGGAAGGAGGGAGAGGAAAAAGAGGCAGGAAAACAGAGAAGGAAGGAGAGGTAGATTTGTGCAACTGGAAGCTTAAATTAAATGTGCCTGCTTTTGAATTTTCATACATTATTTATTATATGTGATAATCTCTATTATGTTTCAAAATATCTTGACAAAAATTCAAACAAAATATTTTGAAATATTTGAATCCCTGAGCAAAACCTGATACAACTCTATTGTTCCAAATTTTACATCGAGAAATGGCAGTTCTAGATAGCCTAATGTATTAAACAGAGCTCTCTGAGTTATGGTGCCTTTAAGAGTACTGAGGTCCATGCCAATATTCACGATTCTGGACACCACCATCTCAGCACATTCTCTTTTGTATTTGCATTCATGTTTTATGCAACTTCTCTGAATGATAGTATTTTTTTTCCTGTGCAAATCAAGTTAAATTCTTTTTTTCAAATACAACCGTGTGAAGTGCTGTTAATCAAAAAGCAGTCAATACCTCTTTCTGGTTTGTACTACTTATGAAATATAAAGAAGCTTCACCATTTTTAGGAACAACTAGCATTACCCAGTTCATTAATAAGTGAAGGGAATGATAATGTTACTAAGGTCAGAAAAGACATAAGAGGATGAATATGGCTGAATTAACAGCGAGGGTATTCTGCATTCAAGAATCAAGTAAGAACTGACTGCAACTGCTTCAGGTATACAAATGCTAAGTTGCAATAATTTTTGGTAGTAAAAGAATACTGGAATAACAATTTATTTCAAGATTCTGAAAAAGTAAGTTCTGATGACAGCTGCAAAAATTGCTCAGGGACTAGAAAAAATGACTCATGGTGTGACAGTAGAAAAGGTCAATATTTTTTACTAGGTAAAATACAGATCAAAATAGATTAGGTTACAGTGAGCAATCATATTAGAAATTCAGGTGCTCCTTAATCTAGAGTAGAACAAGGTACTATAGGAACCAACATCTGGACAATGAAGTTTGACAAATTCATATTGGAAATTAGTCCATATTCCTTCTTACAAACTGATGAAGATCTCTTCCAGTCAGGCTTGTTTCTGTCACTGGGTCTATTGGAAAATATTAGACGAGCCAGAAAAATCTATTTGTAAAAACCAGTCCAGAAAAATCTGTCTCTACCAATGACCTTGTTCCAGGTCTTCTCTTCTCTTTTTAATGGTCACCCTTTGCTCCTGCTCTAGCACTGTGCTATTAATCTAATTGGCAATATAATCTGCAATAAATGTATAATGTTGGAATTCTAGAATTAACTGTTACTTGGAACTGTGTCAAATGTTTTTCTGAAACTCAAATACAAAAATTCCATTGAATTTATCTATGAAGCTACCTTCTCAAAGATTGCAGGGTTTGGGCACATGACCTACCTACACTGAAACCCACGCACAATGAGATCGCATCACTGTGCCATGATTTTTCCTGATTCTAATCCAAGAGAAGTTGTGTGAATCACTTTATTTTCCCCTTCTTTACTAGGGGGAACTCCATCATGATTTTCTAGTAGCATGCTCTCATCCCTTCCTTGATGAAATAATTTAAATGTTATGCCATGTCATGGGCATGTTAACTCCACACACACATACTTATTCAGTGTCTCAGTTAAGGACTATTTGCATTTTGTGTGTGGTCTCCCTTCCTTCCCTGCCCTTACTATTAGGTCTGTCCTGTCATTCAGCCCATGGTCAACATCACCACTAGCTTTACTGCAAATTAACATTAAAAATGCTTTCATTTGAGCCAGGAGACCTTATTTCTAACCTCCACCTCATTTTTCATGGGTCCTACTTCTTTCCTTCCTTTTTACAAGCAAAGAAGATTTGTCAGTTTGTTGTAAGTTTCTTAAATCTATTCACTGAGTTTTTGCAATCCTTACACTTTGTCCCCTTTAAAACAGAAAAGCTCCTTACCAGACAGTCCATGTCCTATTTTCTTTTCTCTGGATAATCTTTGCTATCCAGACAGTTCCAGCAAATGTTCACATCTTTGGCTTGATAAAATCCTAAACTTCCTCAGCATTCAGACTGCTGCGTCCCAATGTCTTCACCTCTATATTCATGAAAGTTTGCTCTTTGAAGTAAGTAATCCTAGCATTTAGCTTACATGACGCAGTAGGGAATATGATCAAAGCTATTTTGGGTAGTGTAGCTATGTCAGCGTGATGTTCCACTTGAGCTAATATAGTTTGAATCTGTTAGCCAGAGCAAAGCATGTGGCAGTACAGCTTTAGATATTCAAATCAGCCCATTCAGAACTAATTTGGTTCTCTTTGCTGGCTATATAATGTTGTGTAGACATAGTTCTTAGTTACAGACCTATTTCTTCCCTTTATCGGAACTTTTTTAATTTAAACAAAACTAAATTTTGATTACAGATATAAGCCCGTTTTCTACAAGGAAACACCCCAGCAATACAATCACAGAAAATTCTATGTGTATGTATATACTAGTGTCTAAACCAAACTTAGGGACAACAGCCATCTCTGTAATCAACCAAACCCAAAAAGAGTTCTTTGGCTACTTTCTGCCAAAGTGACACTAATTCAGATCAGCTTTATTTTTGCTGTCCCTTCCCATTTCTCTACAGTCTACCACATTAGCAATATATGGTGCTGCCACATCACATTCTGCATTTAGTTCTGCTCTCCCTGGCCAGCCCACATATTTTTTTTTATAATTGTGTTCCAGTTGTAATTATTATACTTGATTTCATATCCTGCATGAACAGTTGAAGTTTCACCATACTGCAAAGTACAGTGCTCAAGAGAGGAACCTCAGTTGTGACCAACCTCATTCAATATCAGACCTAACCTGTCATCACCCACTGCATCATCTACGTGATCAGTATTCTTGGTGGTAACACTTCTTTCTTACCATAACAGACTTACAGAATAATTTAAGTCAGAAAGGACCTCTTGAAATCTGTAATTATACCTCTTGCTCAAAGCCATGCAAGCCTCAAAGATATCAATTTGATCAGGGTACCATTCAGTTTCGCAAACCTCCAAATCTGTTGTCCATTCACCTTGCCTCTGTGATTCCTTTTTCCCTTATCCCTTCCCCAACTCACCTGATTCTTCTCTTCCTTGTAATAGATCCAGGCTTGAGAAATTATATGTGTCCTTCCTGACTTTCTCCACACTGTCTTCCCTGATTCTTTTCTACTTCTTGACAGACCGGCAGAACTCTACTGAAGGTCATCTAAGCTGCAAGGTCTTGAAGCTTCCACCTCTCATGAATATCCTTGATGGACTCTAGCAGACAGTTTCTTTTGTTGAGAGACCACAGGTGAGCAAGCGAAGCTTTTTTTATTCCTCGGAGGTTATTTCTCCATGTCAGGTCTTTAACATGTAACTGTCCTTGGCAGGCAGCACAACTCTGGTCTTCCGGACCAACAAGTACTCAGTTCTTCTTAACAGGTAGATCTCACTAACAGAGATCTGCCCCATGTCTGTATGTAACTTTGCTCTTCCTTTCAACTGCAGTTTATCCCATCTTCTCTGTCATAGACTTTCACACATCACCCTTTTTGTTCACTGCTGAGACTCACAACATCTCTGCTTAGGAGATACACAAAGTAGAAAAAGCACATACATTTCAGAAACATGCAGCCAGCAGTCACTGGAAGGACTGTGCTCAGATTATTCATAATTAATTTTCCTTTTAGGAAAATACTCCCACATCTTTTATATATATATATAAATACACATATATATATTTTAATTAAGCGGCACAGTGGATGATAGGTTCTGTGGTGTTCTACCACTCTCCACTCTTGCCACAAAGCATTGATGATCCCGCCATAGTATACAATACCAGGCACTTTTGTTTATACATGTGAGCATTATCACTGCTATAAAAGAGAAGAGCTGTAATAAAGGACTAGCAGCTTTACACACCCCAAAGCACTATCTAGTAGTCTTGACCATCACAAGATCTTCCTAAGCAGTTAATCCCTCAAGCAAGCAGATGAACCAGATGAGCTTTTTACTCAGTCTCATTTTTTAAAACTCAGTTATCAAGATGTCCTCTTTGCGTCACCATTTCATCTGTACACTACTTGCAGTAACCAAATTTCCTTGATGCTTTTTGTTTCTATGGTATAAACATCACTACTTAGCTAAATTTAAGTCACAAAATACCTCACTAAATCCTATCCCAAAACTGTTGGTAATATGAGGCTTGTGTTACTAAATCTTTATTTCTCTCTAATTTCCTATTAAATGAACATGACATTCATCTAATAGGAAACATTCACATCCTGGCTTCACACCTTAACTGATTAGGGATCAGAATCCTGTATTTTCGGTTACTAAATCTAAGTTACGAGACATATACGAAGGATGGAAATGGTGGACACTGGAACATTCTAGCTAGATATGGAAAAAATCTGAAGGTTATGTGAGTTCAAACACATCATTGATCAAGTACAATGTATGATATTCAGCAACAAAGTTATATGTAGTTTTATGTAATTCTGCTGCCAGCAAACAGAGCATGCTGCTGAAACTTATCCATTCTACCCAGCGAATGTGCGATCAGACAGTGGCACAGGATGTTCCATTAGTGCGACACAAGCCAAAATTCAAAGTGCAAAAGCTATATGACTGTGGAGTTCAGCTTAAAATTGAAAAAAACCCATATGCATCAAAAAAAAAACCCCACAACCTCCCCCCCAAACCCAAACAAACCCACAAACCCCAACCACTCAACAAACCCCAAACCCTTCCTGGCTACCTTAATGTTAAAAGTTATGAGGACCATTCTGAAGATGAGTGCTACCCAGCACTTGACCTCAGGTGAAGTGCTTACAAGACAAAAACAAGTAGTGAAATCCCCCTCTGAAGGCATGATTACCCTATGCATTCAGTAAAAGCAGTAGCAAATCAAGCAGCAGACTGCAGTTTACATAAAAGTAGAATGAGGAAACAGTAAGTGACCTTTCCCTTACAGACCTTCTCAGACCTTTCTAAAAGTCACTCCAAAATAAGCATATAAAGCAAGGCCTGCATCAATCACTGTGAAGCATAGAGGAACCTCCCCTCTCAATCCCACTTCCCCCACCACCCCATGCTGGTTCTACTTTCTTTTCCAGGCTCTTGATTTCCCTTCTTTTAATGCTCCTTCCTGCTGGTTTACAGCCCTGCACACTGGGGCGCCAGCTTTCTGCTGCCAGTGACTCTTGTTACTGTACCAGGGAGGCACACATGTTGTCCATTTCTTCCAGGTGCATATTTTATTCAAGTCCCACTGAAATAAGTGGAAGAAGTCTTGGGGTGTTGGATCAGAACTCGGTATTTTCAAACCTTTTGAAATTAAATGAACCCTACAGTTTGTTAAAAGGGAGATGCTGGAAATGAGTCTACACCCAGCTAGACAGGGCTTGAGACAGGAATTTTTGAGGTCAATGCAAGCAAGCTTGACTTGCTACTCATTTCTTCTGGTTCTGGCACCAGTAACACCATTTTAGAAACTCAAGATTTCCCATTTGAAAGTTTTCAATGAAACACTGCAGGCATATATAAGTAACAGAAAGATATTCCTCCAGGTTGGGATACTGAGTGGACATCTTCTGCCCCATCCATTTGCAAATGCCACCTTCACATAACAGCTACTGTTGGCTGACCAGCTCCCACAATCAACAGTTAAACTTTCATTTCCTGAGCTTCTGAGAGCTTTTCATAGGCAATTAACATGCAGTTTTAGGGAAGGTGGCCAGAATTGTACTAAATACTCTAAAAAGAAAGTTAAACATAAGATTATATTCAAGCAGATACGGTGACATGGACATGGCTGACAGTTTTAATGTAGTTTGTAGTGTGGCAATCCTTTTTTTTTTTTTTTTGAACAGGATATTCAAGAAATTTGAGTTTTCTGATTATAATGAGATTTTCAACTGAAGTTTTGAATACCATGGTGGATCACTTCAGTTCTTTACCATGACAGCTGCATTTTCAGGCATGTGGTCTAGCATCCCATGCTTCATTCAGGACAGGACTTGTTTTGGTCAGTCAAACATTTATATAATAATGAGGCAGCAATTTTTATTTTTTTTGTGACCATCATCAATTAAAGGTTTTGTTATTTTCTACATTGCTCAAGTAACTCAAATATATCAGAAACAGAACCATTTTGCAATTCTACCCTACCCTTATGACTCTTTATATTCCTTACAGATGCTTTTCTATTACATTTTACACATTTTAGAAGAAAAGCATCTGACATTTTATGAGGAATAGCCCTAGCACCAATGTAAAGTACAGGTCTAAAGTTTTAGATCCTCCTTTTTCTTTTAAAAAATGTTGTATATACTTATCATGGCATTTTCAAAGTCACAGAGAGGATCTGGATGCCAGATTCCAGCTCCTCTTATGAGATCTGAACATCCAAATCCATATATGTATTGAATATGCATTAGGCTTTGTTTACTTGCTAGTGAACAGCTAGCAGAGCTACAGCTGTATAACACCCAAAAGTATACTCAATTTGATTCTGCAACACCTTAGTTATTTCAACCAGATCATCTACAGGGAACTACGCCACATAACACCATAGTAAGTTGATTCTTTTGTGCCAGAATACTAAGAGCAAGAAGCTGTAAAGCCATTTCACTTGCAAAGTAAGCCAAGCACTAAATATGAACCTCCCACCAGAGTATATTCAATTACAAAGTGGCAACTGCCTCCTATTCCAATTAGAGTTTTTACAGGATTTTAAGGAACACCACCCTTCACTCTCAGCCAGCCAGTGCCAGTTCCCTCTCTGCAAGGATTCCTCTGTGTCCTTCACCTTGAGGGGGGTGGTTTTCAAAGAGCGATGCAGCCAGCATGCACTGGGAGGAGGTCTAATCCCAGTGGCCCTGCACACCTACATGGCCAACTGGATTGCTAACTGACCTTTGACTCCATGAAGTGTAGAAGTATAAGGCCATACAGGCACAATCATCAGTCTGGTATTCTAGCAACATTATAGGCCTATAGGTGTCCCAAAGAACACAGTTCTTCAGGAAACTACATGCAGTTAAAGAAAACAAGTGAGATACAGCACAGAGAATTGATGGCAACCAAATGTAAATGATAATAGGAATTGGTGGTGCCATAGACTTAGCAACGATGATTCATTTTTGTCTAAAACTTCTTTAGGAACAAACAATTCTTGACTGTAGATGAAGATAAAATACAAACTAAATTTGGACTTGTGTAGGGAACTAGCATTTTTAGTATCATTCTAGGAAATAAGTATATATATTTTTATAACCTGTACATTATGAATTCCCTAAAAATATGAAGGCTTTTCCTCTTTGTACAGGAATCTGCTTGAACATCAATTTAATGATTACTACTGGTAGATGGAATTTTTATATCCATTTGGTAGTGATTTACACCAGTGTTTTCAAGGCTGCCAACAAGCAAATCCAGAAGGCAGGCAGCCAAATTCCAGAAGAGACAACTGTCTTTTATTTTATAGCTTATGCATTTTGAGCTTAATATGATTTTCCACTAACAAGTTCTGTACCTTCTCCAAAGTGCTAAAACTGGTGTGCAGCACTGCAAAGTAATACAGCCTCTTCGAGGCAGGCTAATATTAAACTCATGGTAAATTATAGAAGTTTTACTGTTTACTTAGGGAAAAAAAACATTAAGGTTAAAAGAACTATACCATTTATTGCAGACACTTGTTTAAATGGTCACATTTTTAAGCTTGACTGTATACGAAATAACAATATATTGTCTAACCATTCTTTTTCATTTGATACAGAATGAACAAATACATAGGAGACAAGGAAAAGTTTGCTGTAACACTTAGAAGGAGCACAAGGTATGCATTGGTTATGTTGTGTGTTTGATAAATAGAATGCAAATAATATCTAATCTTTTTTAAAAAGGCATTGAAAACAAGCTGCATTTGAAGGAGCAAAAAGGTTACAAAGAGAAACAGGTTTTCTCACTTTTCAAGCAGAGCTGTAGGAAGTGGGCACACATTTAGCACGGTGAGCTCCAAATCTTGTGCTAAATGTGATGACCGAATGCCTTCTGATACTAATAGTATTTCATTTCCAGCAGCAATATTAGTGAGGAAAACGTTGCTTATCCATTAGCCTAGATTCTATGCATGAAATGAAGCCCTAGCTGCCACTTCATATCTATCACTGTGAAAGACCAAACAGAGTTTTCCTGTGTAAAGCATTTATTCTTCCACCAATCACCCATTGGAAAGATGACCCCTATCAGGACAGCTTGCATCATTGCTCCTCTGGGCAAGAGCTACCACTTGACCATTACCACCTGAAACTAAAATCAGATTAGCTAAATTGTTGACTGTATAGAAAAGGTAGCTTTGTATGCCATGTGTGCCTCCTGAAACTGTAACTGAACAAAACTGCGCACCACAAAAAACACCTCTCATTCTATTAGAAATTACAAGTCATGCAAGTCAAAACCAAACAGGCTGTAGATCGCATAATGTTAACAGGTGGAGAATAATATTCATTCTGAAACAATGGCCTTAAACTGATATTCCACATTCAGACAAAAACTACGAATTACTCCTTCTCTTTGCCTTCGTCTTCCTGGCATGCGGGTTTGTCTGACTATAAAACTTATCACACTGTCTCTTTTCTTAGTAATATTTGTCTGTCCTGAAGAGTTTCTAACTTATGTCTCGTTTCATACTCCATGAAGTGCAAAGAACAAATGCCAGCTTTAAAAGAAGCACTTTGGCAGAGCAGTATGGATCCTAACCCATGATAGGATAGTGCAGGTGCAGCCTTAGAAACAGGACCTTATTCAAAGACAAGTTATGAGCCCGCAGGCTGCAAATCTTGACGTGCATGACTGAGGAAATGACAAAAGCCACTGCACACATGATGCTGATAGCACAGAATCACTCAGTCTTACAGCACAGTATGCTTTTCCTCCACCTGCTGTGACCTGTATAATGTACACCTCTGTACACATCCAACTTATAACAGATTCCGGGGCAACAATTAGACCCTTCGCTACAGACCAATTTTAATACACATAGAATCATAGAATATAGGGCTGGAAAGGACTGTAAGATCATCAAGTTCCAAACCCCCTGCCATGGGCAGGGACATCTCACTCTAAACCATGTCACCCAAGGCTCTGTCCACCCTGGCCTTGAACACTGCCAGGGATGGAGCATTCACAACTTTCCTGGGCAATACATTCCAGTGCCTCACCATCCTTACAGTAAAGAATTTCTTCCTTATATCCAATCTAAACTTCCCCTGTTTAAGTTCTAACCCGTTACCACTTGTCCTATCACTACAGTCCCTAATGAAGAGGCCAAGACTTTTAAATATACACTGAAGAGAAACAAGAGTTACTTCAGGTGCATTTTCTGTGTATTTTATTGATCTGATACAATATACAAGCATACACAGCAGTATAGGCATGTGCATGTGTCTGGATATACATACATACACAAATTGCCATATGTATGATACAACAAAAAAGGCCAGATTATCTGGTCTTGCAGAGGTATGCCCAGCCCAGAACCAAAACCAAGGGTGGAGGCATAGAGGCCCTTCAGAACTGTAACATTGTCTATTCTTACAGGTGCCTGGGGACAAGGACAACTTCCGTAATAGGACTGACAGTAGGTATCTATTTTAGCTCTAGTAATGGAGAAAATGGTTGCTTTTACCTTTGATCTGTTTTCCAAGGGTGACCCATCATTATTCAGATAAATGTTACTCACTGGCTTTACACCATGAGATAAACAATATGTCCACAGAAACCGCTAAGTGGGATTCCACAGAACAAAGACAGCTTAGAAAACCCACTGGGGAGCCATGGCAGATGATGAAACTGCACCAAGCCGAACAGGCTGTTGTGACCCAGGGGCTGAGATGTGGAAAGCCTGGGCAAACACTCGAGAAAGAGCTCAGTAAGAATCCTTGCTTTATTCTTTGCCCATCCCCAAACCTGCTGTACTTACACATGCCTTTAGTACCTTCTTCTAGTACCACCACAGAGGTGGTCATAACCCACCAGCATGCTAATAAAGTTTTTCCACAGAAAAGAATTGCTACAATTACTTGTTATTGACATACTTTATAAGGAAAACAGTAAAACTGGTCAAGTTGGTTATCAGGCAACTGGCTGTATGATTTACCACAGTTTTTTGGAGCTGAAAGAGGAGAAGCTTCATGGCCTCACAGTGAATTCTGGGAAGAACAAGACGGATAGTTACCAAGTTTGCAACTATTTTGTATCTTAACCTTTTCAGCTCATGAAAACAAAAATAATACTGGTGATGTATCTCTGACAGGCATATTTTGCTTTTTAAACAGCAACAAAATACATTATAAGCATTATTTTTTATACCATAACCTACTGTCAGTTAATAACCTAGACCTGAATTTCTTCCTCTGTTGCCAGTTCATGGCTTCGATCGATAAGACACATTCCTATAATTTTCCCATCAGACATTACTGGAGAAGCAGCAGGTGTCTGCACAGTAAGTAAAGAGAGAGAAGGAGAAAAACTTGGAGTCATGGTTGGTGGAGGGTATCCAAGATTACTGATAACGGGAGTGTGAGGGTATTTTTTAAATGCTTGTCCTGATACTATATTTGGCATTCGTGGTGGCACTGTCCTTATGCCAGGCTGAGCTACTGATGTTATCAAGGGAGGAGGGAAAACAAGAGATGTCTTCTCCTTAGGGAAGCTATGAGTGTACATGTCTTCATCTTTCAGTTTTGAAATATCATTAAACACTGAAGCAAGATGGTGAAATCTGGGTTCCCAGCTGAGCACATAATCCCAGTTATAACCACCTCCAGGATCCTCATCACAGGTGCCAAGTGTTGCAAGTGAATGATACCCAGAGTCCTGCCTATCTGACATTAAGACATACTCTCCCGTGAGGTCTGTCATTATGTGCTTCTCTTTTATTCTAATTTTCTTATATGTTGGGGATGACATTTTGTGTGCATAGGTTGTGTCACAGGATTCTTCTCTGCCCCCTCTTTTAATGGCCTTCATGCTTTCCATGCTTTGTGTGTTAGCCACAACATCTGTTTCTCCAGACTGACAGGAGAGTTGATCAGACTCTCTTGGGATCCCCGAATCTGGTACCCGTGAGCTGCACACACTCAGTGATGAGCTGCCACTCTTTCTGCATGGATGCTCATTGATCCGTTTGATTTCCTCATCCTCTGTTGTTTCTCCTTCAGCAGAACCATGGCCACTGGAGTCTGAATGCCTGCAGGGGACATTATCATCCTTTCCCTCTCCAGTTCCTGCTAGGCTCAGCCATTCTGCTATGGCACCCATGGGAAGCATACTGCTCTCGGTGCTATGGATTTTCTGGCAGTCCTTATCTTTGCTGGCTAAATTCATGTCAGTAGCTGAGGAGCACGATGCTTCTTTTTTCACGCAAGAGTTCATCAGATCTTTCTGCTTACATCTCACAGTAAGTGCAGAAAGACTGACTGTAAGCAGTAGCAACACTATCAAGAAGGCTGAAATGCTAATGGTTAGGTTGTAGGCTGACACTACCGGGTAACTCTGAGGAGAATTGGAAACATTTACCAAAACAGTGCATACTGTGAACTTGGACTCAGTTTTGGGGCTATGAGCTCTTACCAACAATTCCAGGGTATCATCATTCCTTTTGCTGCCATTTTTCTTCCTGTGAACAGTCTGAGTCAGATAAATATTACCGCTGGTTTTATTCACTGAAAAGAATGGAGAAGTTTTTAGCAGAGAGTAAGTAACAACTCCATCCAGTCCACCATCACTGTCCGATGCTGTCACTCTACCAAGCAACTGGCCTGCTTCATTCTTCTCAGGGAGATTAAAGAAATACCGATCTTGTGTAAACACTGGGTCAAATTCATCCATTCCCTCAATATCTACCTGAACTGTAATGGTAGCCAGTGAGTCACCTTTGTCTTTTGCTTGGATTATGAGACAGTACCTATTCTTACTTTCATAGTCAAACATTTGTTTTGTATGAATATCTCCCATCAAAGGATCAATGAAGAACATGTCATGATCTCTAGGAGCTTCACGATGAGCCAAACACGATGACTGTATGGAGTAGGTAAGGTGTCCATAGGAGCCTTTATCAAAATCCAGTGCATTAACAGAGCACACAAAAGAAAAGGTAGGCAGATTTTCACTGACAGTGCAGATCAGGCTGGGAAACAGAAACAGTGGGGAGTAATCATTGTCATCTAGGACACTAATATGGACAACAGAAAAAGCCACATTTTTTACATCAGCTCCTCCATCTGTGGCTTGTATGATCAGAGTGAATTTTATGGTATCCTCATAATCCAGCGTTTTCATCAAATCCACTGACCCTGTTTTTCCATCTAAGCGAAAATGTCCCCTGTCATTTCCAGAGATGATAGCGTAAGTGACCTCTGCATTACTGCCTGCATCACAGTCATTTGCTGAGACTTCAGTGATGTGACTACCTACAGAGATGCTTTCTTTGACATGAATATGGTATTCTGGGCTGCTAAATACTGGAGGATTATCATTAACATCCAGGACAGTTATTAGCACAATAGCAGTTGAATTCAAGGAGGGTGTTCCATGATCAGAGGCAAGAAGGACCAAACGGTGAGAAGAAGCTATTTCCCTATCAAGAACACTGATCAAAACAAGACTGCCAACAAGTTTGTAGGATGTTTCTGACTCCATGACACTTGTTTCCACAGTGAATAAATTCTTGTCATTGCCATCAATAATAGAGTATTCAACATACGTGTTTTCATGTGTCCAGTCATTGTCAATGACTGAAAACATGAGGATTCTTTCTCCAACTGAGGCATTCTCACTCACACTGAGATTGTACAGAACCTTTGTGAACTGAGGGGCATGGGTATTTACATCTTCTACATGCACCTCTACAGAAGTGACTGCAGTCAGAGCTGGACTGCCACCATCTGTGGCTTCTATCAGGAGCTGAATAATGGAAATCCTTTCCAGTTGTGTCACTGGTCCCGTAGCAAACACCGAACCTGAAAATAAAACAAAATTGATAAAAGCCAACACTTCACACTCACTAAGGCAAGTAAATGTGATTCCAAAAGCTATAGCTATTTAATCGTACTTGAAAATGACTCAACTATAATGTCTGCATACCCCAAAGTAATTCTCTTGCATCCAAAGAGTAGTGGGTCAATGGCTCAAGGTCTGGGTACAAAAGTGTGATGAGTGGTGCCCCCCAGGGTGTCTGTATTGAGACCAGTACTGTTTAATATTATAAGTGACATAAACAGTGGGATCAGGTGCACCTCAGCAAGTTTGCCGATGACATAAAGCTGTGTGGTGCAGTTAACACTCCTAATGGACAACAAGCCATCCAGAAGGACCTAGACAAACATGAGAAGTGGGCTCATGTGAACTTCATGAAAGTCAACAAGCCCAAGGTCCTGCACGTGGGTTGAGACAACCCCCAGTATGAGTACAGGCTGGGGGATTGAGAGCATCCCTGTGGAGAAGGAATTGGGGGTACTGCTGGATGAAAAATGGGTATAAGCTGACAATGTGCACTCACAGCCCAGAAAGCTGCATCATGAGAAGCATGGCCAGCAGGTCAAATGAAGTCAAGGAAGGTGATTTCTCCCTCTCTACTCCGCTCTGGTGAGACCCCAGCTGGAATACTGTGTCCACCTCTGGAGTCCTCAGCACAGAAAATACTCATTGGATGTGGTCCAGATGAGGACCACAAAAATCATTAGAGGCCTGGAGCACCTCTCCTATGAAGTCAGGCTGAGACAGCTGGAGCTGTTCAGCCTGGAGAAGAGAGGGCTCTGAGGAGACTTTATAGCAGCTTCTCAACATGGAAGTGGGCTTACAAGCAAGATGGTGATAGATTTTGGCAAGACTTGTTACAGTAGGACAAGAGGTAATGTTTTTAAACTAAAAGAGGGTAGTTTCATACTAGATATAAATAAGGAATCTTTTAAAATGAGGGTGGTGAAACAGTGGAACAGGTTGCCCGGAGAAGTTGTGAACATCCCATTCCTGAAAATGTTCAAGGTTAGATCGGGCCCAGAGAAGTTGTGAACATCCCATTCCTGAAAATGTTCAAGGTTAGATCGGGTGGGGCTCTGAGCAATCTGATCTAGCTGAAGTTGTCCCTGCTCATTGCAGGGGGTTGCACTAGGCGTTCTTTAAAAGTCTCTTCGAACCCAAACTGTTCAATGATTCTATGATTCTATGAATCCTAGCTTATGCTGTAAAGCCAAGGCCTACCCACGATGATGCAGTATCAAACACAGATACTGCATTTAGACCAGCAAAAATTTCTCTTCCTAGTAACAGACTGAACATGAAAAATACATAAAGTAAAAAGTAAAACAAAGCTAAGGAAATAGGGGCTCCTTATTAGAGGCAGCTATGCTGTGCAAGTTCATTACTGAAAGTCATTATTTCTTCCATTTTACTTGCAGCCCAGTAACAGCCTTATGGGCTTGTTTGTTATTTAGATAGGTTTGCCAATAAGTTATGTAAACATGTTTCATTCAAATTGTTTATCTGAACATGGGGGTTGGATGATCTTGAAAGGTCACTTCCAAACAAAACCACTCAATGACTCTATGTTCATAAGCCATCTATTTCTACTTCACCCTTCATGGTGTATAGCGGTGTATAGCTAAGCACCAGAGATGGCAATTTTCTGATTGCAGTGGAAAACAGCCACTTGAAAAACATAAAGAGGTTACAGAATAAAAAAAATGGGTAAAAAAGAAAACTGTTTTAACTGGGTGAAACATCTGTATTTCAGTGTTTGCAGTTACCATCACCCAACAAACACTGCATTCAAAAATTCACCTCATGTAAACATGTAGGAACAGCAAATAAGAGATAAGAACTCGCTCACTGAACAACAGCTGCACATCATTTTTGCAGCATCTAGCAATCTCTGAGGCTGATATTCCCAAAAATCTTATGTTCATATACGTATAGAGACACACATTTTTCCTTCTCCCAGAATGTTATGGTATTAGGCCAGAAAATCTGAACTGCTAAATCTCATAACTATTGAAGAAAAAATTATGTACTTTTGAAAGAGTGTTCTCAATTTAGAAAAATTTTAAATTCCATTTACAAGATTACAAGATAACATAAGCTCTGTAAAGATGCAATATTAAAAACATACTAAGCTGTAGAGAAGATTCATTATGACAGGTTCAATTTACACTGAAAAAAATAGGAAGTATGAACTTAAATTGAATTAAATCTAATACATGAGCAGAAAGGTTATGAATCAATGCAAAACATACAGTAACTTTTTTATCAAAGCACACCAGAGGAATAGCACCTATAGGATGTTGTGGCTGGTTGCCCTGTGTTTGTTCAGGGACAAACTGAGAACTCCAGCCTTCAATGCAATCAGTTCTTCAGTGATAATGGCAGATTTAGCCAAAACATGTAGTGGACTTTGCCTCCAAAGATTTCCAGAACACACATAATCACTGGCAACAGATGAGGAAGTACAATAGGACTGCTCAATTTACATTGAAAAAGCTGAAGTAACAAACCATGCTTACAGACTCACCATTCTTGTGGTCAATGGAAAAACCCCCAGAGGAAGAGAGGATTTTGTAGGAAATCACTCCATTTTGCTCCGAATCCCTATCCACCGCAGAGACTGTCAGAACAGGGGCATCCATAGAAATGAGTTCTGGCAAGCTCACCTGACATATAAAGCAAAATTACAGCTTTGATAGAGTTTAATAAAAGATTTTGAACATAAAAAGTGTGTTTTCCTTCACTTGGATCTCATTAGGAAAAAAGAAAAAAACAAACCCAAACACAGTTCCCAGGTTTGGAAAAAAAATCACCTGTTTTCTTCTGGGACAAAACTTTAAAGAGTTGAGATATTGAAAATGGTGCATACAATACAGCCAAATCTTATAGTAAACTTTAACCAGTAGTAAAATCCATCTAGTTCTAGTTCATTATGACAATGAGTTCAGAGAATCACTGAATCTCTTTTTTCAATAGTGGGCTAATGGAAAGAATACCTACAATAGACTGGAACTAAAATTGGCTTTACTCCCTACTTTTAGGATCACCTTGGTTGTTGTACACAGAATATAGTCTGCAGTCACAATCTCTAGTACATGATTGACCATTACAAAAAACAACATGCATACCCTGAAAATTCCAGCAGATAATAGCACTTAAACATCACTGGATTATTCCTAGAATTTAGTTTTTCAAAATGCTCCCTTTTTTTCTTCATATAATCTAGAAAACCAGTAAAATCCTTTCCCTTCTTAAGAGCTTCCATTATTTGAAATCTAGACACTGTACTTTTGAGTCCAAAGTCTCCTTCCATCTTATAAATCCAGTTTCAAATGAACAGTACGATACAGCAGCTACCTTTGTCATAATTTCAAGTGTTAGTTTAAATCATTTTAACAGAGAGAGTATATGTATATAATAGCCATAAACATATATGAAACTATATATGAAAAGTATAAATACTAAAACACTTGAAAGGACAATAAAAGGGTAAAAATTACAGGATGATGAATAGGGAATTATATGTACCATCAACCAAAAAGCAGCAGTGTATCTTACCCTCCAAGCAACACATCAAAACATAAGGACTATGGGGAGACAAGCTCAGCTGTTTATGTTAGCACAGTCGATAGAGCTGCACTGTTTTGCATCAGTTAATAATCCTGCCTGTAATGTCTGCTCTGATCTACAGAAAAATTCCTAGCACTTGCACAAGCACGTACTTGTCTAAACTATTCTTCAAAATCAGACACAGATGGGGGTGAGGAAAACTTAAGTCAAGGTCTAAAAATCACTTGGGCAATAATAGTGCTTCTTTTTGTTTTTTTTTCCAGAACTTAGACTTATGAGTTTAAGTGGGCAATTTACACAAATCCTGACAACTCAGGCACCTGAAAGTTTCACAGGTGCCTACAGTCTGCCCCATACTTTGGTAAGTGACTAAATTGCTGTGCCTGCACACGATCAGAGGTTGAAATTTCTTAACTAAAACAAATGTTTAGACTTATTTCTTGACTAAATCTGTCTGAGACTTATAAATGAAGCATTAGTAAATCCACCACTTCTGTGGTGCCTCATATTTTTGGCTCTGAGCACATCTACCACACACAGAAAGCACCAAGTCAAGCAAACAGCTCAGTTCACACGACCACAGAATGGCTGAGGCTGGCAGGCACCTCTGGAGAGCATCTTTTCCAACCCTTACTCAGAGCAGGGTCACTATAGCAGGGTGCCCACAACCGTGTACAGTTCAGTTTTGAATACCTCCAGGGATGGAGAATCCACAAACTCTCTGGACAACCTGTACCAGTGTTTAGTCATTGTCAGAGCTCAAAGGAAAGATAAAAGTTTTCCCAGATGTTTGAACAGAATATCCTATATGTCAGTTTGTGTTCACTGCCTCTTGTCCCATCACTGAACACCGCACAGGAGAGGTTGGCTCTGTCTTCTTTACTCCCCCCACTAATATTTACGTACATTGGTAAGATCATCCCCAACCCTTCTATTTTCTAGGCTGAATTATCCATGTTCTAGACTCTCTTGGGCCTGAGCCCAAGCTGCACAGCTCAGCCCCACACAGGTCCTAAGGAAACAACTCCTCTGGCAACCTCACATTTCCTATGGAGCCTAACCTCACCTGGAGCTCCAGATTTTGTCTGTCTCCCATCCCTAACCACAATTCCAAGCTGTTACATGTGCTGAGACTTAGCCCAACCCCCACAGCCTTAGGGCTGATGAAGTCAGGGCAAAATCCTTTTAGCAGCCTACCTTTCAGAGCTTTGTAGGATATTATGCTTGCTTTGGCAGCACCTATGCTAAAATTGGAATGACACAGATTAGCATGGTTCCTGTGCAAGGACAACACCCAAATTCATGAAGCATTTCATATATTTTATTTTTGTAGGGATCTGGGGGTGCTGGTTGACAGCAGGCTCAGTATGAGTCAGTACTGTGCCCTGGCAGCCAAGATGGCAAACTGCACCCTGGGGTGCATCAAACACAGTATAACCAGCTGGGCAACAGACGTGATTATCTCACTCTATTCGGTATTGGTGTGGCCTCACCTTAAATACTGTGTGCAGTTCTGAGCCCAACAGTATAAGGATGTGAGGCTGATGAAAGGTCTGGAAGGCATGTCCTATGAGCAGCAGCTAAGGACTTTGTGCTTGTCTAGTTTGGAGACAAGGAGGATGAGGGGTGACCTCATGAGGGTGAGGGGTGGCCTCGTCACTCTCTACAGCTTCCTGAGGAAGGCACATGGAGAGGGAGGTGCTGAATTTCTTTTGCCTGCAATCCATTGACAGGACACGTGGGGATGGTTCAAAGCTGCACTAGGGGAAGCTGAGGCTGGACATTAGGAAGCATTTCTTTACCAAGAAGGGGGTCAAGCACTAGTATAGGCTTCCTAGAGAGGTGGTCAATGCCCCAAGCCTCTCAGTGTTTAGAAGGCATTTGGACAATGACCTTAACAACATGCTTTAATTTTTGGTCATCCCTAAATTGGTCAGGCAGTTGGACTAGAAGATCTGTAGGTTCCTTCCAACTAAATATTCTAATCTAGTCTAGTCTATCCTACTCCTATTCAGGCTGCAATTCCCTTACTTGGCTTAGTGGCCCATAGTTGTCCATGTCACTAAACCAGATTTGTTTCAAAACACTGTTGGACAACTTGACTTCTACAACAGCCTAGCATTTCAAATGCTTGTCCAGAAGTCTAAAAGCTGAGCCTTGTACCCTTCTGAGTCTAGTAGGGAATGTTGGGGAGGTCAAAACTCATATGCTTCACTCTCCGGATGAGTGCCATTGCGATGAAGCAGGGTTACATATTACAAACTATATGTGCATAATCTATCACAGGGACATTTGCTACACCTCTGTGGATCCATCTAACTGAAATGGCAGAAATTCATGCCACAGTAATGGGGCCAGAATAAATGTACCAACTTGTTTACCATTGTCTCAGAAGACAGAGTTATGAGCACTGGACCCTGTTCCCCAAACTGGTTTGAATTGTCTCTAGTAACTTCTAGGAATGAATGAGTGGTAATGGAGTACAGCTAGCATCCACACCACTTTTCTTCTGAAGTCAGAAACCGCAAACATGAAAACTGAACAATTCCCTCAGTCCTTTTAGCAGAATTCCCAGGAAGGGGCTGGAGTTTCCCAGAAGAGCTCTGCTCTGTTTCTGCTCAGTAATAGTTTGCAGAGACCTTTCTTCTCAGTGTTCAAATGCATTTATAAGACAAACATAAACAAGACAAATATAAGCACTCCTACTGTTTATCATAATATAAAGACAAACATCACATATTTGTTGTCCATTTGCCATGTTCCCACCTGATATGAATCCTGAGTGAACACTGGTGGGTTATCATTGACGTCCAAAACAAGGATGGTAAGTTCTGCTTCTGTTTGATGTACAGAATCTGAAACTATAATTCTCAGCTTATATACAGCAGTTTCTTCAAAATCTAATGGTTCCACCAGTCTGATTACACCAGTGTGTTGATCCATGGAAAATTTCATTCCAGGACTATTATCATAACTAAAACCAAACTGAAGTGCTGGCCTCGAGTCCACATCATTTGCTGACACCTGAGTCACTATAAAACCAGGTAGGGCATCTGAAACAATAATTTTCAGAGTAAGTCATAGCTAAAAGATGATGTTACAGTTTCTGAAGATTTTGCCAATTTTTTAATATTGCATCTTAGATATATGTAATCTTTCTGTATTAGCTTTTGGTGTATTTTGACTGGATCAAACTATAGGACATTTTTATACTCCATTCAAATTTACAGAAATTATTTATTTCATGACAATGAAGTTCAAAATGTCTAATTTTTAGCAATACTGGGCTTAACACCAAGTATTTTTATTGGAGAAAAGCAGAAACTGAAGACATCTGAAGAATACTACACAGGAGTCCAAAACGAACAGATTACAGACGTAATTTTGCAGAGTTTGTTTCCCTCTTTCTGAATTGCCTATGGTTTTGTTCCAAACAATTCTTAAACACAATATCTGAAGATTAAGAATAATGCCTCTGAGAACAAAAGCAGATATTTTGGTATTAATGCAATCCATTATGCTTTTTACTACAGTTGCTTGGTTACACCAATCAGCAAAAGCACTATCACCTGAGAAATCCCAATCCTAACAAAACTTAGCTGTACTATCATACATACCTTCTGGGACCTCCACTTCACTTAGTGGTTGGACAACTGGAGCATTGTCATTAACATCCAATACTTGTATCTGCACAATAGTTGTAGCAGAAAGTCTGGGGTTTCCTTTATCAGCAGCTTGTACAACCAACCTACAATTATAGGAAGCAGCAATTTTCACTACTGGTCAGAAATCACTGAATTATCCACTGATGTTATAAGGAGGGGAAAATTTACAAACTAAAACGTTAGCCCTTTCTGCCCCTCATTGCAGCTCTTCAATTCCATCTTTCTGTGACAAATGTGACATTTAACTGTCTGGAGTTTTATTTTTTTGTCTTTCAGGAAAAATGTCCAGGAGATTATAGATGGCAAGACCATGACAAAATAATACAAAAAAGAGAAAGTATAATTTGTATTCGTTTCACCCAATTTCATACCAAATGAAATAAAACAAGCTATAAAGACTCTTTCAAATAAGACGTATTTCTCCAGATGGTAATTCAATGCAGGAATTAAAACTTAAGTACTAAATTGTCCTCTGGAGGAACCTGACTGTCCTCGTTTTTTCTAAAGGGACAACAGGAATGTGAAAATTGGGTAAGATAAAAACATATAAAGTAATACTCAGCCAAAATGTCTGCAGAGATATAGTCTCCTCTTTTAATTTACAAATATAAGCGACAAAGTAAAAAAACAGGATACATACGCCATTTGACATTTGCAAAGTTCTCACTGATTTTAGTGGGACCACAATCTCACTGCCAAATTGAGAGAGTTTGCCTGTACACTTCCATTTTACACCTGCATAAGGATGGGTTGTAGATTCTCTTAACAACTTTAAAATTTCCACAAACAGTGGAGCAAAATTAAAAAAAAAAGGTCAGCAATGACTGATAAATTTAGGTAAAGGATGCTTATTCTCTGTGGGAACTATCCTCTGAACAGCAAAGAGCAAATGTTTATTGTAAGCAGGAATTCGTTAGAAGACCACTCTTCAGTATTAAAAATTATCCAGAAGGGAGTTAAAAATTAAATCTAGCTCAACAGGCTCAACAAGTGGGCTAAACAAACCCCCAAACCAACCACCCAGCTATGCAAAAGGATATACAAGTCAGAGCTTGGCATATCAATGAAGTATTTTGTGTACTAGCAAATGCTTGTATGTTGCATGACGTTTTCTGTGTCTTTCTGAAAATATTCTGAATGTTTTGTATCTCCCTCTTTCTTCTAATTCAGTTTCTGTTTAAAGTGTCAAATAGATGTTACTTCTTGCATGTTCACAGGACAATACGGAATACCAAGGTGATTACTTAAGTGGATTGCAGCACTTCCATTCCTGAATCACACCAGCTGTAATTTGGTGTTTCCTCATGGTTTCTCATGCCAACTGAACACATAACTCAAACTGCAGGCTAGTATTCAAACAATGACCATGCATAATTCCATATAGGAAGTGTATTTTTTTAGAATGAGTATTGGTAAAGTATACATATGGAAATATTTTACTAAAAAAATAAATAAATCACTTTCTATGGGAAAAACCCTCATAAAAACATCTCAGCCAAGGCATTAAAATTAAGGTTCTGTCAACACTTTCCTTATAACTCCTATATAAGGGACTTAGAACTTATGGAGATGAAAATGTTCAATTTAGATAAAATAAACAACTCCTTGCACGTTTGAAACATTTTTGTTTTGTAACATTTTGAAATTAAACAGGAAAATGGTTTTGAAAGTTTCTGTTGCTGTTCACATTTCACCTAACAATGTACAGATTAATAATATATTAATAAAGAGAAGGAACATAAAGCTTCTAATTCCTTGAACAAACTGTCAATTTAAAAGTCTAGAATTTCAACCTAAACAGTGAAATACATCAGGCATTCAGTTAGAGACAGATAGGAGAATCATTATGATTACATATCCAATGTTTCACAAACAGTAAACATCCTTCCTTTGAAGGATTTATTGCAGGCATTCTTTTAAAGTACTGGTTACTAATAAAATTTATTACACTATTTAAATGACTAAAAATGAGAATGGACGCTTTTGAGTCAGTGAAAAACTGAAGAAATAAACTTCAAATGAATTGTTCTGTATATTAAGTTAAAACAAAGTATTTCCTTTAGGACACTACTGTCAAATTACACTGATATTTGAGACCCAACATATTCTGTTGAGCTTTTTTGATGTGGTTTTAGAAAAGTTATTCTGGTTCCTAAGAATTCCGGTTGGATGTTTAAAACTGTGTGGGTCCAGAGGATAGGAAACCTTGTGAATACTTTACCTGATGTCACAACAACATGTAATGAAAAAAAAAGAAGGTAATTTTTACAGACACATACACAGAAAGCTACTTTTTATATAAATTGCAGTAGATAAAAATATGAGTATGAATCCACATACTCATATTTTCTCTTCAAGGCATGATTTATTTGTTTCCTAATTCCAATTACGGCATGACCTGCATAGAAAAATTGCCATGTCCACTTGATCATATTTACTCAGAGTTTCTTGGAAACAGGAAAAACCTTAATACTTAGTACAAGACAGCTTCTAGATGGAAAGAGCTTTCAGAAGCATCTTTATCAGATTATGGAGATGAAAGTTGGAACGATATTCTAATTAAAGAACAGAACACGTGTGTCTATTTCCTGCATTGTGTTTAAATGTTTTCCCTGTGTCTTTACATGCATAAAAGAAAAAAAAAAAAGGTTCCAGACAGGGAATAGCTGTACAATTCTTAATCAACTAAAATCCAGGAACCGTGATCATTCCTATAGTGAATCATCACACTCATTTGTATCGGTAAGTGTTCCCATTGGTTAAACCAGACTTTATTTCTTCCCCTAAATTTAAGAAGCATGCATACAAATGAGCAGCTTTAGTGCTGTTCTCAGTGCTGTCTGGCTTGCACACAGGATTTGTGGGCAACGGATATCAACAGAAAACTATAAAATATGTAATATGAGCAATCTCAAAGTGAATAAAGAAAAAAACATTTTTATAAGAACCTTGCATACAAACCTGTAAGATGAAGTGTTTTCATGATCTAGGACCATATTAGTTGCTAAAATCCCTCGTGCTGAATCAATTAGAAATGCTGCATTTTCATTACCAGATAAAATTGAGTATTCAGTTTCCCCATTCATCCCACTGTCAAGGTCAGTTGCAAATACCTGTTTGGGAGCAAACCTGAAACTTAATTCAAAATGTCAGAATGCAATTTCAGAAATAAAACCCCTTTGCTAAAGTCATGTATTTCTGGTTACTTTTGACTGCACAGATTTAAGCAAATAATCATATTGGTCCCCAGCATGACTGTCATGTGCAGTCACAAAAATCTGCTCATGATAGGAAGCATACAAATTCTTTCCCTGAGTAATCTGAAATTCAACTACATAAAGCACTAGGGTTGAACGTAATAATTGGAAACTGCTTATATTACTAACAAGCCCTTAACTTATTACTGCTATACTAACAGAAAAAGGATAAAATAATTAGATGAAGTTTTCAGATAACTTTCATGGAATAGTTCACTGATTACTTTTAAAAATACAAACCAGAAAATGCAAAAAGGGCAGAGGCAAGCTATAAAACCAGCAGAATAAGTAACATTTAACAACAGTGAACAGGTTTCTCAAAGACTCTTCTGTCTCTTTGAAGAGCCGTCTTTGCATTTTTCTGGTTGCTGAATAAGCATTATAATCAGTACAGGATCCAAACCATAGCAGAGGCAACATGACAGAGTGAATAAAGGAAATAGAATGTGTTTTGTCATAAAATTTTGACTACACATATGTGTTGACTGCTTTTTGATTTTTCTCCATTCCTGGACATATGTTTCTCTAAATACAATGTCCATCAGTTTCAAATCGCTTTGCCTTGGAGGCATTTGTAGCTTTCCATTTATTTATTCTCTAGAGGAGGAATATCTTTAGTACCTAACATGACCTTCGCTGTGACCTGACTTGCAATGCAAGAACATGAACTGAGGAAATAATGTGCTCTTCTAATCCAACTGATGTCTTCTTTTGCTCTAACATGGCCAGCTGGAAACACTTTCGGAGAATAGATCCATTCAGAGGAAGAAATGTTTACACATTTAAATTGAGACAAGCTGCTCTTTAGGCATCAGGTTTTAAATTGAACACTTGGGCTGACTCTACTATTCTGATGAGTTGAAAGTATTCTTTTTATTGCTATAGCCCTTTCAGTAGATGCTTTAATGCAAGACCCAGCCTTATATTATAACCAGAACCACAGCTTTGAATGGTGTTTTTCAACTACTTGAAGAGGGAAACAAAAAATTAAAAAGAAAAAAAAACCAAAAAAACACAACAACAAAAATGTATTTCAAGTCCAGCTGCACAACTATTAAGAAGATAAAGAATTATATAAAGAGTTATAATTCAACTTAAAGAAATCTGAAATGTGGTCTAGAAAAAAAAAAAATCGTGAATATTTTAGGTATTTAAACAAAGTACTAGCAACACCAAGGACCCTGCTTTCAGTTTTTAAGAGACAGTGGTCCAGAACAGACTTATCAGGATTGTAATCATGAACAGATCAACCAAATGTATTTTTAACTGCAGCACTGGGCTTGGAAAGGTGTATTTCCACTTACCTGTATGATGTCTGTTTTAGGACTTTGGCCTTCCCATACTGATGCTCTGTAATAGCTTTGCTCAAATTTAGGTACATTGTCATTCACATCTTGTATCAAAACTGTCACTCCACAAAGTGCTGAGTTAAAGCTATTTTCAGCCAAAACTGACAAATGTATTTTATTCTTAACTTCATAATCAAGAAACTTTGGCTCTTTTACTGTGATTGCACCTGGTTTATTAAAACAAAAAATAGAATAAAAAAGGGAGATGTGATATACGCATTCAGGGAAAACCATGCACTAATGCAGTCACGAAGGCCCTAACATATACGGTCTCCTTTACCGAACACATGACCAAATTCCAGCAAGCTCCCTTCCCACCATGTTCTTCTTCTACCTAACATCACCCTCCCATGCTAATTACTGTACAAGTCTTGGATAGTGGATTTTTTGCTGAACATCTACCACATTGGCAATTTCCTAAAACAAAGCTGATTTATTTGTAGAGGAATAGACACAGGAAGAAAGTGGCTGCATGATGTGTGCTTCTTGACATGTGACAGTGAGCCAGCTGTGCCTCTTGAGTGATTCGTGTCCTTCATCTGAGAGTGGCTACATCCAGCCCTCCATCTATATCCAAACTGGGCAACAGCTGTATCAACTTCTGCAATGTCCTTGAAAATCCACGGTCACTATTTTGATGTTCTAGGTAATATGGTAATATATTCAAAATTCATCATTACATCTAAACATCAAACATAGTTATTTGTATGTTAATTTCATTAGAACTGAAATTCAGGTTCACATAGACTTTTCAATAATAGTGCCATTAATATCTATATCCCAAGTTGTGATAGCAGAACAACTCATCTACTGTGCCTCTCCAAGCTAGTGCTTTTTAGTTTTTATTTTCTATGATGCAGCAATTATTGGCTATTGCTTATGGATCTGTCCAGTGTTCAAGAATTGCATCCTGAACATAAAGATTTCAAAGCCCTCAGGTTATCTCTCCTGAGTACAACACTTAAAAATTACTGTATTCTATATACAGAAAAAGTAAACAGTGACAGAAGGAATACACTCCAAGATGACAGAGAGTAACTGGAAGACTATAGTGTAGGGTGGAGCAAATAACCAAGTTTGAGGTACACCACCTAGGAGGAAAAAGTGAAAGAACCAGAGCTGCTCATTCTAGGGAAGTACACATAAAAAAGAAACAGGGTAGCAGACTCCAAATATCTAAAGAATAGGGGTTTTTTTGTCTTTGTCTTACGTCTACTATTACACTATTACTAGGTTAAGAAGTATTAAGTTTAAATCATTTCAATAAGCATTGAGGTAAGTATGAATAAAACCTTTCCAACTGCTAAGACAGACTACTGAGGGGGTTTGCAGAATCTGTGTTTAGATCACTTTGTACCATACTTTTTATATGAATCCTCCTAGAAAGGGAGAAAATCTCCGAAGTGCAATTAATTAACATCAGTGCTTATAAAGACAAGTAGAGCAGACCTTTGGGTATTAAAAATACATAACACAGAAACAGCATCAATATAGCTCAAAATATGTCTGCAGTAGAAACAATGGCTAGAGCTATTGGTGTCATAATTAATGCTGAGGGTAAGAACTGCTTTTAAAATGTCCTGAAAGGCTGCATTTCAATTAACATTTTCTAAAACACAAAAGAAAGAAACCAGAAGAAACCACAATGGCTCAAATTTCTCAAAGGAAGACTTATGACATTCACTGCTATAGAAATTCCACTACTGTTTGTGAAGAGAGTGCTTCTGAGACTCTTAGATACATCATGTAACCACTTTTCAGCCTGGTTTGGTAAAAAAAAAAAAAAAAGGAAAATCCCATTTGAGAATCACTTTCTTGAGGATAAACTTATCTCAGTCTTTTAAGATTAATCTTAAAGCACATCTTTATTTCAGTGAAAGAAAGACGTTGAGATCAAGTGTATGCACTTTAAGTGCACTTCATCTAAACAAACCAAACCAATTTTAACTGTCCATCAGCATCAAACATACTAGCTTTACAGGAGTAAAGCCACTTGATACCTGCAGACACCAGAATAATCAGAGACTAAAGCCTCCAGGAAACCAGGGAGAAAGGCAATTATTAAGAGTACAACTATTCACACTATTTATAAGGAAAACTGTTTACACTGTCTATGTCATCTCAGAAAGACTACAGCTATTCAGAAGGCAAATTCTTTTGATGCAGATGTTTAGGAGGTCAGAGGCAACCAGAGTGGCTATGCTCTCTTAGATGCCTTAGGTAAGAGCATGTAAATGCACATGGGGAATGTGCTGCTCTCCTGCCATCCAAATTTCCTGACTGAAGAGCAGGTGAAGCAGATCAGCTGCAGAACGCAGATACAGTTGTAAAAAAAAGAAAGCACAAAATTGACTGTCAGACTTGTCAAGGTTTGCCTGAAACAAAGAGCATCAAACTCAACAAGGGTCTAAAGCTTCTTACATTAAGAGTGTTTTGAAGGATTATGTTTAGTGAGTTTTTGGGCAGCTTGATGATGAGAAACAAAGCGGCATCTCAGCCTTGGATCACAAAACAATAGTTTATCAACTCGCAACACCTGATGATCAATAGTTGCTCAGAACTGAGTTTTTTAAACAGGCATACTGGTGTTCAACTTCTTTCCACATCAAGTTTACACTACTGCAGGTCTCTCCTGCAGTAAAACATTCCTGGTTTTACTAATGATTTATTCATTGTAACAAGAGAGTGATACTCTTAAGGCATGTACCCCCTGCTCTTGTGGTAGGAGCTTGCTTTATTTTAGAGACTAAGCTACACACAGACACTTGATGAAAAATATGTATTTATAAAAATGTACCTGTAATGGGGTGTATGGAAAATATGTTTTCCTTGTCACTGAAGATGCTGTATTTTATGCTTTCTCCTGTAAATTTGCGTTGATATGCTTCTATGGTTAGAAGTGATGTACCTATGAAAGCAATGCAACATTTTCATCATGTCCACTTCAGAAGGTTTCATTCTAATTTTGTATTACTGTGATTAATAGCAGGTGCACAGCCAAACATCTGTGCATTAGGTGAGAAGCTTCTTCATGAATTAAAATAGTAGACAATAACAACAGCTCTTCTATGAGTTACACTGCATTACAACTTCATAGACAAGGCACTGCCTATCCCTTCTTGCCCAGTGACTTACTCATCTGATTATAATTTCATCACCTGTCTAAATAAAATGATGAGTTTTAACTTCTCCTAACTGCAAAGATTTCCTAATTTTTCACACTACACGAATTACCACTTACCTGAGATCATATGTATTCCATTTATTCAGGCTATGCCATTTGTGGTCACTTAAATCCCACTTTTTCATTAATTCTTTTAAGAAAATTAGTCCTTTTTTGTGCAGCATAGGGATGCATAATACCCCTGAATCACCATAAAAAGTTTATTTTCACTCATTTATCTGAATTCTGTTGGGATTTCTAAACAATATTATAAATGAAATATTCTTTAATTTTTTAATTAGACATCTTTTAACAGAGGGAATCAAGAGATGAAACTGCATGCATAATTATGTGTCAATTATAGCAGAATCCAAATTCCATGAAAAGAGCAATAATTTAATACAGAATACAAGAGACATGAAATAAAAATCCTGTTTGAAATGGGATTAGAGGAAAAATGGAGAATCAAATACAATATATTAACAAAAATGCATTAAGTTTAAAAACCATTATCAAGATTTCCAAATAATTATTCAAGTGAGTTACAAACTTTTTTAGCATGTATGGCAATTTCTTTTAATGGATTTTAATTATGTAATTTAATTGTAATTGATTCCATACAACTGTGATGGAGTGAGGCTACTGTGCAACCTGAACTCTTCCCAACAGTATCACAGATAACTAGCTATTTTATTGCATTACAAAGAGCATGGTGTTCACACTCAGTGTCCTGGATGTCAGAGGCAAGGACCTGTATCTTTAGTGTAATAATGAGAGGGAGGAAACATTTCTGTTACAACTATCTATCTGCTACCTTTTTTTTTTTAAGCATTGCTACTGATTTTTAAACACAGGATATTTTGTTTTGTGGTTTGTCACTTGCTCCCAAAATCTATCAAAAGCAAAACCTTGCCACTTTTAACAGATACAATTTTCTGCACTAGTTAATATATTTGTAAGATATTTATAAAAAAAGTTCTGGAAGTAAAATAACCACACAATGGGTAAAGACTGCACTGGTTTTTGGTTTGGTTTGGTTTGGTTTGGTTTTTTTTAGGAATTAAAATAGGGAGTTGAAGGATGAATTTTCATTGCCAAGGAACTTTGATGTACTACAAGAGCCTGCAAGCACAATCATTCATGGCATCCTCAGAGCAGACTTGAAGATAAGAAAAAAGTTCAACTTTTGAAAAATGTCACTATTTATCTTCTAATGCTTTCAACAGTATTTCTGTTTGTTTGCTTGTATTTTTAAGAACAAAAACTACCAGAAGAAAAGGAAGCAGCATCATTTCTTCTTGAATTCCTGTTTTTCAGGGTTTAGGTTAATAAACTCTTGCTCTAAGTCTTCAAATCTTAACCCTTTAAGTTTCCTATTTTTTCACATAGTTAAAATTGTTTACAATTCTTTTTGTCAGAGAACAAACTTCTCGTTTCTAATACTTTTCACAGAGAAAGACTCCTTCAAATAGTGAATTTTGTAGTTCATTGTCAAAAAAATATGGCCCAAACTGGGAGGTTTGTTGTGTAAAACAAACAGGTCCCATACAGGTAAATAACAAAAGATAGTACCCATCTGATGAAGCTTGCAATTTCAAATACACATGATTCAAAAAGTGCTTCAAGTAGAGGTCACAAAATATAACACTTAGCTTGGATAAAATTAAGAGGAAAGTAGCTTTCTGGCTGTAAAGAAATGGCACAATGTGTATGACATCAACACTGAAACTAGTGCAAAGAAGGGAGGAGATCAGGTTCATAGAAGAATGCAAACTGGCTTGAAACACTATGCAATTGACTTCTGAATTAGTCTAATATGTCAAAGGAAATGAAGAGTGATTTAGAATGTTTATATTTAGGTTTTTTTGATTGTTTTCTTTTTTCAGTTCAATCACAGACCACCTAAATGCATTTGAAAGTACCTCAAACTGCTTTAAATTGTCTCACACCAACCTTTGCATTATGCCTGCTTGCTTGAAACTGAAGCATGGCAGCACAGACAGTATTTGCCTACCTGGGCAAGTACTGGCCATGGTGTTAGGCCATAACATATACACTGGAACTGAGTTAATGTATCATTATATCATTGTTTTCCTTCTCTCTACCAATTATGGTAGTCTCTTTCCTCCTCCTTTGCCACCTAACCCCCTTTCATCCTTGCCTTTATGTCTTGAAACCCCTTAATTGCTTATGAAAGAAAAAGCTAACAGCACAAACAGTAAGAGATTACTTACAGAGAGGCTATATATTTGATATCTAACAGGAAAAAAACATAGAGGAGTTAACAAGTTTTACTGGTGAATTTGTCTCCAATGAAGCACACAACCATTCAAGTAAAAGCTTGAAGAATAATAAAGGTTTCTCACCCTCTGGAGACTGCAGTACTGATTATTTATTGACTGGCTTCTAAGCACCTGTTGTAATGCAGTTTATAATATTTAAAGACATTAAATATTCAATAATAAACAAAAAGTAGAAGAATGCAGTTTTCTGAAGGTCAAACTTGGAGGTCAAACACTTAAAGAAAAATATGACCACAAGAACCAGGTCCTGAGGCACTCACACAGTTGAGAGTCCAGGCTAAATTAAGACCAGTTGACGAGTCCAGACTAAATTAAGGCTAAGGACCCTTGTCTGTGGCTTTTGTTGATTACACTATTCAGATTTTTGAGTATTTTAAAAATAAACTTTCTACTTTATTAGTTAAGGTAGAAAAATAAAATTAGGAGGAAAAGTCACATTTATTAATACCAGGTCTACAAATAATCAGTGAACAATGTAAATCTCCCCTGGACTAAATACACTGGTACCATTCATATTTATAGGGGTCCCAGGATCACATATATTCTATAAGCTAACTTCTATGAGAGTTTTAATTATAATCACACTTTTTCCCCTGAAATGTAAAATATTTTATATTTATTTATGCTTATATAAATAAAGTATTAAAAAACAGCAAAAAAAATTAGTATTTAGTAAAATCATGTTCTAAAAAGCATTTTTTTTAGGGTTTACTCCAAAAAGTATGATCTTCTTAGTAAATAAACTTTTATTAAATATACAAACTAATATTTTGGGATGAAACCCTCTTCTTTACCCTGCAGCTTTGCTCAATTTCCTTTAAACAAAACATCTTAAATCAGGAATTATTTATATTTTCTACAGATTGAATGGGACAGCATGTGACTATGGCATTCTGATACCACAGCTCCTTGGGGCATTTTGTAATTCCAGGGCGGATTTTCTAGTCTGACCTCAGATTTTACCTACACTTAGGAAAATTTAGGATCAGATCAGTTCATCTATTGCCATAAAGCCCTGATTTTAATTTTCTTTCTTTAAACCTAACAAAACCTATCTTCCCTCTTACTATTTTTTCCTTAACCAGAAGGAAATTTTAATGCAGGATTAATGCAGGTTAATCCCGTCTCTCCTGAAAAGACTGAAACCCCAGGATCTTTACTTTACTTTGCTAGGAAGCCTGACAAACAGGTTCTCAGGATATTTTCTGAACATACAAGTTGCTCCAGCAAGGGACAGACAAAATTGAGAGCCTGGAGCTCACCTATGGAGCACCCTGGTTTCTCTGCTTCCTGGACATCTAGGATGGAAGGCCCTATACATCACCACAATTGACTCTCAATTGATTTTATCAATTAAAAGACAGAAAATGATGGATTTAACATACATTGTGGTGGCATCCAGACTGTAGCTTCTGGAAGCAGCAACTCTCCCAGGGCAGAATCTCATTTGCAAAGTGACACACAATTAAACACTGTGCAGTGCTGACTCTAGCAAAACAGGGCTTTGAGGCCTTGGGTTGTTGGTGATTTACACTCACACAAAAAAAAAAAATCAGTTTTATGGTGTCCAAAACTACCTGTAAATTGTGGTCAAATTAATGGAATAAAACCAGGGTTTTTTTAAATTGAAGGACAAATGTGTTAAGGGATTTAATTTTGTTTTTGTATTTGTAATAAAAGCCATAAATAAAGCACACTAAAGAATATATCCTAAAGGCTCCCTACTCAGAGAGTTCAGTATAGAGTGAAAGGGAAATAAATACTCCTCTGCCTAAGAAGACCTGAACCTACACCTTTCATATTTCAGTAGAGCATTTTAACCACCCATGTACTGCATGCTCTACTCTTTCCTATTGGAAGCCTTTTGCTTTTTTCAAAATCCCACGTTTTCTGACAAACAAGGAAAGAGCTAGAAGGATGCTCTAGTTTGGTGCTTTGATTGATTAAATTTTTCAAAATAGCCTGAAATCAAAATACTTCATTTATGGTTAAAAAAAAAAAAAAGAAAAAAATGTCATGTAATTGAAAACAAAATAATCAAAACCCACCTTACTGCCTATTTTTGATGTGTTAATTGAAACATCGGTAGTACTCACAGCATTATATTTATTTTAAAATACACTGATGAAAATTAGGCTTTTAGTCCCAAACAGGCACAGAGGAAGGAATAGCTGAGCAAACATATCAGTAATTACCGCAACAGCAATCTTTACCTTTCATCCTTTTTTCTGTTTATAATTATCCAAGAATATTGATTGCTTTTTTGAATTTATTAACATATTTCTTTTTTACTGGTTCCTAATCAAATATGCAGGCTATTAGTCAAGATCCAAGAGTTCACTAGTCTCACAATACCCTTAGGATATAAAGGAATATTGCTTTTGTTTTACTGAGGGAAATTTGAACTATAAAGAGGATAAATGACTTGTTCAAGGTCAGCCTGATGAGGCAGTGTTTGAATCAAGAATACAGCACAGGTCAGATCTCAAAATACTTCTGGTCAATTGTACAGTGGGATTTGTGTTCAGAAAAATGTGAAAGGTGCTGCTTCTTGCCCTTTATTAGGATGAAGCAGGAAAAGGTACTTACATATATAACTGGCAGGAGATATAACTACTAATAGTCTCAGAATGATAAAAAGTAGAGCAGTAATTCTTATCACTATATGGAGCAAAAATAAGTCTGTAAGTATCTTGTGATTGAAACTGGTTTGTCTATAGGTAGCTTTCAACAGTGCAGACTCTACTTAGAGGTACACTGTAGAAATCTGTCCAAGTGACAATGTACTACAGTCTCCAAGTTCCTCTCACCTTCATCCCTCGTACTCGTCATTCACCTACTTTTGGGAAGTCCAGATTTTCAGTAAGGTTTTACAGTCTCTCTGCAAGCTACTACCATTCATGACAGGTTTTGCAAAACCAAGAAATGTCATGTTGCAACTGGTACACACCACTCATCTCACCTGAGCTTATGTGCATTGAGATCACTAAAGAAATTTTGCTAAAAGAATGAACCCACTGATGCTCAGGGCATCCCAGGCTGAGGGGTGGAAACACACCAACTTTGACAAAGAAGCTTCTGTTTATTGTGAGCATTGCTGCTGTACGTGGGCAGCAAATTCAAGCACCAAATAATGTCTCCAACTTCTTTTTTAATGCTTGTGCCCTGGAAAAGAGCAGACAGGTATTTGCTACATCCAAATTAACTTTTCCCTGCTGCTTCACAGGGAAAAGGCTTCCCTATACTACTCATTACAATTATGATTCCAAAATGAGGGGAGATGGGCAACTTCAAGAACACAAATTGGGATTTGATGCCCACCTGCTGCACTGTTCTCAGGCATGCTTGCTTCATATAGGCTATGGCTGAATAAAATCTCCTCGTCTTGTTCTTCTGTAAAGATGATGACCATAGCTGTGGCTGTTCGAGGTGAGATACCTTGATCTGAAGCCATCACTACCAGCTGGGTACTGAAGTCCTTGGAAGCCAAGGGCTCCTGAAGAATAATGTCACCAGTCTTCACGTCGATATGAAATACGGTTTCTGCTATCATCAAACTAAATACAACAGCTCCATTTGACCCCAGATCCATGTCTTCCGCTCGCACAGTGGCTACTGTCTCATTCACAGGGGTTTCAGCAGGCACAAAGGACCTGATAGGATTCTGCAAAAAAATGGGGTCATTGTCATTGACATCATCAATGTTCACCACAACACTGACAGTGGTGCTTCTTGGCAAATGTGTGCTACAGTCACTTGCCACAGCCCTAAATGTATACTGGGATTTGGTCTCCCGGTCCAATGCCTTCGTAGTAACTATAGACCCAGTTACACTGTCAATAGCAAATGCTCCAAAGGTGTCATCAATGAGGGAGTATGTAACTTCACCATTCAGACCATCATCTTCATCAGAAGCAGAGAGGTGCAGGATGGCTAAGCCTTCCTCTAGGTCTTCTCTCACAGAGATTTGATACTGGGTCTTTGCAAACAATGGGTTGTGGTCATTTTCATCCAAGACTGTTAGATAGAGCTGTGCAGTGGAGCTTCTTGAGGGACTCCCTAGGTCATGGCATTCAATTACAAGAGTGAAGCTGCTGATGTCTTCTCTGTCTAAGCTACGAGTGACAAGCAGTTTTCCTGAAGTGACATTTACTGTGAAGTATTCTCCAACGTTTCCACCTTTCAAACACATTAAAAACAAACCAGTCACAAACAATTGTTTTGAAAAAAGAATCACTTGTGAATACTGCTATGTTAATTGCAATAACATGATGCAATTGCTCATACAGCTGATGCACTCATGTGCCTTTCACATCTTTTATTCCTCTTATATGAATTAAAACCTGCTTTTCATTTAAATCAGTGGGTGGCAATGACAGTACATACAGAATGTCATATCATTTTACAGAGTGGCTATTTTGCTAGGTACGTATCTTTTAATAAGTTGTGCTGCTTTGAGAAAAATCTCCTGCAACTACGCTGCTGCATAAAGTGACCTCTTCCCAACCTCAGTTACAAATTCCAGAAACCAATAAAGCATTGCTGACAGTTCTAATTACTTGCTCTTTGTTCTCTTCTACAAACCCGTCTCTTAGAAGTGAATAGTTGTGCAAGGTCTTGATTTGGGAGGTGTGGGAGAGGGAGGTAAATAGGAATAATAATACAAAATATATTATATTTATTCAAGTATGAATAGGTATAATAAAGCAGTCAACAGAAAAGTCAGGGTGTTCGGTAACAGTGAATGGCATACCTACTTTATAATATGTAGAAAGACAATTAAGGATCACAAAAGATTGTGAAATTAAACCCAAGAAAACATAAAGGAATTTATACCTGTTTCTTCAAAGAAAAATGTGTTGGCTATTACCACAGTAGCTATTTGCCTACATTTGAGATACTGCTGAGGGCCACAAACCAAAGTAAGACCAGCAAACTTGTACTTGTGCAAAGATATTACAGGAGGGTTTGAACAGCTGTGGAGCTTACACTGGCACAGTAGACATGGGAAGAGCTTGACAATATGAAACCCAAGTATGACACTGCTAATTTCTCGGTGAAAGCAGCTCTCATGAAATAAAACAGACAAAACTAACAAATAAAATTAGATTATTGTACTTATTTGCAAGGGCATATAACATTCAGAAATTCCACAACTATAACAAAGGGACAAAAATATGCCCCCGTGATTAATGACTCCTTCTAACATTTGGTAGGTTTTTTTGGTTTTCTTTTCTGTACTATTTCAAATCCAGAAAGCAGGCTAAAAGTATGCCTGGCAAGTGCTTATTAATGCTAACAAAGGGGTGAATAATCTTTTTTTCCTCCACACAAAATAAGCATATGGACAAGGTGGGAGCTAGGGAGGCCTGGTAAATTCTACATCTTGGATACTGCTGTTTATATACTTCCTGATTTATGCTAACAAAAATGATGGAGTATAACTTACCAACTATTTTATATCTCAGAGCTCCATTATTGCCAGCATCCATATCTACAGCTCGCATAATGTAAATGACAGAAGGCTCTTGATTCTCTGGAATACAAATCTCAGAGGTGGGAAGAAGAAATGCGGGAGAGTGATCGTTTTCATCCAGCACTGTGCAGATAACTGTTACTGTGCTCGAAAGTGATGGGGTTCCACTATCTCGAACCAAAACTAAGATTAATGAAAAGAAAGCAAATTTTATACAATGGTTGCAGGTTCAGCAAGAGATGTTCCTTAATAATAGCAGAATATGAGAGCTCTTTGTGCTGTGTAAAAAGTGCTCTTCTGTACTGAAAATCTTACCACTTCCATCTAATTCAGATGGCACCAAAAAGGGTAATGCTGATAGTAACACCATACCCACCCTCACTTCTCATTTTAAGGCACTTGTAGACATTACACAGTTACCTTTAATACGGAAAACCTCCTGGGTTTCCCTGTCCAGTGATGCAGTTGTTACGAGTTCTCCACTGTCTGAGTTCATCTTGAAATTCTCATAATCAGTTCCTGGTAAGATTTCATACTGAAGCAGGGAATTCAGTCCTTAAAAGCAGAATGGAAGTCTTAGTAGAACACAGCCACACATTCAGGTCAACAGATTTGTCTCTTTTTTCTTCTCCTCCCTGGGAAATGGGTTATGTGTATGATCTTATTTTTAACACATTAACTGCTTTTTCATTAGCACACAAGATACAGATTCAAAATCTGGTTCTTCAAAATCTTTGTCCAGATGCTGCTTTGTGCCTAGCTTTTCCAGCTACTCAAAGTGACCCCAACAACATTTCTAGGCACTCAGGGCATGCCTCCAAACAAGCTGACGTATTAACATGATGCAAGAGAGCATTAACTTAGTGGAATCGATACATTTGTCTTCTGCTTTCCCAAGGTAGTTAGTTCATTTCTCAACAGGATGTCAGGCGAAGTACTGGGCTGCTCTGGTTCTCCACTTAACTTCACTCAGAGCCAATGCAAGTACCTCTATAGAGTACAACTCTGAATAGTATAAACATTCTGAAAAAACATCCACTTCTTGGCATGACCAGCAGTTCTAAGCATTCATTATACTGAGAAGGCAGGTGTCTAGGCACCATCAGGTCTCACAGGCTAGCCAGCTCCTAGCTGTCTTCAACAGAAAAGCCAGTTTGGTGTGCTATGGGAATGTTCATCTCAGACCTTTTAGACTGATCCCACTTGTAACAGTCTCTGAAGTGATACTGCTAGGGTTTATAAAGTTGTGCAGGATTTCTAGAAGGGGAGGCTTAAATAATTTCCTTCCCTCCCAGTTTTTCTGAATGCCAATTCCATTCAGTTCTTAATCATACCTACCATTTGTACGTAGCACAGGGATATTAGCTTTCCTGTCTTTCTCAAGGAAATAGGCTAAAACTGTATAGGCTTTTGAAAACCTTTCTTTCAAAGTTGCCTGAATTGAACAAGAAATATGATTCCACATTCTTACCTATTATGGTTATAAAACAATTTCTTTCATATTTCTTCTAATTTCATCACCCTCCTGAGGAAAGTACAATGTCATCTCCATCACACTTAGAATATTAATTTTAGTGAGTTTAAACCTACATTATACTTGAAGGGCCTGTACTATTGTGCTTTTTATTTTTCTTTCAAATTTTTCTACATTTCATTCAATCACCCTGTGTTTTCCCAACCAACAGTCAGTCTTTTATTAGGGTAGGGACAGTTGGCGCACCTGGAAAACTACACCACTTCTAGTCATACGAAACATGCTATTCAGTCAAACACTGCCTGTCTGTTCTTTGCTGCAGCCAAAACCAGGACAATCTGAGCTGGAATTGGTGGAGAAATACCAGCATGAGAGAAGAAACAGAGCCTACAGTTTTTAACATCCATGATTTCCTTTGTTTATCTTTGAATAGCTTTGCTAAATAGTTGACAACACTACTCAAAATTTGATTAAGAGAATTACTACTGTAAATGCATTTGCACCTAAATGAAGTCAAGGGAAGGACATACTCATACAATACACAGCAGAAGGAAAAATAAGTTACAGAAATCCTTCCAGCTTTCCAGCAGGAAGGAGAAAAATCACAGCAGTAATGACAATCAAGGAGAATGTCTTGCAAGTTTAAGGTTACCAACACACACTCCCTGATCTGCCCATATTAGATGCTATTCAACTATTTTTAGAAACAACTATTAGAAACAATTTAGAAACAACTATTTTTATGAACTCTGCCTGCATTTATCTATTCTTACTCTCCAATATGCTACAGATGGGGAAAAATAGGACACATGACATTGTAGAGCTTATATTACCTATTAACCTTTGGTCTGCTGCAACTGAACTGCTTCAACCCAGCGCCTTCAGTGGCAGATTTCACAATGGCCATTATTTACAGACAGTGCTAAAAAACATACAGGTGCCATCCAATTTGACTATTCACATGCTATTGAAATTAAACTTTTAACCCTTCAAGGACACAGATATGTGACACCTTAATTAGATTTCTCTACCAAGTACTTATTGCCTTCTTTCTTATATTCAGCTGCTAGGAGCGTACACCTAGCAGCAGGAGAAACCTGCACACCCTGCCCAAGAGAGGAGCATGACGGCTCTATGCATTCACATAACATTGCATAACAGCTGACAAGTCTGCAATTGATCCAACTTGTTGGTAATTATTCAGTAACGTTAGTCACATTGGGGAGGCTAAAATTACACACTGAAATTAGAAACAAACAATTCTCACCCTGCATTACAAGCTGGAAGAGGAGTTAAGCCCCTTCCTTGCAGGACCCCTTTCCCTGCAGGCAAAATGGCAGGGTGGATGCATGGTGTCTGAGCAGCAGTCAGAGAAAAGCTTCAGCCCCTTGCAACCCCTGTGCTCCCACAGCATCTCAAAAGCAGCAGCTGTGGCATTACATTGTGGCAACACCAGTGAAGAAGCAATGTGAGTAAGGTCTCCCCTGTCCCAAGCCTGGGCTCGAGTCTCGTCTTTATAATACAAGTGCTGTTAAGACCATGATAATCCATGAATTTGAGCAAGACAAATGTCTGGTGAAATGTGACAGCATGCTCTGTCACATAACTCTAAGCCAGCAGTCCTTTATAACGTTCTGAGATTTTCCTCCTAAGGCTCCAGACATAACTACTAAACCACAGAGGTCTACATCAGCTTAAAAGCAGACCTTGACAAATGCTAGTTCAGTCCATTCAGAGCTTCTGCAAAGACATATCTCAAGACAAACCCCTGAACTACCTTTAATAATGCTGCAGGTATCTTTGATTTCCCATGCAATATTTTCCCCACTATTTACCTGTATTACACAGTGATAGCAAAAGGCTGATACTGTCAGTAAAAATGATTCCTCCCTGTGGTCAGCCAAGGAACATATGAAGTAAAAAACCCAGAAAGATCCGTGATAGCAGGAAAGTCATCACCAAAACTATGCAAACATTACGGGATGTGAACTGCAATTTAAAGAGCAAATAAAGTAAAAAATATGATGTAAAAAAATAAAGACCACCATGAGAGCAGTCATCTCATTCAAAAATTCAGTTCCAAAAATGTAAGAAAAGTTAGTAGCATTGTACTTATATGACACCTACATAAACCCTATTTTCTTACCTTACAAGCATCACTTCAGCATTTGTTTGAAACTATGCTGTTACATGCACATGACAGGGGCCAAATCAGCCAATGTGAGCAAAAAAAAAAAAAAAGAGCCAACAGAAGGACTGTGGTTACTGAAAAATGTATTTAGAAAAAGGCAGGAAGGAGCCATCAGCCACAACAGTGCTGCAGTCCAGAGTGTCTACACAGGCAGGCGTGCACTGTGCCAGCCAGTACACTTGGAATGCCCTTCTTCTCCACCCAGTCAAGCCAGCTCTGGGCTCTCCTCCTAGCGGCTCACCAGATTTTCCTCTGCTGCGTTTCCCATAAGATGTGCAATAAATAAATATAAGGGACAGAGAAAGGAGGGAGAGGAAATAAAGCAAATTCCTACTTATTTTCTCTATTATCTTGCAAATTTTTACTTCAAACACTTTATATATATATATAGTGTGATCCACAAAAGAAAGAAAATACTCGGAAGAGCAAGGTCCAGAGGTAGACTGTAATGCTGCTCAGCTGTCACAAGGATTTTCATTGAACATTGAAGAACTATTGGCCCCTCTCCCCCCCCCCCCGCTTCTTAATTTCTAAATACTTTACATACTTGTGAGGAAACGTCCCTTCTGTACAGCACCTCCAACCGAGCTCACATCAGCCTTTTGCAATCAATACATACTCTACATTAAAATGACAAATGTTACTGAATACAGAAAATTATTTTGCTGACGAGATCTGTTGTTTTACTTATTTCTTGGGTAGCACAATTGTAAACAGTTATAAGGATGTGCAGAAAGTGAACACACAGCAAAAAGAAAGTAACTCACAGAGCTGAGACAACCTTTGGGCCAGCTGCAGCAGTACTGTAATATTTAATTCTCTTTCCAGATTTTATCTTTCCTGCAAACCACAGACTCCATGTAACTGCTTCATGTTACATGAACTGTATGTGCCGTGCATGGTATTACTTAAGATAAGATTCTCTCCAGTACACAGACTACCTGTAACATCATCTGCATTTTAGATATTTCAAAAGAGCAGGTAGTTGTAGAGCCGGAGGCATTTTTTTGCTGCTTTGCAAAGATTCTCCCACGTTTAGTCATTACCTGTGATTCAAATAGCGTATGAACCACCTCTTCTTACTCGTCTATTCTGCATATGTTTGAAAAGCAGTGCATTAACATTACTAATGTATGTAAAATCCTATTTGAAATCCAGAGCGGTTCCACGATCCCGGCACAACGCAACTAGCTGGAAAATCTTGGATGACAGTGCCCCTCTCTGGTCAGAAACGATCAGTGCATATTTGCAGTGTCTCTTCCAAAACCAGAACTTTTGTCTCGCGAATCGAATATAACTACACAAAACGTTCTGATTGAGAGCAACAAAACGTTCAGATGCTACCTTTAACTGAGCTGAGCACTGCTTGCTGATTTATAACCAGAGCACGCCGGCTACCTTCGCATGAAAGGCATAGTACACTGAGATACTCTGCATCATGCAAGTGTACATTTTACATTTAAGTTACCAGTCATAGCTGAAACTACCCCGGTGTGCAAGTTCGAATACCTCCAAGACCTGAATAAAGGTTGAGGGTCTGAACCAAAAGCCATATTTTGAGACTCAAAAGTGATATATACCTTGGTTAAATCACAACAGCTGTTTGCTCAAGCAGAACAGACAGCAAGATTTGATAGATCTACTACGGTCCACAATAAAATTAATAGCGAAAGGACAGAAATTACCTGCATCTCTGTCCACAGCTTCCACCTTTATGACAAACTGCCCTGGATCTTGGTTTTCACGAACTGCAGTCTCGTAAAGTTGCTTCAGAAATATCGGAGTCTCATCATTAACATCAACAACAATGATGGTTAGAACTTGTGTGGCAGAGAGAGCTGGGCTGCCATCATCAAGAGCCATGACTGTCAAATTGTAGCACTCCTGAGTCTCACGGTCCAGGAGCTGGGCTGTAGTTAAGAGTCCTATTATAAAGAAATAAGTTATTTATAAAGTATTCTGAAGGTATTAAGAAAGTATTCTGATTCAGGTCAGGATCCCAGTTGTTCCAGCACTCACAGCTTCAGCGGTAGCATCACTGTGCACACCGTGCCACTACAGCATGGCTTCCAGACTTTGAAGTCAATCATTACATGTGATTAGGATGACAATTTGCGCAGAAATGCTCATTCTGACGTCAAGAAAAACTAAGATTCACAGAATATTCAAGTGAAGTTCAGAGATTCCTTTTTATTTAACTTCGGTCTCAACTTTTTAGCTTAAATATTAAACTTAATTATTTTTAACTTCTTTAACTTTTTGTCTTCTTTAGCACATAAGTAATACAATTAGGAGCTCTACAAATCAGTGCCAGCTGTATCCCCTAATGTATTCAAAACCAGAGTAAGAACCAGAAAATACTGTAACCATTAGGGCAAGAGCTGCATTTGCATGCAGATGGTATAATAGTTGCACAATTCATTCAGGAGTGAGAAAATTTCAGAAGGCTGATGAAATTCATCAGCACTTTGAGCTGCCACCAAGCATGTTCCACCACAGTGCAACGCACAACTCCTTGATCTTGACTTTGCCTTTCCGTGTGTGTATGTATAGCAATATGTAAGCATCATGCAAAAATAAGGATGAAGCATTTCACTGCACACACTTTCTTCCCACATTCCTTAATGTGCTGTTTGGAAGGTGCTCCAGTACATCTACACAACACAGCAACAGTGTCATGTGGAAATTATTGAGCTAAGCATCATTGAGCTTGCCTACTGCACATAGTACTGCCATGCTTGTGTGGCGCTCTGCCCTAAGCTATCACCCCTGAGGACATTAAGTACCATCAAGACGTGGTATTTCATGCATATGGCATTGTATGTACTCCCAAATATTACCATGAAAAGCACAAGACAAGAAACTCCAGAAGTTACAGTACCTGTGATATTATCCAATACAAATGTTTTGTTTTCATTGCCTGAAACAATGTGAAATGTAACTTGTCCATTTCTTCCCTCATCAGGATCCTTTGCAATTATGCGATGCACAAGGAAGCCCACCTCCACATCCTCCATGACATAGGAAAGAGGTGAAGATGTAAAACTGGGACTGTTGTCATTGGTATCTAAAATAACAATTTTCACAGCCAGAGAATCAACCCTGCGATCACTCAGATTTATTGCCTGGTCTGTTGCAGACACTGTAAGGACCACAGAGCGAATAATCTCCCTGTCTAGTGCAAAAGCTGTGGTCAAGGTGCCGTACAAAGGGTGAATATGAAATAGATTTTCATCCATGTTACTAATTTCTAGGGAATACTGTATTTTGCTGTTCAGAAAACTGCCATCTCCATCTTTTGCATTGAATGTGTAAACCAGAGTGCCAATAGGTACATTTTCCTCTATGCCAATCACTACAAAGTCATCTTGAAAAAAAGGTGAATGATCATTCTGATCTTCTACATCAATACTTAGGAAAACAGTGTTATTCTGTGGAGGATTATTATTATAATCCTTTATAATAACTTGCAAAAGGAAGTGCGAAGCTGTTTCATAGTCAAGTGCCTTCGAAAGATAAAGGCCTCCTGTCAAGCTGTCTATTTCAAAATGAATATCATCATCATCATCATCATCTCTAGCAATACTGAAATGCAGTTTCCTGTTGACAGTTAGGTGATTATCAGGCCACTTCAGAGCATTCAACACTTGCGCAGGTCTAAAATTTTCAGGTATGATAAAGTGCTTGAAATCTTGAGAGAAGACAGATCTCCCACTGGGAAGTGGGATTACCTGAAACGAAAGCACAAAGACCTCAATACTTTCCCATTGTTAGTACAAATAGTATAATTATTTCTTTTTCCTTAATAGTTTATTTTTTGTGACTATATTTATCCTAAGTATGCCTCAAAGCCAGAAAACAAACTCAACATGCTCCATGAAAGTTCAAATTGTCCTTGGCCAGTCATTCCATAACTCTGTTTTTCATTCCTACGTTAAAAGAAGGAACAAGACTCTCTCACCCCCTTAATAACAGGGTCTGAAGACAAGATGACTTGAATATTGCTACCTCTGCCCCTACTCTGAAGCACTTCAATTGCCTTTGACATAGATGTGACAAAGCATGGTAGTTATGCAGTTTGCCAAACAGAGATAGCTGGGGATTTTTGAGGGTTGTTTATATCATTACAGGGTTTCGTTCATTACAGATTGCTGCAGTGTTCCAAGTTAATGCTTTAAAATGAAATAATCTCTTCCACTGTGAGAACTGCATTTGCCTTGTCTTGACTGAAGCCTTTTTTTTTTTTTTTTCTTTTCCCCAAGCTATCCAAAACGAACCAGCTTTTGGGTGACATAAAAATAGCAGCCTCAGTGACATTCAACCCCTCATAAAGGGGCGCACAGGCAGCCTGGACAAAGCAGCCCCACTGCTGCTCAATGAACAGCAGGTGGCTGGCTGTGGAAAGAGCACACGCTGGATTTCACACTCCCACGCAGAGCAGCGCTGTATAAACCAGCACAAAAAAATGAGCTATCCTTATACCGGGTTACAGAGACAGAGTATTTTCCTTCTCTTTTCCAGTGTTCATAATGACCTTCTACTAAAGCACAAACCTCATCTACTTGCAAGACAATCCAGAATGTTGTTGTGCATTCTTAACAAATCAAAATGAGTCAGCCCTCTCATTTTCTCCCTCAACAGAAAAACAGCTAAATTACCACGAGACAAGGTGCTTCTAATTTTGAACCTCTTCCTTTCTTCAGCTTTTTTCCCTAGCTTCTCCCCCCCAGTTTCTATTTTATTTTCAAAGAAACCGAGTATCTAACATAACTCTTCTATCTGTACGGCGTAAATAAGTACCTGGACATAAACAGCAGCATGTCCTTGAAGTGAAGGCATCCCCTGGTCCTTGGCTGTGACCATCATTCTGTAGTCTGATCTCTCAGCATGTGACAGAGAGCGGGTTGCTCTTATCTCCCCACTGACAGCATCAATCTGGAAGTATCCTTTACCTTGTTCTAGGGGATAAAATGGGTATAAGTTACTGCAGATCTCTTCAGCTTTCCTCTATAGTACTGAACATTGTAATTAACAGTAAGAAAAAGCAGGACACAGAGGAAAGGGAACCTGCTGCACTCATGGTAGCTCTTTGTGGCTCAATTGGTTCACCTTTTTTCCTTTGAGTAAAAAGTTATTATAAAACACTCAGGATTTAGAGAGCTACAGAGAGAAACACTACAGAGTACTAAAGCAACTGTTCAGTTTTATTGTTATTCACACCACTGAGAGCAGAAAACACCTCAGGATTGGTACTCCTACTTCCAACAAAAGCTGGCAGAATAAAAACTAAGTCTTAGTCTCTGCACTGGCATGAATGGTCAAGTAAGTAATGTTAGGCATACAGCTGGCTCATGTCCCTCATAGACTATGGGTCAGAAAAGAGCCCTAGCCACCTCTAAGACACCATAACTGCAGGGATGCCACCTGCCCTGTCTGTGCTCTGAACCGGGAGGTAACTGGTGGTAGCTAAAGTCTCACAGTACATTGTTGCAGAGTAACTTGTGAATTTTGGAAATTATGCTTACATCCTTCACCAAAGACTGGCTGCATGCTAATAACAAGTGACTTCTAATTAAAATTACTGCTTGCAGGTACATCATATTACATTTATGCTAGAGTTGCAAAGAAAAATTCTACCATAGAAGAGTAAACAGCTCTTTGTGACTTAGAATCATAGAATTGTTCAGGTTGGAACAGACCCTGCAGCTCACTGAGTCCAACCATAAACCTAACACTACCAAGTTTACCTTGGTCCCAGAGTGCCACATCTACAGGTCTTTTAAATGCCTCCAGGGATGGTGACTCAATCACTTCCCTGGGCAGCCTGTTCCAAAGCTTGACAACCCTTTACATGAAGAAATGTTTCCTAATATCCAGTCTAAACCTCACCTGGCAGAAATTGAGGCCCTTTCCTCTCATCCTATCACTTGTTACAGGGGAAAGAGACTGACTCCCATCTCCCCCATTTTCAAGAAATGCAACACAAATTACTCTCCAATTTTTAGTGAAATGGGAAAGTACCTATTACCTGGTATACCTTACCAGAAACTGAGAAAATGGAATCTGTCATTACTACTTCTCTCTTAGAACACTATGCAAACACCCTTTTGTTATGCGGAGTTTTAATAAGGTGTGCTAGTGGGTTAAAGTCATGCAGCACAACAGCTGCAATTCTAATAAGCAGCTGTGGTAAAAATAAATCCAGTGCAGATGTAGTACACAAAACATCCATAAAGAACTTTATTTCCATAGGCACCTAAGTGAGCATGAAGCTGTTTATGTTCCCCAAATCTGCACATGCAAATTAGTTAGCTGCATATACAGATGTTGGGTTTTGTAGACAACCACCTCACCTGCAGCTGGAAAACATCTGCACCTGTACAATTTGAAAACAATACTGAGCACACCAGCTACAAAACAGGGGTTTCGCAATCAACAAATAGGAGGGGTCTTTCAAGTACTGTTCTGCTATTTTCGTCTAACTATAGGTTCCTAATGCTCCATGAGTCCCTTCTGGGTTGACTCTTGCAGTCTGGAATGTAACAAGGAAATTGCCGACAAAGGAAATAATATGTAGACACAATTATATTGGATGAGACAGTCCTGCGCTCTGCATTTTTCATGATAGTTTTGAAATATTAATGGTGCTATATTACTGTTTTCATAAATAGCTTTTGGTTACTTTCCTGGTTTAGGTCCCAACAGTATGTCTACATTCACAGATACACTATTTTGTTCCATATAGAGTTTCACAGCACAAAATCCCAACTAAGCAAAAAGCACAGGAGATACGAAAAACAGAACACATAATGTGAATTGCATGCATAGAATTTTAACATTTTGCTAAAACTGACATTTGAAATAACTGATAGGGAGAACTAACAAGAAAAAGAGAACAGTTAACAGAAGACTATTCCCCCTATTTTTCTACCAAAATAAAGCTACAGTTACCAAAATGAACCAAAAAAAAACCAAAAACAACACTTAAAAACATAATAAGCAGAGAACAAAAACATTCCCAGTATGTAATTGCAATCTGAGCATGATGCTATGGAGATTCATCCTTGTTTCAGGAGTGACGAGGATACTCAGTACCTCTTAGCATAAAGACTAATACTTGTTTTTTTGTTTCATATAGTAGAACAGAGCTAGAACTTCTAAATGATTGAAACTTACTTGACAGGAAAAAGGAATGGTCAGTCTACTTTTCTGAATAAAAGAGAGCTGGTCAGGAATTACCAATAGTGTTACTCACCAGACTCCACAACTCCATTAAGACCCTAATACTGCATGAAACAGTCAGTTTTGTGCATATTTTGGTGGAGATGAAAGTGACAGAAAAATCCAATAATGCTGGAAAGAGATGCTGTGTAAAACCAGAACTCCTTGGGAGTCCCACTCTGAAAGTGTTCGCCATTTTCATCTTTTGTTTTTTTGCACTAAGATGCCATGTCCCCAAAGAGCTTGAACACCCTGGAGAACAAGTACTTGTCCACTGACATACGTTCAACACTTGTCAATTTGTGTGTGCTAGCAGGGCAAACTAGGCTTCTCCTAACACTCTGGTGGTCAAGTACTAATGTATGCACAGAATTGGTCCAAATAAAACTGTAAAAGCCTCTACTTTGCCAGTGCCAGTCTTAACATACAAAGGAATAGTTTATGATGCACTACAAATACAGAATGTTTCTTGTTATAAATGCTATAGTACAAGCTATTGAGAGTCATAAAGAAGGCGAGGCAAATCACTTTGCAATTGGCAGTGTCACTAAGGAATAATACACATAGCTGAGATTCACCTCCCTCTGAATTCAGTTACTCTTTCAGTGATAACACAAAAGTGGAGGTACGGCCATTGATCATGCATTCCCATATACATGAATGTCTAAGGAGGATTTGGTTTAATTTTCTGGCAAGAGGGAGGGGTACTTTGAAGGAAACACTTCTCCTGTGAATGTTAAAATTAATCTGTAGTGTAAATCTCTGTTCTTTAACAGATTTTTCCTTATGTCATTTGTTGGCATCAGTCATCAGCCCTCCTGCATACTTGATCTATTGCTGCTATCTTGGCATTTCTTTAAGGTCTCAAGAACATTAAGAATTACAGAGTGACTCTTACAAAGCTCAACAGCTGACACTGACACTCATAGCTCTCAGTCTTGTGGCAGTGCCTCAACTGCTGAAAAGGGGACTGGTCTGCATGCAGTCCTCCAATTAACCTGGTGTCTCTGTGTTTAACAAATAAGGCTGTAAATCAGATCGTATTTCTTCTTCATATATTAGTACTGAACAATGTCCCAGAACTTGAAAATACTATTTTAAATATAAACCAGGCAAGAACTTCACCATGAAACACAAGACCAGATGTTAAAGGCTGTGAGCCAACTCACAACAACAACAACAAAAATTAGTATCAGAGAAGCTCAGCTGTTTCTGGATTTGTTTATCAGGAAAATATCTCGTTCAAGGCTGGGAGAGCTCTTCTAGTGGTTTCTGGTTTTGTTTTTGTTTTTTGCTTTTGTTTTTGTTTTTTTTTTTTTGCTGCTGTTTTTATCCTTTTGCTCTTTCTAGAGACAGCATTTACAAGACCAGTTATATTTTGTGTTGCGAGTCATTTTTTTAATTTGAACTCTCACTTACTCCCCTCTGGGGTTCTACAGTGAAGCCAGTAAAAAACATCCAATGTGCTGTTTGAAGAAAGGGGATATAGTTAGATATACAGACAGGCAGAGACCCCTGAAGAACACTTCCCGTGTTGCCTGGCCACAATCCTTCAAACAAAGGATTGCACACTACTCATTCTCTTTTTCTTAAGGGAGATCATTTCGTGCAAAATATTGTTATTCACAATGCAGAAAAGTATAATTCTCTCCAATTCTCTCTGGAAGAGGCAGTCACTTGTATCCAAATTAAGGGAATAATAGCACAGCCATAAACCGACTCTACAGTATTTTATTATCTAAATATTTTCAACTGCAAAATTTTCAATGAGTTGTTAAATGTCTCATTTTTTTAAGCATCTCATGTTGGAAGACGGCAGAGTTAGCTCCCTGGCCCTTGTGGATTCGAATCTTAAAGTCTTTCCATTACTCCACAGAAGTCAAAAGGGTACATAAATATGCAGTATAACATAATCCATGGGATCCTTTTGGTAATTTCAGCCTTGGCAGGAAGAGATGACAGATACCCTTGCTCTTTAAGAGTGAGAAATAATGTAGCTTTGCAGTATTTTGTTCTTTAGTCTGCAGTGACAAATAATAGTAATGAGTTTAAACCAACTGAGCCCATTATTTGAGCTCTGCCTACACAGAAAAGAACACTTGAGGAAATGCACTGAGTGGATGGAAATACTGGAAATGCTTTTTTGCTCTGATGAAACAGTATACTTTGTGAGCAAATTACCACAGACTACAAACACCAAGCTTAAAAGGTATTGATTACATTAAGCTGGTAAATAGAGCAGGTACCGAAATAAAATAAATAGTTCTGTTCTTGGTGCCTCTTGCTGTCTTGAACCAATAGCAAAACAGGGCAGAAGTAACAGACATGTTTTCCTCTTTGGTTACAGATGGAGATCTCTTGTGTAAAACTGTAGCGAGTGGTATGAGGCAAAACCTCTTACCAGCATTAATGCCCCAGTCCTACTAATGTTCCAATTTAGGACTCCTCTGTTAGCGATTCCACTGCACACAAAACTGGATACCATAGCTTACCCTAGAAGTGAACCAATACATGCAGCAATTACAGGGAAAACTATAGAGGAGAAGTGTTTTTAAGTGGCCACACTATGTCAGGCTAACACAGTGCTAAACAAAGGATGAAACATGAGCTAAAAACCACAAGCCTCATCGTTTGCCCAGATTACCTGCTGATCCTTCCAATCCCTGTCTCAGACTGTCATGAACCATTCTTTTAGAAAATTTTCAATTGGTCATGGGAAAAGGGAGATTGTTTTTCCTTTAAGATGTTAACAACTGAAATACTAAACTGTACAGTGCAAGATCGTGGCCCTAATCTTTTCTAAGTGCTCTCTGGCCAGCTGGCAGTCAAGCAATCAAACCCCTGGGAAGATGGGACAGAGAGGGAAGGGAGAAAAGGTAACTGTTTGCACCTCTTTAAATACTTCGTAAGACATATGATGTCCTGATTCCTATTTACAGAGCCACATTTATTCAAACAGACACAAAACAGACATAGCATCCTGTATGTATACATGGCACCTCTAAAGCTCTAGTTTTAAAACTCTACTTCAATGTATCTTTTCTTATGAATAACACTTTAAATTCTTACCTGACTCTAGTGAATATAACACAACACCATTGTTTCCAGAATCAGGGTCTTTTGCGAAGACAGTGGTAATAAGTGTCCCTGGTGGCTGACCCTCCAAAACCTGTCATCAAGCAGTTTATATATAATTTGGAGATACACATGGATAAGAGTGAGCCTTAAAATAAATTCCTTGCCATAACACAAGAGTTTAGCTGTTGCTCTGTTTTCCATTTCATTAATATTTACAGTAATACAAAAAGCGTTTCAGGAATTGGTAAATAATACAGCTCTGGCAATCTATAGTCTGCATATATTGCCAGTTCAAAAGCCTTTACTTGAGCAGACTCAGAGGTGAGAAATTAAAAGAGATTCTAATGCACACCTAAATAAAATTACATGTATATATCCTCTACATCTAATAATATCAAATCTTTTGTAATCATTTTGCAATCATTAATTCATATTTTGAAATTCCCAAATATATCCGAGTCTCAATGCAGGATTTCTGTTTCAGAGCACGGGGGATTTGGGCTCCTGCCACAGGGTGGTGCTCGGAGCAAGGCAGCGCATCCCGCCTGCAGCACCCACCTTCAGGTGCAGCCCGTGTCCCGGTGCTGCCTGAGGGAAGAAGGGTCTGTTGTCGTTGAGGTCCCTCACGGTGATGTACACGGCTGCTGTGGCATTGAGCCGCGGTGACCCGTGGTCGGTCACTAGCACGGTCAGCTGGTGGTGAGCTTGTTTTTCACGGTCTAGTGCAACCCAGTTTATGATTTCACCTGATGAACAAACAAAATGAAGGAGAAAGTGAGTTGGGTATTTACTATATGCTAGCAGTCATCTTACTACGTGCAATTACATACTTAAGTTAACATGAAACAATGATAAATGTCTTCTGATATATCTTACTGCTGACATTAAAACCTCAGCTTTCCAAGCTCCATCCCACAGAAGCAGCCTGTCAGTCAGTTTGCCCTTCTACTTTAGCTCCATATTACTTTCTTTACCGCACAGTGGATGCCCCGGAGCAAAGGTATAAAACAGTACAAAACACTGTGCTGACCTTCCAAAGAAATTCATCTGGCCTTTTCTTCACCACACTTCAGGGCAGACAATGCAGGGTTTTAACTGCTGACAAATGGCCCTTATTATGCCCCCAGGTTAGGAAGCTCTCAACACAATGTCTCTATATTAATCAGGAACCCTTATGTCTCCTATATGTTCTAGAAAACCCAGTGAAAAAATCTGACCCAAACTTGTCTCTGTTTCCTCAGCCATACTCAATATAGCTGTAGATTTGTGGTTGACCACAGTCCTTTACACAGATAACCATGTATTATTTTAAGATCTTCCAGATTAACCCCTAGTACTCTATTTGCCTTTAAACTTCCATAAATGTACTCAACAGCAACCTGCTTTGAAAGCTCAATTTTATTTTGAGATTCATACAGAGAAATTCTGGGAAAGCCTATTCACTTCCCCTGAGCACAGGATATCTGTGAACAGGAATTTTAAATGGCATATCTTTGCTTGCTACATATCATTTTGCTAAACAGGATTATTTACAGTGCTGGTGTTCCTTCCAGGATTCCCTTCCCCTGGGCCCTCCATGCTGTGATCAGTGGTGTTGAGCCATGTGGACAAAGTACCTATTATTAAGACATTTGGGATTCACTGCCGGGTACACCCTGTGCCGTGAAAAAATTTTCTCAGTCAATTTGATTTCTGTGGTGCCATGTACAACATGAACTCGGGTTTGAGGTAACTTACAGAACTTTCTGCAAATACTTTAAATCACTGTAACTGTCAAATGTCATAGTTACCATTACAGTTATTTACGGCTGATTTGCACTTTTCAGCTGTACTTGATCACAGGCAATTAAGTTCCTCATATGAATTACTAAAGCTGTAACTCAGAATTTCTTCTTTTAATTTGTTACAGTCAAACACTAAAACTTACGACCAAGTCACCAGAATGGAGTAATGAAAAAATCAGATCCTAAGGGTTAGCTCATTCTTCATGAACATGTATTAGATTTATTTCATTCCCCAAATTGTGAAGCTCTGAGTTAGGATATTCACATACCAACCCAAGAGATTCACAGCAGTTCCTGAAAGCTTTACACTTTACTTCCATTCCCTTAGGAAAGGCTGCTTTCCAAAAGCACTATTAAGCAGATCACAAATCATAAAATGCTACCTGTGTTGGAATTCATCTTGAAATACTTTCCATCAGATAAGAGGAAGTAGGAAAGTTGTCCATTTCTTCCCGAGTCTTTGTCAACAGCTGTAATGGTGCCAACCACACCCCTAGGAACTGGATTTTCCTCCATTTCAAAGAAGAAGCTCTCATGCATAAACACAGGAGGATTATCGTTTTCATCCAGGACATTAACTATTACTGATGTACTTGCATTTTGTCTGAGGTTTTCATCCTCAAAGGTGCTGACCACGGCTCTAAAACTTAGTATCTGTGTACATTCATAGTTCAAACGTTTCCGAAGATAAAGCCAACCAGTATCAGAGTTGATTCCAAATGCAATAGAATCCATGCTAGGCTCTAAGGAATATGTCAGCTTGGAGGTAACTCTGTGTAGATCAAGTGAGTGGGCTTTAACCTGAAGGATTCTGGCACCTGGAGAGGTAGCTTCACTGATTTCTACTTGATACACCAAGTTTTGAAAAACCAAAGTAGGGCCCATATTCTGTTCTTCAATAATCACTGTCAACATCAGGAAAGAAGTCAGAGGAGGACTTCCACAGTCTTCAGCTGCTATATGCAGAGTATATTCCCTCTGCTTATCTGCAAACACTGTCCTGGTGAGGTTTACCACTCCAAGGCTTGGATCAATGCTAAATGGATTTGACTGCTTGCTTGAAATACTGTATTTGATAGCCCCATTTAAGCCACTGTCTTTGTCTTCTGCATGAGCAATGTAGACAGCAGTGCCAGGAGGCTGGGTATGTGAAATAGTTACCTTATCAGATCTGGTAAGAAATACTGGGGGATTGTCATTAATATCAATTACAGATATGTTCACCTGGGTGCTACTGTAGACAGGGGAGTTACCCAGCTGTGACTGAACAGTGAGCACCGCAACAGACTGAGTTTCATGGTCAAGCTGTTTTTGAGTGCGAATGACACCAAACTGGGGGTCAATAGAGAATCTTCCATGTGGGTCACCAGAGCAAATTCTGTAAGAAACCGCTTCCAAAGAATCTAGAAAGGGAAATAACAAAAAAAAAAGTAAAAAAAAAAAAAAAAAAAAAAGGAAAAAAGGAAAAAGATAACATTAATATTAGTAAGAACATCTGTAAAGAATGCATGCTGTTAAATTCAGTGGAATAAATATAAGTTACACAAATGTTTAACTTCTTTCGGCTTTTTATGTTTCCTTCTTCCTGTTGCTGGAGCTCTTCAGTAAAGTGTGGTTGTATATCGTTTGCCCATTTATGCAGTGTTTGATTTTCATCTCACTGGTATGATAAAACTCTATAGACAAAATAGTGTAATAGCCTCTTGGTTTTCTCTGCTCTAAAACATAGAAAGTAACCCACATCTATAAATTAGTTTTATGGGATTATTTTCACTACACACTTCACTATATGAAGGAATGAAACAGCTGGCAGTTCTCTGAACAAACTTAATTTTACTGAACTTACTGTTCATGGAAAACCATTGTTATTACCCTTATACATCAGACACTACCTAAAGCAAAAGCTGTTTAAAGGTTCAGGCTTATTACAAAGGCCACTCTGCAGATGCTACCTCACCCTGAGGACGGTGGTCAATACAATGTCCTTCCAAAAGGAAGAAAATTAGTGAGGAGGACCTGACTAATCAAACTTACGTAAAACCTCTGCCTCTACCACCTTACATGTATAGATCCATCATTAAGTTGGTACGTGGACTTATGGCTCCCACTGCTCTGCATAGGAAACAAATATACATGGCTGTCAGGATTCTCTGAAGCTTCTGAATACTTTCTAATCATGAGTATTGCTCTGAGATTTTTCTCTCATGGCTAATGATTTAAGAGAAGCCACACCATCATACAGATCCTTCCTCACACTTTCACAACACGCTCGCAGTCTCCCCACTTGCAGTTACAGAAATCCAACTGGAAGAAAATGGAGGCAGTTTCCAATCCCCATGAACCACCAAGGAGAGTACCATGAATCTCAATCTTTTCAAAAGGGCATCCTAATACAGCAGCAATTACACCAGCTGCTGTAAATACCAACAGTAAATACTGTTTAATGCTTGACAGCCCGAATGAATAATATGAAAGCTTAAAAAAATTATCTGCAGCTATTTACAATTAATGGTCACATTAAAAAACTAACTTCAATGTAATCTCTGACTGAGCATGCAACTTACTTGGAGGCCCTCTGGCCTTTACAGTGCCAACTGGGCTGTCTTCAGGTGCATCTTCAGGAACAGAAAACGCATACCGGGATCTCTCAAATATGGCAGGGGCCAAAGCAGTCTGAAGGATGTTTACTGTGACGGCTGCATTGGTGGCAGAGGGAAGGCCACCCCCATCCCGTGCAGAAATGGTCAGGAAGAGCACAGAACGTGTCAGGTGACCAAGAGCTGAGATCAGGTAAATAGTTCCTGAAAGTACACAGAAATAAAGGAGCAATGAAATAAGTTAAAATTCAACAGCCTGACAAAACAGTTTCAACATGAACTTCTACTCTTAGAGAAGGTCAGATAATGGGCGCTTTTTGTAGGGCTTCTGGGAAACAGTCACTTGCTGCCTGATCACAAGTTTCTCATAAAATAACCTTTAATGGTAAATCCTAACGTCTGTTGAATTTGCAAGCTGCTAACAATTACATTTTATATAAACTCTATGAGATAAGTAATTATTTAAAAATACAATGCTCTGTCCAGAAATACAGCACTTTGGATGTCCCTTCCTCAAGATAAATACATTTTTCAGCCTTTAACTGTGATGAATGAGACTAGCTGTCTCCAAATACATTCTCTTTTGACTGCTAAAATAAGTCTTTAGTAATATTAGATAATTATGCCCAATTTTCAAATACTCTCCATATAACTACAGAAACCCACATCTAACTATTATTACTTAAGATGGCAGTATGAGTAGAAAGAATGAACATGGCAGGAATCCTGTCCCATTCTTCTTCTATGAGTAAAAATTGCATGAACTTCAAAGAAAGCTTTGTTTGAGTGAAGACTTCAGACTGAGCAATGAGAATTATATTCAAACCACAGGTGTCTATGGGATGTTCATAACGGTCCACAACAATTATCCAAAACTGATACTTGTTAATTGTTCTGTGACAGTCATATATTGTCCTTTGCAAGCAAATTAAGGATTTGTAAATGAAGATGTAAACCCACAAATAAATCATTAGCCTTCAGAGCACTATTAAATGTCTGGTCCAGGTGAAGTGAACACAACTAGTTAAAAATTTAGGGGTAAGCACTAGATCAAAGGGCAATACTGCAGATCACAGTATGTTTGTGATTTCATAAATGGTACAACTAAACTATAACCTAAATTATAGATTAATTTATAATTAAGTATTACAAATTATAATGTGAGGCACACAGCTGAAGACCAGGTGTTTACAGACAGGTAAAAGATGGAATAAGGAAACGTAATTATGCCCTAGAGAGCATTAATATTGGTTTATCTTATCCATTCCAGCATCTTCCCTATCACACACCAGAAGGAAGAACACTTAAACATTATTTGAGGTGGGAAAAATCCATCAATATTCTTTGGTGGTCACAAATTTTGCAGTACAAAAAGCTATTTGTAAAGTAAGGTTTTGAACGTGAAAATGAAGATGGGAGGTAACCAAATGAAAGAAAATTCTCAGCGATGACTAAGTTTAACTAAATACGCAGTAAATAGTAAAACTGCAGTATGTTAAGTAGTAAGGTCACAGTAAACTCAAGTCATTCAATAGAGACAATCTCTACATACCAACAGGTATTTTTAAGAAATCACCTACTCTTTTTCCTACAGTTCATACAGTTTTGTAGGCTGGTAAAGACACAAAACTTCTAGCAGCTCGGTAAAACCTAACCTTTAAACTTTGAGCTACATTTGTAATTTCCTGGCTCCTGAGACAGGTTTAGTAGGAATGTTGGTTGGTATTCAAGTCAGACATTTAACTGTCCTATTTGTCAGGGTAAAAATTTGATTTAACTCAAAAGTGCCTTCGGAGAATCAGTGCATTATTCAACTACAATATATCTTCTCAAAATCTTGGTGAAGCCACAACACTAATTTGCTTGCTACAATACATTCTGAAGCCGAATAATGGAAATATATAAAATCCTTATAAATATTCAAATACGCATGTGGTATACTTTCCAATTACACTGCTAGGACATTATGATAACAAACTGTGTCTTGACATGCTTAAAATGCATTCAAAGGGTCTTCAGGATGAAGATAGAATACTTTCCACTAACAACAAATGTCACATTCCAGTGTGACAAACCACAGTAAAAAAACAAGAGCTACAGATGGCTTCAGAATTCATTGCTGATCCAGCTCCTATGCCAATAACTGATGCACTTCCAAGACTAAACCTTATTTTGGCCTTTTTTTAATATTTTATTTTTTGTCTTTTAATGATTGGGGTTTACAGTTAGTTAGACATATACTTTGGCATTTCCTGAGGTAACCTGAGCAACTGTAGCTTGAAGGAAAAAGGGGCTTAGCCTTTTCTTTTCCAGAGGTTAAACATATAAACGTGGGTTTTAAACACTGTTGCTGTCAAATCAAGTGAAACCAATCAAATGGACTGTTTTTTTACTAACTTGACTAATTGGGTATTTTTCTATTAACAAGGCAAAAAATATCTCATTCCCATTTTGGATACTTCAAGATGTGAAGAGTGGGAAATCTTCTACAGAAAAGCATCATATTGAAATTCTTACTCTCAAAGCAGTAACTAACAACTTCAGAGTATCCCTTAGCAAAGAGGGGAGCAAATAGTGCTCCATTCCAGGAACTCTGATGACCTGGTGGAACAGACATATTTCAGAATCAAAATTCCTTCTCTGCTCATCTAGACAGATTACAGCACAGTCCATGCCAGATCAGCTACAGAGAGGAGACAGGGAAAAAAATGGTAAAAGATTCATTCTTTTTCTGTGTCCTAGGGAGGAAAGGGAATAGTCAAGTACATCTCACCAATTTAGCCCTTTCTTGCAGGACCAGGGATGTCCTAAGAACAGTGGCAGATGCCAGTAAAAAGTACCTGTCTTCCATATGGTTCTTTCCAGCCTCAAAACTGTAGTATGAAGGAAATTTTATAACCCAGTTTGACTTTTAATTATATATATTCTGTTTCTTTCAACATTTGTAGGACTGGGCATTAGCTTTGCTTCTGGCAATATATAACCCATACAGACATTTGAGACAGCTCTACCGTATAAGGAGGAACATGACACATTAGGCTCTATTATGGCACTATATGACAGGAAAGAAGGTGTAGAACTAAGCAGCATCTGGGATCCTACTTTCTATGTGGTTAGATAAAAATGTCAGACTATGACTAAAATGAACAGCCACAACTGCTTGGGTCCAAAGCAGCTGCCAGCATAGCTCGGAGCAGGCTGGTATATTTGATCTGCTGAAGTACAGTGTAGGGGATCCCCAGTACTACATTGTAAAGGCAGGAATGGAGGGCTAACTGCAAGAAGCATGTGACAGGAATTAGCTGTGTAAGTCACACACTTGGTGTGCGAAAAGTCAAGGTATGCCTTGCTAAGTAACAGGCTGAAGAGGAGTCATTGGGTTTTTTTCTTTCCTGTTCTGTAATTAAGAAAATACAGTGGCTTGTTATTATTATTACCATGGTCATTCGCAGCCTGCAATCTGTGGTTTCAGGAAACTTAAATGACAATTAGATTGCTGTGGTACAGAATATATTCTTCCATTACACATAACAGTTCATACAACAGTTTCTAGAAATGCTGACAACATAAAGGGAATAATGAGATGGCTCCTCTGTGAGGAACATTTTACCAAGACCAAGGCTCTCAGCAGGAGACCACACAGACACAAATGTGGTTCCACTTTAAGAAGGCACTGTGTGAAAGATGCCACTTTCTTTCTTATAGCTTGGCTCCCCATATATATATATGGACAGTCTTATCTGCTGCCTTTAATAACATTTAATTCCCTTTTTCAAAATCTATTGTTTATATTACTGCAGTGCCTTGAAGATGTAATTTCAAGTAATTTCTCATTGCGCACAAGAGAGAGCTGGAATCAATTGTGCTTCACAGGTGAACAATCATATAATTGCATACCAGATGAAGCATTAACATCCAGCCTCACTTGCACCTTGGCAATCTCATTTTCTAGACTTGATCTGCATGGGTATAACTAACTGCAGATTCCAACCTTTACAAATCAAAAACATAACACAGAGACTGCCCATCGTGATTTACATACACATTTTAGATAGGATCTGCAATGCTTGCTGAAACTGCCACTGTAGGCCTTGCTCCAGGGCAGGTTAGCTCAGCACAGCCACACTGGAATTTACAGATGTTTTGCTGCAGAACAATCTGTGCCCACTGGCTAGCATAAATGGTTACAGCAGTTTCAGGGATTCAATGTAAGGTGAGAGCTAGTACTAATAAAGGGCAAAATCATGACTGTCAAATCTTTGATCTCCTTCATGCTTTCTCACTCACTGTTACATGCCACAGTACTAATTTCCAAGAAGCTCTTGCTCTCTGCTTTGTGCCTATTAACAATGAAAGATAAAAGAAGCCAATCCTTGTGCAGAACATGCAAACACATTAGTGAAAGACAGGATTCTGCAGCACCTGCTATCTCCCAGTAATTCTAATGGGATCTGTTGTTCTTACTTTTGTGGAGATGCACCCTACTCCACAGTTGGGTCAGCTGCTAAGGGCTGTTTCTCAAGAGTTAAATACAGGAGACAGGGGTGCACATCTAATGATTCTCTTAAAATATATATCTGATCATCTTCACGGTCCTGTGTTCAGTCCTAACATTACAACAGCCTCCATCACCAAAGTAGGTTCACTCACCATAAGCACTTTTTGTACAGCAGACGTAACACTGATTATCCCAATAGGATTTCTGCACATAACCTCTAGCTGACCAATTTGAAAACCTGTTTTTCCACAGGGTCCTCATGTAAGCAAAGCAAAAACCAGACCTACATTTACAGCTGTTTGTAGGTAAGCAAAATGTTTCCACTAGTCAAGCACTGCAGAGGCAAAGATAAAAATCAGGACACACTAACTTCAGGACACTAGATTGCATAGGAATGTGTTCCTGCTTAGAAAGCTTCCAATATTTTCTCATTGTTCATTAAATAAGAAGGCACTTTGGAACACAGCAAGAAGAACAAAATCAACAACTATCAACAGTGTCCCCTAAGACCACAAAACTGAACGCCTTAACAACTTTAAATAACATCAGTCTTTCTTCACCAAATATCCTAGGATGGGTCAGCTGACATGACCTGATACAGCTCAGACAGTAAGCAGATGGCAAAAGTTATGCACAGTTCATCACCCCAGCTCACCTTCAAAGCTGGCAGCTGGACCTGCTGTTTAATACTGCATATCTGAGAGCTGCATGCAGTTAGGAGGTGTAGACTTAGACATGAACATTAAAACCATCATTGTTCTAGGGAAGAACAACAGTGTTTCTACTTGACATTTCCACTGAACTTTATCTGACTCATTGTCTACACTCTAATTTTAGGTTGCCATTTAGGTTCCTGTTTTAGCTATTTACCTGTATTTAAAATGCACCTTTTTAAGTGAAGCTGCATTCTTGATGGTAACTGTAACAACACTGCCAAATGCACTATTTGAAGAGCTGGTCTAATAACTGTCAGGGGAAATTATAGAACTAATAAGGACTTACTTTCTTATTTACAGTCTACCTGCTATAATACACAGAGCTTCAGCTCATAACAAAAAGCTTTAAAAACTTAATCTTGATGGCATAAACACTGTTTTGCATTTCAGCGAATAAGAGGACCATTTCAAGTCCAGAAGTATTTGGCATTTGAATATTTTTCTAGTAATTTAATGATTCAACTGATATTGATCTCTTGTCTACATTTGTATTTTACAGAAGCCTTATACCTTGCACTGGGGATGCTTTTGACAGTGGCCTCTCGCTAGCAGATTTCTCTGCTAAACCCACAGTGTTCCTCTTAGAAAAGGAATTATAAATAAAATAGCTTAGTGCCTATAATCAATACTGTATAAAGATACTCTGTTTAAGCACAAGACTTTGCTTAGCGTATGAAAGTCTATTCAAGAGTACTTCATCCAAATCTGACCAGGCTGGTAATCTGCAATATAAGGAACCAGTACCTGGATCTGTAAGCTAATGTACAGTTTTAGCACTGCAGCTCTCTACTGTTAGAGCACTTTTTATTATTTTAAATACTACAGGTTAGAGATAACTTTTGTGAGCTAAGAAATATTCATCAACACACAAAACATTAATTTCTAATTAAGGTAACTCCATTATTCACAGGCAGAATATCCACCTGAGCATCAGCCTCTCATGTTGAATGATTTCATATTATCATACAATCATAGATGGTTAGGGTTGAAAACAACCTTAAGATCATCTAGTTCCAACCCCCCTGCCATGGGCAGGGACACCTCACACTAAACTATGTCACTCAAGACTCTGTTCAACCTGGCCTTGGACACTGCCAGGGATAGAGCATTTACCACTTCTTCGGGAAACCCATTCCAGTGCCTCACCACCCTCACAGTAAAGAACTTCTTCCTTATATCTAATCTAAACTTCCCCTGGTTTAGTTTATACCCATTACCCAAGACTACGTTGGACAGAGCTTTGAGCAACCTGCTTTGCCTTTGACAGAGGGACTGGGACTAGGTGATCTTTAAGGTCCCTTCCAACCCAGACCCTTTTATGAACTCAACTGAGTCCTTCTGGTCACCACAGCAATTGTTAAATTGAGGGATTTCAATTTCTCACTTACTTTGCAAACCTATTGCTTCATTTCCTGTATTTTTAACATTCAAGTCAAATTAAATATTTTGCTTGATCTCCCATTTTAAATTCCAACATAAAACCACCTCAGACTCTGAATGAATTTGTATTTGCAACATATCCTTCAGAATACTGTCAAACCTAACAGCTTCCCAAAAATTCATTTTCCACAGTACATATTTAAAGAAACCTGGAGATACTGAACCAACTGATTGTCATACTAATCCAGTGTTGTCTCATTATTTCAGCCTGCCATAAAACTCAGAGGACATGACTAGGGTTTGGTGGGGTTTTTTTTCTTAGTAGAATGCTAATGTTAATAATACAACAGAGGTTTTATGGCTTACCATGGGACATCAAAATTAAAACTTAATACAGAAAAAACAAGTATTACTTTGATGTAGCTTTCTCTATATTAACTATTACATGTTTAAATAATTATTCCCTAACAAAATAAAAAAAACCCCACACCAGCCAAAATGCTAATTTGTCAGTAAAGCAGCATATAACCAAAAAAATGTAATTTGTGTTCCCTTTGGTTTTGTTTCCTTTAATCTGACATAATAGTAACACAGAGCATGTTTATTGTCTGACTGCATACAAAGAGAACGCTTCCACATAAAACATGAATTTTAAAAAATCCCCAACCAAAAATCAAAGCATGCACCAATAATTGGGCAGGACTCTGGTCTGCTGAACTGCTGTATTTTCAAAGACAAAGGCAGAGCTTTCATTACACAATCTAAACTGCCGCAGCATCCCACTAGGTCACCTTTGCTTGCTTAGCTTATTGAAGTTTTCCCAAAACACCTTTTTAACCAAGGACCTTTTCAATCAAGCTGCCAGCCTGCAGATCCAAAAATAGCTCAGTGCACAACTCAACTGCCAGCGTCACTGGAAATGCTATTTCTTTGAAGGCACAGTACCAAAAGATGCATGTTTCCAGCACAGGTACAGAATGATGCCTAATAACCAGTAAGATACATTTATTATTCTTATATTAAGAGCATCACAAAACAGATGTTCATCTTAATCCTTATGAATTGATTTTCTGCCACTCCCTACTACATTCATTTTAACAGTCCAACAGTATGAAGGCATTTTGCCAAGGCTGTCTGCTCTCTTTGTGTGACCTGCCACTTCCTTTTCTTTATGTTAACTGAGAACATGAAGTACATTAAATACATCTGTATTTAGGACTCATATCATCTCTATCCAAGGAAAGTGTTGATTGCCTGAACTTTACTGTAGAAATCTCACATTACTCGTCTCCTCCAAAAGGGGAGGTTTGGGCATATTTTTTTTTTTCTTTTTTTCATTTTTCTTGTTAGCAGCCCACATCATCTGTGCAATGCCAAAGGAGTTCACTCTCTGTCTTATCTGGTGTGTTCTTGTGTTTCTGAGATTTGACATTGACTTAACTATAAGAAAGACGGGTAGGCTAGAGTACTTTTGTAAATAATTTGCACTGTATCATGTACAATGAAACTCAAGTACACATCACCACACTACCGCATGGTTGAGGTTTTGTCACATAGCCTGTAAGAATTCTTCTCTTTGTAGGTGGTCAATTCTATTGGGTTTTATTCATAAAAGAAAAAAGAAAAATACATTAAGAGCTGGCACTATGGGTGTTTTTTTGTGCTGCTCAACTGCACAACTTACTTTCAGGGCCAAAATCTGCACTCCAGCATTAAATACACAAAATTTTGTGTGCTTCAAGGAGAATATACCATTTCCTGTATTCTTTATGTTAGGTTTTTCATTAGATAAGATCTCAGTGAATGTAAATGCCCACAAATTACTCAGCTAAGACCACTAATTTTTCCTTTGTGACTTAACTCAAACAAAATCCTTCAAAGGTGAAAACTTGGTGAGTGAAAACAATGTCTCAGACATATTCCTCTGATTTGTAGCATTCTGAATATGCTATCCATTCCATATGAAAGATCAGAAATACAGTAATTGAAGAAACTGCATTTTTTTAAAAAGTGGCCTCAAAACATTAAAAAATAAAACATTCCTAATTTTAAATGTTATTTATGCAAACTTCTTCATATGTTTAGCAAATGTAGTACATGCTGTATGAAAATGTCAAAAATAGTTTAAAAATAAACTATTTTTTCATACAATACTATACAACATCATAAATCATCATAAAAATTGCCTTGTTTTCTTTAGAAAGGATGTATCCCCATTTTACTTTGATGCACACTACAATCTGCTATATATTACATTCTATAATACATGGAATTAAGCAAAGTCTGGATTTTTTTTTCCAAGAAATAATTTTGGTATTTCAGCTTTACTTTTCCACCTGTACTGTACTAAAAAAAGACAAAACTTTATCATGCATGGAAAATATCCTAAGATATGACTGTTAAACAACATTTCTGTTTTCTTCAATACAACAAAACTTGTCAACATCTTTAACTAGAATGAATCTATTCTGGTGCTCTGAACCAAAAGTTTATTTTAAGTCAGTTTGACATTAAACCACATTTACATATGGTGCCACAGTACAGTAATGGAAGCAGTACAGCACTAAACTTCACGCTGCCAAAGCAAGAAAAATGTATCAATGGAAGGACTGTTCTGCACAAGCTCTACACTGCATCTGTCTTTTTGTATCCATTGTCAGACACTGTTAAAGATGAGATGCTGGACTTAAATCTATGTTTTGGCTAATTAAGTTAATAATTCTTATATTCTTAAATTTGTATGTCCGTCAGATATATTCCTCCCTTTGTTTTTCTCCAATGGACTAAGCTCCTAGACTGCTCTCCATCTCTTACAGGACATTTTAGTTGTATGATAGCGTATGCTATTTAGTTAAAAAGAAATCAGAATGCATCTTAAAGGAAATAAATTATTTTTTAGCAAGTTAAAGTTTCCTCAGGGGGATGTTCATTTTGTAGAAAAAGCTGTACTTCTGTGTCAAAAATAAATTTTTAATGCTAAAGTATTAGCATTAAAAATGCTCTTGCTAAACCAGCTCTTGTAACGAGGCTTGTCTGTTGTACTCAATATGTATTTTTTGGTATAAATAAGTAACAGATGTATTATGACAAAAGGTTGATCCAAGTATCTTCAAGTCAATAGAAGGATCCCCAAATTCCTCACTGTACTGGGTTTGTGTAGAAAGGTTTTGGTAGTAGGGGACTGGCTTCTCTGAGAAGCTGCCAGAAGCTTCCCCCTTACGCAGCACAGCCAATGCCAGGCAGCTCCAAGACAGACCTGATGCTGGCCAAGGCCAAGCAGTAAGTCAAGGAGTAATGGATACAAACTAAACCAGGGGAAGTTTAGATTAGATGCAAGGAAGAAGTTCTTTACTGTGAGGGTGGTGAGGCACTGGAATGGGTTGCCCAAAGAAGTGGTAAATGCACCATCCCTGCCAGCGTTCAAGGCCAGGTTGGACAGAGTCTTGGGTGACATTGGAACAAGATGATCTTAAGGTCCTTTCCAGCCATAACCTTTCTATCATTCTAAGCTAAACCTGAAAAGAAGGAAGGGGTGGGAAGAAGGTGTTTTTAAGATCTGGTTTTATTTCTCATTATCCTACTCTGATTTAATTGGTAATAAACTACATCGATTTCCCCAAGTTGAGTCTGTTTGTTTGTGAAGGTGAATGATGTCTCTCTGTCCTCATCCCGACCCATGAGCCTTTCATTATAATTTTTCTCCCCTGGCCAGCTAAGGAGAAGAGTGACAGAGCAGCCTTGGTGGGCACCTGGTGTCCAGCCACAGTCAACCCACCACAGTCACAGGAACATTCTCATTAAAATACAAAGGAGGAAAGGTGTAGTATTGAATTTAGATAGGATTCAAACACAAGCCTAAATATCTTACATAGTCAAAAGAAACAGAGAAGCTAAATTAAATGCTTATACTGCTGTAACACACACTATGTGAATGCTACCTTCTCCACATCCTTTTCATACAAGGTTTAAATCATCAACACCTTCAAACAAACATAAACCAGTGGTTGCTGCCTTTTACTTAGCCTGCAGAGGTATTTTCTCTGCACACAGTGGCTAGCTAGGGGACTTGCTCTAAGAATATGAAACAGACCATTTACCTGAAGACTGACACATGAAGTCACACTGGCCTAAAGTAATTTTCAAAGTCCACTATTAGTTTTGTAGAGGTAAAAGAGCTTCCTTGAACCAGGGCTACAATGAGATGATAACCATCTTTTTTATCCAGCTCTCAATGTAAAAATGAATTATATTTGGTGTGAATATAATGCCTTCACGCCTTTGGGTGAAGGAAATTATTAATGCTTGTAACATAGTAAAAGTTTATAAATTCAGCTGTTAATCTTAAAATTTTAAAGTTAGGTACTGCACAGGTTTTCTGCCACACTTGTGATTGTATCCTGTGGCTTACATTTTGAATTACCTGCTGAGCTATAACTATAAATAGTTATAAAAAGCTGTCTTTCAGAGGTAACAACAGGAAAATAAACAAACATAGCTCAAACAGTTTCTCAGCCAGAAGAGCTCTTCAACTTGCCCTATTCTAATCAATTCATGAGTGCTGTTCATAGATCATGCATGGATCAGATATCTACAAAAGGAAACATAACGAAGCCAAGATGTTGTTTACACCAACACTAGAAACAAAAGCAAGAGTCACGAACTAGCAGAGGAACTGGTTTAGTTTCCTATCCATACATTTTTCTAGTTACACAGTTCTTCAAGTGGTTTTTCTTGTGGACATTCTATCATTAATCAAATTAAAAATACTTCATTTCATTTTTTTTTTCTCAAAGGAAAATACAATAAATGTTATTTACTTGTACAAGTGCATATAAATATAATAAATGAACGATATGAAAGCTAAAATAGGAAACAAATATTGCTAATAAAGTCTTGTTTAGAATTAAAAAAGCTTTTAAATGGAATATCTATTTGTTTTATGAAAGGCTCTTCCTTCCCACTCCCATTGAATTTATCTATATACGACATTCACATCACAGGGCTTGAAACAAATGATGCAACCCCCTCAAGGAGTTTGAATGTGGATTGACCTCGCAATATTTCTATATCAAAAGTATCACTGATATATTCTGTACATTCAGTGCTTGACCAGCTGATATATCCTGTACTGTGAACTCAGTTCACTATGCAAAGCTAAAAGCTTTGTTGCTACATCCATACAATTGCTTTAACAAAACAACAGCCAGAAGCAAGCCACAGCAGTGAACAATTTGTGTTCAGTTTTTTACTTTTTAATCCATTTCTCTTTTAAAAATGAAAATCTTAATGAAGCAAAAAAGTGAATTCTAAGCGCAGAACTCCAAAAACACCCACAAAGAAAACTACAGTGACACAAGTTTTCAAATCCACAACCTGGGTGCCATAAGGTAGAAATTACACACATCATGGAGTACAGCATCATCTTGCATATGATTTTAATGTATCATAGTTTAATATGACAAACAGCTACTGACTGATTTATATATCATAATACTGAAAATGTCTCTGTCCACTTCTACATATAATGCTAAGTGCTACAGTGAAAATAAGTCAAAAAAGACAAACGCACTGGATTTCATTGCTCATTTCTAAATGCTCTATCAGTGAGAAAAATTAGTTGTTTAAAAAATAAAACTTAGCAGTAAGGCAAGTTCATGGAAGACTCCAACACCATCATGTCCTTTCAGGTTCTGTAATAATGAAAAAGCTGATAAACCACAATATGTCATAATGCAAATAAAACGCCCCTGTAGAATACATCAGTAACAAACTGCACATCCACAGGATCAGAAAACCAAAGACAAAAGCTGTAATGTGATCTTATTTGGCTTATGGGTTTGGGGATCCATGCTCTGAAGAATTCCTGTTGTTTGTCATTCTTGTCCATTGTCCTGTGTTCACAAAATGCAGCCCACATAATTACATAAAGTTCCTCACATAACCTTCAGACTGGAGACACCTTTAAAATAGGTCATATATCAGAGCATATGAAGACAGCCTTAGCACAACAAAAACTGGGAAATGCCACTGTCCTAGAATGAAGTAAGGAGGAAGTGCTCAAAATCTCTGTTCCATAACAGTGAGGCACTTGCTTCACCTCACTATGAATACTGAACTGGTTTCACAGCTGTTTAACCCACAAAGATGGCAGAACTTCTGTGTGACAAATAAGCAATTTTAATGTTTATAACATGTATTTTTTCTAAGAGTTTAAAAATCATTCTGCTCACCAGTGACTGAGCGTAAGCGCTATTGTAGGTAGATGTGGAAGAATATAAAAGGAAACGGTGTATTCTTCAGAAAAAAAACCTCCACACACCATTAATATTAATAAGTTAAAAATAATAGACACAGTCTGACCTCATGAATTACCCTGGAGATCTGATTAAGTGCAATCAGATTTGAAGCACTATGATGTCGGGAATAGTCTCTGACCTAAATGTTCTTCTCATCATGAAATGTCAGCAATAATGACCTAAAACAACTTCACCCTGAATTTGGCCTGCCTTTGATAAAATACCATGACTGATCCACAGATAATAGCAACTTATAAACGTATATGGTCTTCATGATTGAGCATGACATTTTTTCCTATACAAGTTCCAAAACTGTAAAAAAAGGCCATAAGGTCACAATCTGAGGAAGAAGCCTTTCAAAAGACAGGACTGCTGCAAAGCCAGCACTGCCAGCATGATCCACAGGGGCTCTCCCTGACAGGTCTGCTGGGGCAGTTTTAAAATGACCAGTTAAATGCCTGTGGAGATCCAGCTCCCTAATTATTGATTGACCTATGTATTTTTGGCATCAGTTATGCCCCCGAGAATCTGATTTGACAAGCAGTTAAAAGTCCGCCATTAAGTAACTTCTGAAATAGCCAAAACAAGCAGACCGACTTCCTAAGAAGATTAGTTTCTTCTGTTCATCAGAATATTTTGGGGACCATGTAAGAAAGGGAAAATAGACAACATTTTGACAGAATAGAGCCTTCCAACATTTTGTATGCCAAACAGCTAATACATATACACGTACAACAGCCCTAAATATTCTTATAACATATAAAATAACCCTCTGTACCATGACCATCACAAAGCAAAACCACTGATCAGGATACATTCATATGGAAAGGCTGGTTCTCAAGTAAAATGGTAGCCGCAGTTTAGATACCCACTCTCTGAAAGATGTGGTGGACATTTATAAATACACTGCTCATGCTCTTTCTAGCTCATCTTGATAAGTATCTTAAGGCTAGAAAACAGACTACAGGGGCTGCTTTGTGGCCATGGGAAAAATAATTCAATCTGTGAGATTCACCCATTTTCAAAAACATTCAACCACGTTTGCTTTTGCCATAGTTGTTTGTTTGCTCTCTTCATCACTCCTTCACTGAACCTCTCCAGAAACCAGAAGAACAAGGAGCCACATCATGAAGCAAAACACAGAAAAAGAGATTTACAAAGCTAGTCACTGAGTCAAGCAGGAAGGCAGCTGGACATTATGACTGAGCAGAATGGGGACTTATTCCAGCAGTGTTGGGAAAAAAGATTATGACAGAAAGAGAGAGATGAAATGAAAGGAAAAGCATCTTGAAGGGTCTTTTATTGCTCCTCAAGAGTAAGACCTAAACATTTCAGGAATTCAAATGTTATTACAAAAAAATAAAGTTTTTATTATTTCTTACAATTATGAATACATTTACGGCTGAAAATAGAGGATAAGTGGCATACTGCTTGTTCTGTGTTGTAATGACATGTACTATGTTTCCCATTCTCCTGTTTGTTTCAGTGAATGCAAAGGTTTTATGTTTAACCTAAATCCTCCAACTTCCTGTAGAATTATTTTCCATTAGGATTTAAGTTTCAATTGTATGACATGACTCCAAATTGAAAAAGTATCATCAAGGAAAAGACACATGATGTATATTCATAGCCTTTCTGAATCATAGACTCATACAATACCTGTGGATGTATCCACTGTGAAAAAAGAAGAAAATTCTCCTGGGACCAGTTCATACATGACAGCACCATATATTCCTGAATCTCTGTCTGTAGCAGCAACATTGATGATCTCTGTTCCTGGCTTCGTGTGACTGCTGATGCTCGTCACATAGACAGCTTGTTCAAAAACAGGATGATTATCATTAATATCTTCTATCTCAATGCGAACAAAAGCCTGGGCACTCAGCCCACCCTGTTGGATAAATCAGAAGAAATAAAACCAAAAACACAAGGTCAATTTTAAAAGCATACACAGTAAGATGATGCACATCTGTCTTCAGCCCATCATTAGGAACAGAACATGCTGCAATACTGAGCAATGAAAATGTCTGTTAAAACAACTTCTGGTATTTATAATACCCCAAAATACTACGTTAGGCAAGCTAAATGCTCAGAACAACTCCAATGGGCTGACACACTACACTAAATTCAAGTTCTTATATTGGCGAGGCCTGAACACAAAGTTATTTTTGTTAATACTAACGAGCAGCACATGTGTTAAAACCCTTACTAGTCTAACCTCACTTGTTTTTACTGTAGTAACCTACACATCACTTATTCTTTCACAGATAAAAGTCAGGGCTTTCTGCCCCAGAAACACATGCCCCTCAGGTGATTGTTGTGCTCCAGTAAAGTGGGAATAACTTCTATCTTTGAGTTTTTCTGATTTAAAAGCATGCGCATCATGAAGGCAAAAGAATGACGGCATTCTTTCCTTTCAGCTGCTGGTTAGGAACACAGAGTGCAGAACAGTCAAAAGCTGATCTGTCAGGCTCCTGCCTGCAAGAGCTAGCCTCAATTTACCACCCTGGCAGGTTCAAGCAGTACTGCTCATGTAATGTGTGTGTCTATACATATATGTTTAATGTGTGTGTCTATACATATATGTTTATTTGCTTATACATAAGTGTGTGCATATGTATTTCTCTATATATGCATATGTGCTTGTCTATATACCCACATCCATTTTGTGTACACAGAGACAAAACAAATACCAAATTCGACTAAAGCACATAGCTGAAACCAGTTTCTTAATGTAAAATTCATAACTGATTCCATAAAATTATTTCCAGCACATTTGTGATTTTACAGGGAAAGAGATCTTACCACACTTTCTAGGGGGCCTGGCTCAACCTCTCTGCTCTTGTTTCTTTTCCCTACAAAAAGAGCTGGGAAAACAGTGAAGCCTTGGTCACAGCTTTAGCACCGTACTTTTTCCCAATCCCAGCCCAGCCACTGAGTTGCTCTTCACACAGTTGAAGCTCCTCCTAGATATGCCCACCAAGAATACCCTAAAATACCACCTGGACAGCCACAGGGTAATACTTACCTTTGCTCTGCAGTGGAACCAGAGAAACAAGGAGCAACTGCAAGTTGGCTTATCAAACTATGCTACAGCAAAATCACAATTTCCCATGGCAAAGCACTGAAACAGGAATTTACTTGTCAGAGGCACTACCTCGTACTCCCTGTGGACTCCCTCCATCAGTTTCAAGGGTCTGATATTTCCAAGGTTATTTTACAACTGTAACTACCAACATTTTTAGAAGAAATCTGCTCTGTTGTGGCATAGCTAATGTAGTGGGGCACTGACTTGTACAATGGAGGCACAAAACTGCACACGTGTAGCCTGAATGTGCTGTATGCAGTACATTAAGATACAGATGAAGAAAGAATCCTGTGTTCTTCAAAGTCACACTGAGCATGCTGTACTCATGCCAATTAGTCACTTACAGAAACCACTGACACAGATCGGATGTTGGTGTCTACACATAAGTTATGCTGAGCTCGCCCAAACTTAATTTTGCAGTCACAGGAGTTATGATATGAGAAAAATAACTAGGCTGCATATTTCTTCAATCTAATTGTTCATACCAATTATTTTCAAACCTGACCTTCAGGAAACTACCCAATGATTCAGATGGATGCTGCTTCTTTAGACTTGCTCTATAAACATGACAATCTTCCCCAAAACTATTTTTGAGGATTTTGTTATTATGTCCACAGGTTCAGACTTACTCTGGGGTTAAAAATACTATCAGCATTCTCTTCCACATTTCCATAGGGATTTTTGCTTTGTTCTGTTTTGGTTTTTTTATCCCACGTTGTAATATTGTATCTGCTGTGTGGTAGTGACATGCCCATGAAGGCTCAAGTATGTGGAAAATTAAGATGATCCTATGTATTACATGTCTGTGCTTCAACGGCAAGCTAGGAGATCAGGCCCAGGTCCTCCTGGCATGCTTGGGTTTTCTCAGGAAGAAAATAAGGCATGCTTTCAGAGCTCACACTGCTGCAGAGGCACCCAGCAGCCAGGACACATGCCTGGGGACCAGGACTACCTTCAGTCTCGAAACTACTGAAACAGCCATAAAATCCTGAACCCTGTGCTGATACGGAGATGTGCAGACATAGCAGGCTCATGGCCAAAACATCAACTCCACTTCATTGTAAGTCCGTTACCCAATACCATGATTTCCACATGAAGGAAATCCCTGCACAGGAGCTAAGGGGTGGGAGTGGGGGAGTGCTTTGTTAACTGTCAGAGGATGCTCTGTGGCTCCACAGAATCTTTAAGGGAACAGGGGAAAAGAAGAAGTGAGGTCAAAAGTAAAAAGCATCTAAAAAGATGGTTGGAACAGCATGAAACCTATCTGCAAGAACTCATGATAATTTGTGTTAAACTGCTTCTTCCAAGTTTCATTACGCTACACAGGCACCAAAAAACAAACCAACCCAACTCCACCTACCATTCACCAGCCAAATTGTATTTATCCTATAGAATTATAGAACAGCTAGGGTTGAAAAGGACCTTAAGATCAAGTTCCAACCCTGTTGCCATGGGCAGGGACACCTCACACTAAGCCATGTCACCCAAGGCCTCGTACAGCCTGGTCTTAAACACCACCAGGAATGAAGCATTCACAACTTCCCTGGGCAACCCATTCCAGTGCCTCACCACCCTAACAGGAAAGAGCTTCCTCCTTATATTCAATCTAAACTTCCCCTGTTTAAGTTTTAACCCATTACCCCTTGTCCTATCACTACAGTCCCTAAAGAAGAGTACCTCCTCAGCATCCCTATGGGCCCCCTTCAGATACTGGAAGGCTGCTATGAGGTCTCCACGCAGCCTTCTCTTCTGCAGGCTGAACAGCCCCAACTTTCTCAGCCTATCTTCATATGGGAGGTGCTCCAGTTCCCTGATCATCCTTGTGGCCCTCCTCTGGACTTGTTCCAAAAGTTCCATGTCCTTTTGATGTTGAGGACACCAGAACTGCACACAATACTCGAAGTGAGGTCTCATGAGAGCAGAGTAAACGGGCAGGATCACCTCCTTCGACCTGCTGGTCACACTCCTTTTGATGCAGCCCAGGATACAGTTGGCTTTCTGGGTTGCGAGCGCACACTGAAGCCGGCTCATGCTCATTTTCTCATCGACCAGCACCCCCAAGTCCTTCTCCGCGGGGCTGCTCTGAATCTCTTCTCTGCCCAGCCTGTAGCTGTGCCTGGGATTGCTCCGACCCAGGTGTAGGACCTTGAACTTGGCATGGTTAAACTTCATGAGGTTGGCATCAGCCCACATTACAAGCATGTCAAGGTCCCTCTGGATGGCACTCCTTCCCTCCAGCGTATCAACCGAACCACACAGCTTGGTGTCATCGGCAAACTTGCTGAGGGCGCGCTCAATCCCACTGTCCAGGTCAGCGACAAAGGTGTTGAACAAGACCAGTCCCAACACCAATCCCTGAGGGACCTATGAGTTATGTAAAGACTGCAAAGTCTTCAGAAATTGATTAATTCTAAGTATACAGGGGAATCAAATCTCTCAGAAGACTGACCGAGTTTTATTATGGAGACAAAACATTCTTTCCTGAAGCAGCAGTGTATTCTCTCACATGAGTCAAATACAATATTAAGATGGGAAGAACTCCCTGACTGTGCTCTGCAGTTTTTGGAACTTCTTACCCTACTGATGAAAACAGTTGGTACATTGACACATGTACTGTGTTATGTACAGAGGTGTTTGTAGCTGTCATTGGTCCATAACTGGTAGAAGCTCTCATAGGCTTAGGTCATCTAATTTTGCCCAGCCTCTGAAGAAAACCTGTGTGGGCCAGCTCCCAGAGGCAAGGTGGGACTCTCCTGAACACCCCTCACTGTTCACCAGCATCAAGATTGTGCAACTCAGATTTTGGCTTCGAAGGCCAGACAAGTGTTGTCTGTAAGCAGGTAGTATAGTATACATGCTGCTTGACAGAATATATATTAGCATTATTCCAATGAAATTTCTCTAGATTATGGCAGATTAGCAGATGCAGTCTACTGTTTATTTGGTTGAAGGAAAAAGAGAGGTAATGGTCATCATAAAAAATGCAAATGAATAAACAAGATGATCGAATTATGCACAATACAAAGCAATAAAACTTGCTGCCATCTAGCAGCAAAAATGTGTGTTGTTAAAAAAAAAGTTTACCTCACTAAGAGAGAAATACATAAAACAAGCATAAAAGGAAGCATGAATTTACATATGTCATAGTTTGGAGACCCCCCAAGAAAATAGGGAAGAACATACAATGGAGTGTCCATTTCAGTCATGTTGTGAAGGCAAACAAAAGAAGTCAAACAGGGGAATTAGAACACACAAGGCCTAATTTTCACATATTGAAGAACAAAATAAGTACTGATTTTGTCCTCTGTAATGCTTTCAAAATGTGCAAACACTTTTACTGCAATCCCTGGTTTTCCATATTTTCTTTTCACGGGTCTTTATTTCACAGTACATCTGATCTAAGCCTCTCTCAACTGCGTGTGGAGGTTCCCCAAGCAAAGTACCTTCTTCTGACTGCTTTTTTCCAGAGAAAGAGAAAAAAAATTACAACTTTAACATCTTCACAAGAAATTTTTGGCTGACTGTAAATTCAAAAACTCCCCAGATGCCAACTGAAACTCCTTCCGATCTGTCACAAGTGCACAAGGGTGCAGTCTGAATGTTGGGTGTCCCAGGCTGAGGTGGCATGTGGATCACCAAAGGGTTACCCTCACTACTGGAACAGCTCTCAGTCTGCCACAGTTCAGAGACCCAAGGAGAAGGCTAGATGCAGAAGCTGTGGAATTCAGTGCAAAAACCCTTCTATAAACTTAGTCACATAATTTATTTTCATATAAAAGCATTTCAAGGAGCAACACCAAATATGCATGTGAAGTAAGTGACTTTGGGACCAAAACTGGTGCTGCCAACTGAAAAGGCTAATGCTAACATTATCATCAGTTGTGTCCCACTTAATCAATGAGGGTGCTCCCACAAGCTCTCAGTGGGATGTTTATTTAACACCAGTTTAGCAGAATCTTGCCTCTCCATGGGCTCTTGTGTGCAATTTTAGTTCTCTCATTACACTTTCTACACAATGCATAAAAGACATGACCGACAAGTTCCAAAACCATGTAATGGAGTAGGCATGAACAGATGGAGGAAACTGATAGTTTTGCTGTAAGAGAAACTGAGCACCAACTGGAAAACACCTCCTTTTCCTCCCCATTTCTGATGACTTTGTTATTTTGTTTCCTTTCCATCTCTCCCCCCTGCTTTGTCAACAGTGACCCTTCAACTCTTCTTCTGCCTTTTCCATACGTATTTCTCCCCTGATCATAGAATCTACTCTGAACCCCTCACCTAACTTCTTTAATCCATCAAAATCAGCAGTGGAATGCCAGGATGTAAAATGTCTTACTAAAATACCTACTAAAGATGGAAAGTGGCTCTACAAAAATTCAGACATACTGAAAATTTTGGAAAGCTAATACTGAATTTAGGTGTTTTGGTATTTAAGTGTCAGATAAGCAAATTTTTAGAAAGAAATCAATGGGATCTATAAAGTGCTGACTTCCAATAAAAGATCAAGTCCTGCTTGTCACAGACAAGGCAATTGAAAATTGAACCCCTCTTCCTATTATTGAGCTTCTGAAAACACAAGGTCTCTAAATGAAGATAAATGACAGATCAGTTTATAAAATAAATAGCCTACAGTATTTAATGCATATAGGATTTAATACGCATTGGCTGTTTTCCTTTAATTTTTGACATAAGATTTATCTCTAGAGCAATAATTTAACTGAAAAGTGCATCAAGCTGTCTTCATGTGAACCTCTTTTCTTTCACATTTTCAAAATAATTTTCTGTCCCAGGCCAGATATCTTAGAAACTTGTCAGAATGTGACTGCTGTTGTCCAGCTCTCACACAGCCTTTACTAATAAGACTAATCTGGATATTCCAGATACATGTATCTATTCTTTATGCTAATATAGCTTCAAAACAAGCGAATGAGAGAAAAATGAAGGGATCAAGTATAGCAGAATACGTAATTTGCTGCTGCCATACACTGTAATGCTGTTTTACTCTTCAAGGCTTAGGTACCTGTACTCAGGTTTATGTTTCAAACTTTTGCCTAGAAAGGAATTTTGAAGACAAAAATCACAAATTAGAGAAATTCCAAAATGGTCACATAGACTTACTTCTACTGTAAAGATTACAGACAGGTCTGTACCATGAATACCTACGTCCAAGCATCAGATCTTGTAAAGCGGGAAAACTCAAACATGCCATTGCAGGTAGGCTGCGCTCAGCCACAGGAGCAGCAATGGCACCAGCTAGCTAGAAAGGACAAGGAATTTATCCGGAAAAATCACTGCCAGCAACGCAGCTCTAGGACAAGACACTGGTTTATTACTGCTGCAGTCATCTTGAAAGCAGAGGGCAGAGACTACCTGGAGCCTACCAATCCTGAGAAGAGGAGAAAAATCCACACATCCTAGAAATGGTTTTCAATAACTTGCTTAGGAGCAAATGTGGATTTCACAGCCAATTTTCTCAATTTGGATTGATAAAAACTTATGGTTCACTAAGTATCACTTTCTGCCCTCTGCAACGATAAGAAATTTTATTCAAATTCATGCAACTTTCACATACTCATTACATTCTCATTTAAAAGTATACAGCCCATCCAAATTTGCAAATGCATTCACAAGTCTGGCAGTGTGGGAAGGTTAAACTTACCCCATCTGTAGCTTTTACTAAGAGATCATAAATGGTTGGATCTCCTTCTCTGTCTATGTCTTGAGAAACACAGATCTGACCAGTATGTGGGTCAATCTGGAAGGCTTTGGATTTCTCATAATAATGAAATCCATCATAAAGGAAATACTCAATTTCACCAAACTGGTCGGCATCTGCATCTGTTGCCTTGACCTGCAGGTTAACAAGAGAGATAAAAATTGAAGATAGTGAAAACATTACTCATTCATTCAAAAAATCATAGATACTTTGTTTTAAAGTTACCTGCTTGTGTTGTAAAAGCGAATGTGCATATACAAAAGAAATACAAACATGCTGCTACCTCAGCTGTCTGTCTGCAGTTTGCGAAATAATGACCCAGGTACTGACAGCATATTTATTGCAACAAGTACACAAGATCGATTAAACCTGTCTGTAACATGATTTGTTTATCTGTCAATAATTATCTGTCAAGTGAACTTCCCATGACTGGAAAAGCCTTTCACATTAAATTATGTCAGGATGCCATACCTTAAGCTACTTTCCCTTCACATTATTTTTACCTGTTGAGGTACGTCTTACAAAATCCATGACACACTTAGATCAGAAAAGTGCTGCGGGACATTTTTACCTTTCTCATTCTTTCTAAAAGATTCCCCAGAGCTCAGCTTAGTTTTCATTTGAAAGAGGGCTTGGTGGCACAGTGATTCATACAAGGACTGGCAGGAGTGTTTGAATCTTCAGTCATCTCTCCAAGGAACCTGAGTTCTACCAGCATAGCTAAACGTGACCATTACATGTATGTACAGAACAAAGCAAGAGATGCACAGACTACAGCAAGCCCCTGTGAGAGACTTAATTACCTTGCAAGCAGCTGTATCTGCTGACAAACAAGCCTAACACCTTTTATTTTCAGCTATATTAGGAATACCTATAAAACAGCACAAATTCTGCTGTAAATCCCAAACAAGACATGAAAACTCAGAGTCACTTTTAAGATGCTGCATCACCTTCCTTCAGCTGAGTTTTGAAGGACTCATACAGCATTACACTAACAGTATGAGGTCATGCTCTTTAACTGTGTGAATGATTAAGTCACTGAGTAGTCTAGCAAGCACAAAACCCCAGCAGTTTAAAACCATCAGGTGATTATAAATTTTAATACAGAACTTACCCAAAGTTTTTTTTCTAACACAAATATTTTACTTTTTACACACCTGGGGGTGGAACAGAAATCAACATACCTCTTAGACAGTTTAATAAATGTTTACCGTAGCAATATGTTTTGCCAATACCACATACATGTGCCCTGCATGAGGTAAGGCTGAGATGTGGGCTTGTTCAGGCTGGAGAAGGCTTGGGTGGGGGATTTGAGAAGTGCCCTCCTGTGCCCTAAAGGAGATTATGAAAAAGACAACACTAGGCTCTGTTCTCAGGGACTGTCTGTCTGCAGGGCAGCAGATGAGGAAACAGTAACCATAAGCTTAAGCTGCAGAGGTACCAGCTAGACCTAAAGCAGTATTTACTGTGAAGATGGTTCAGCACTAGAAAAGGCTCCCTGCCCTTAGGGGCTGGGGTCTCAATCCTTAGAGTTTTGAAACCAAAGGTAACACAGCCCTGAGGAGCCAAGGCTGTGGCAAAGACCTCCTGCTGATCCCTACATCCACCGTAGGGCCAAGGAATAAAATATTGCCCAGCTGTATTAGCACTGCAACACAGCAGTGCTGCTTCACCAGCCACCTTGTCAAGTCAGCAGGATGCTTCAGTGTGAAACTCTTGCTCTTTGGCTGAAGGGTGGATTGGTTAAATATGTACTTGATAAACAGAACAGTTTTGTATATTGTGCCCTCACTTTTATTGCTCTAAGATCTCTGATAGCAAAACATTTTTTGCTGACTTTGGCTCTTCTCTGGCATGTTCTATGGTGAAAGCTTTCACTTACATTTGCAAACAACTTGGAAGAAAACAATTTATAAAAATATGCATACATTAAGAGAGACAGTATTTTTAGTTCTGCAATTTGGAGATACTTAAAGCTTTCTCCTTCTCAGTTGGTTTAATTTTCTACTTACTTTTTGATGATAAATCCTGTGTTTTTTCCATCAGCCTACTTACAAAAAGTACTGAAGTACAATACCTTAAGAGAGCTTTGGAAACCTTACTGTCGCAAAGTCCAAGAGTTAGAATAGCTGGGAGTTCAAAGAGGAGACCTGTGCCAGCCATTGCCTACACATGGTCTGGTAAGGTGAGACTCACCGCCATCTACCACAGACAGGGCAAAGGTAGAGGTTTGCACATGACCGCCCATACAAATAAACATCTGACATGGTTTTAGGCATGGTTCCAAAAAAGACCAAGCAGGACAGGCAGGGACTATTGCTAGCAATAAGTTTGGATGAGGTCATCCTGTTGGGGGATGTAAATTAACTTAGCTGCACGGACACAAACTGTGCCTGGTCATATGGCCTTAGTGCCCCAGAACACCCTTTGTCTGCTTCTCCTACTAGTACAGACATGGACTTGAAGAACAGTGTCTTCATCACACACTCACTTTTTTGCCCACAGAAGAATTGTTTTGGCACTAAGATACTGAACTGGGACTGAATTAAAACCAAATGAATGAAACATGCCTTGGGAAGTCTGAAAATCATAGAAGTGGGGAAAGGGAAACCATATAAAAAGTGCCAAGGCAAATTATAAAGCTAAATCTCACTCTAGACCAGTTACTTCAGTCAGAATTTAAAAATGACTGCTAGCCCAAAAGATGCACATGTTATTTCAATTATTTTTTTGCTTGTTGTGGTTTACTATTTGTTTATTTTTAAGCACCCTGTGGACTTCTCCACTTCTGCATGGGATGCTTAAGATTTGCTGTATTTCAGAAGAGGTATCATTGTGACTGTAATTGTACCACATACTCCGATGCATCCCTCCCCAAGAAAAAAATGTTTTCTCATAGCACTGAGAGCCATTATAGCAGAGTAGCTGCTGTTGCAAATAGAAAGCTCCTCCAAGGGAGCCCTGGGTTTACAGAGCCCTTCATGCCCCTTTCACACCCTTGCAGCTTGTATCCCATGGCTTCAGCACAGGGTGCAATGTGCAGCCACTGCTGACCCCAGTCCAACCACTTGTTCTGGGTAAGTCAAAAGCAGAACTCACACTCAACTTCAGCGGAACAAATATTTGGCCCTAAAAATTCTCTACAGCTGTATATAAATCAAGTCTACAACACACGTATTTCACCAGCCTTGTACTTTGTTATTTCTACCATAAAAAATAATAAACCATAACTCTAGTGTGCTATTGGTACTCTGCCATTTGGCCCTTATAAGAAAAGTATTGCAATTTATTTCTCATGCCTGAAATATAATATGGGTGCCAATACTGAAAGGTTCTGCCTCCCTTTGCCTGCACACGGTTACATACGCTAACATTTATGTCTGCAATTGAGCATGAGTGATTAATTACAGGTATGAAATTCAAGGGTATCGTTAGAAGTTTTATTTCTGGTATATTATGCAGTGCTCAGACGTTGAAGAGCACATGCAAAGGCATAATGAATAACAAATTTGAATAAAAATGCTATAGTTCAAAGTAATACAAATTTGAGAGTCTAATTGTGTTCCACTCCAACTACTTTAATCACTTCTCAGGCAGCAGAACAAAGTGGCATCAACTTTTGCATTATAAAAATATGATCTTTCTCCCTGTAAAAGTCCTTCACATCCATTCAATTTCCACCCACATTAAATAGGTCTTCTTTTAATCAGTCACCGTGGCACCTTCGAACTGAAGAGGGAAGAATCTGGCATTAAAAGTGAATGAAAAGTTTACAGTAGCAGACAGAGCTGATGTTGAATGGCACTACGCTTGAGGTCAGGGGAACAATTAACAGTTATGATTGAATCATAGAATCATTAGGTGGAAAAGACGCTCAAGATCATCAAAGCTGGTTTAGAAGGTGAAAATGTGTAACAAATTCAAGTTTTCTGATACAGTTAAGAGACCAAGTCATCATAGAATTTAGAATTTACAGCACACAGTAGTCACTGTCCAAAACACATCGGGTTATCACAGCATACTGCAAGAAGTACCAATCCTACAGAGTATTACAGTGGTTAAATGCCAAAAAGCTGTGAATTATAGCAGTTCAAACAGGAGGAAATGAAGGAAAAAGCAGGAATTTCCACAGTGGATTAATCAAGGGTGTTATATGTCAACAACATCACAGAGGTGATAGAGCCGAAAGGATTTATATGCCTTGGAGATGTGGGAGGCAAGAGAGTACCAAATCTGTAACACCTCTTTTCTGACAGGTTGAATATGAGATTGAGATCTAGGAGAAAACAAAGGGGATAAAAGAGAGGGCTATGCTCACAGGACCTTTCTCATTCTTTCACTAAATATGTTTTCAGTACACTAAGTTGAAGATTATAATATTAAAGAGTGTAAACTTAGGAATAAGTAACTACAGGACAAAGTATATCCCACAGAATCATTTTTAAAAGCCAACAAAAGTCACAGTATGGGTAGCTCCTGGCTGGACTTCTGTCATGCTTTCAGTAGCCTACTCCTTTAGACAGTTTTTACACTGTCTAGACTGCAAATCCATTATAGAAAAGAAAGTTTCTTCCGTCCTGCTGACACTACCAATAAAGTAACAAATGAGCAGAATGCAGACATTCTCCCAGGAGAAGAAAAAAGGGAGACCTAGAGAAATCGCATGGAAAACAATTAAAAAAAAAGAGTTGATCCATCTATGCAATGCTCAAACAGACAAGCTCATGAGAAGAATAAATGGTAGAAACTGGTAGACACCAAAGGTTGTAAGAAGATAAGGAGAGAAAGAAAATTAGACAGTGCTGGAAGTGCAGAAATAACCTTCCATTTGCATATGGGAAAAGAGGCTGATCTCGGGGAAAAGAAAGTAAAGGGAATCACTGTATAATTAATTAATGTCACCTAAATGTACATTTAATCCTATAATACCTGTACAGGTTTGAATGGTGAACAAAATGCTGACAATACACTTAAATAGGAGGAGATAGAAATACATTTTTTCAGTGCTATGCGAAGGAGAGACTTTAGAGCTTGTAGAAAGCAAACGTTTGGCAGATGCTCAGCTGGTTCCCTTCACTTCAGCAGAGCAATGACAACTCAGCAATGTGCAATATGTCCTTATATTTTACATGCATGAAACAGTGTTACCAATAAATGATTAATAAACAAGATCATAAAGAATTATATCAGCTCTTAAAGCCCAGATTCCCTTAAAATGGTTTAGTTTTTAAAACAAAGTCATTCCCCCTCCCTTTTAAATTTATTTTTCATTTCCACTCTTTAAAAATCCTCAAGCATATATTGAACTGGGCCACTTCAGTATCAACAGATTAAAATAAAGTTCCTGTCTACAGATTTTACTTCCATTACTTCCTTTTCTAGGCATTGTTTCCTGGTTTATATTAGCTGAGCACATGCTGAAAAGCAGAGCAAATATTTTGTGTTATATGCAAGATGGAGAAAACAGTTGTGCACACAACACCACATCAGAAAAAAACAATCTTATTAACTGTGCAGATCAAAAATTAAGAATCTATACGAAGACCATTTCTAGGATTTAGAGTATGCAGCCTGAAAGATGACTGTTCTGCAACACTGAATTTCCATGGGAGTGACCAGAATTAATTTTATGGCTTTCAGCTAAACAGCATAAAAGTAGGCTATGATGGGAAAGAGCAGACAGTTTGCCAAATAACTTACGACAGTGGTCATCTCAGATAGCAATTAAATGAGACTAAAAAAAATATTAGATCAATTTTTTACGACTTAGGAATTGCTCCCGTAACACATTTTTGTCAAGTTTACTCCACTTAATTTCAGCTAACCAATATGCAGCTTTTATAGCTCATAAAATCTGTTTGGAGGGACTCAGTGTCAGAGCATAAGACAGACTTCTGTTTTGTGCATAAAAAGTGTGTTTAATTCTGTCAGTTGTACTAATATAATGAAAAACAAGTTAATCTCCAGCACTCAGTTTCAAAGAAGATTGGAATACATATTCATCATATATATTCATCATCAGAATGTAAGAAAGGACAAAATATATGGATGAAGACATAGGGAAATTATCAGACAACTGAAAGGAGACTGTTCAGTGATAGAGTTACCTTGATGATGAACGGTGTAAGCATATTCCTGTCTGCAGACATGACTAACACAAAATCCAACATCCTTCCAATCAAAGGGTCAAAGGAGAGCATGCCTGTTTATGGCAATATAGTAATGCCTGATTGCAGACCCTTACCAGAGAAACACTGCAATTTCACCTGCAGCCAACTCAAACACAACCCAAATGGCTGACAACCATATTGTGGAATTATCTGCTATTCCGGATCTTCATGCCAAGTCCATGGCCACAGGGAAGGAGGGGAACAGCCTGCTTTTGTGGCATGCTGGCAGTAAATTGAGACTGCAGAAATACCAACAGTTCCTCAAGAGTCATCCAGGTGCAACTACACCTGTGAGATTAGCCCATGAGCAGCCAGAAGCACACATCATCAGGTGTCTTCAATTTAGTGTCCTCACTTATAACCCTGGTTGGCAAGAAAATAGCATATAAAATACACTCAAATGATCTTGACCTCATAGCTTCCTGAGGCAGTAAGCACAATAACGCCAACACTAAACCTGAAGACTTTTAGTAAATACATTATGTCTCTGGATTTTTATCTATCTGTCTCAATATGCATGCTCAGTCACCATCTCACTCGTATGGGAGTTTTAATGCACAGAAACAGGAATAAAGCCTCAGAACTACTTGCTGAAGTCCTAAGGGTATAAGCTTTGACTTCAACAACAGGAACAGTTTGTCTGAGAACTTAACAGCCTGTACTTGAAAGAGAACTTGCACTGACAACACAAAAAGCCCCACTCCTCATCCTCAAACTGGGCCTCATCTAGAAAGACACAAGCCAAAATAATAACTGTAATTTAAGCTGAAGGTTCAACTAGCATTGTTGATCACTTTGCCAACCACTACAGGTACCACATACTCCAGAAAACAAGCAGTAAAATTGATAGCACTCATCTTTGCTCTGATGCAAAATATCTCCACTTCACTAATGTCTATATTTCTGCATTCTTTTCATTTGCTATAACATGGGGACTACTACAGCTGAACCACTGACACTAAGCACAACACATACATGACCTAACTAATCTCGCCTGCAGCAGATGCCAACTTCCCCAGGTCACTCCAGAATTGTTGTCAGTTTTCCAAAGGTGCTCATAACCTTTTCAGTCAAGTCCCACCTACATCTCAACAGCCTTTAAAGTGAAAGTACAGAAGCCTAAACTCAAGAAGAAAAAGAGAGTGGACACACATTGTACTCAGTGACAGCATGTGGAATGTGTGATTCCCTGTAACTTCAAGCATCACATTTTTTAATTAGGATACAGCTTTTGGGTTTGGCCTTTCAAACAGTTATTAAATGGTTCAGCAAACGCATTTTGTGCTACCCGCCTTTTTATTTTTGTTTGTGGGTGGCCCATTAGTTGTACAGAAATTCCCAATAAAATACAAGGTTTTAAAATGAGGTAAGAATAATCCCATTTGACACATGAATCGCTCCTAAAAGATCCCACTGATTTTTATCTTTTTAATAACGCATTGATTTTTTTAACATTCTGTATATTCCCCGAGACAAGTAACTGAAAGTAAACATACTTTACTTGATGAATGATTATGAGATTTTAGCTTTTAGCCTTCTCTGAGCTTCTAAGTATATAACTGAGGACAATAAACAAACCTGCCAACAGAAATATTGACATATCTTTGATTTACTGCTTTCAGTTAGTCTCTAAAAAGAAAGAAAGATTAAAATTACCAGAGGAGAAAACAGCATTAGTACATTACAGCATTATGCTTTCATTCTGGAAACCAGACATAATCCAGCAAGCCAAGCCCAGATCCAGGAAGAACTGGCCAATTCAGTCTTTATAGTAACCTGTGATTCCTGCTCTGATGCTATCCAGAGCCTGAATTCGCTCCTATTTAACCAAAAAGTTCCTGACATGCCTTCAGTTTTGTTGCTACGCCTCCTGCAAAACAGCACAAGCAGCTAAATCCTCTTGATGCTAGCCAGGATCCAGAAGTGTGGGAGGCAGGTCCAATCTGGAAGGCATGTCCTTATCACTCCTAACACAGCAACAGGATCTGGACCACTACAAAATAACTAACAGTTGTCGACGTTTGAATGCATAGCAAGCAGCAATGCTGCTGATGCCTTATTATATGGTAGAGAGGTGGTTACAAAATGCATCTTGGGAGCAGGAAGCTTAGGTTCCAGCATCAAAAATGTCCACTAAAAGGACCAATTACTCTGTCAGTCTATTTGGTCTACATTGCCTTCCTTCTTACTATGCAAATACAACCAAATAGAGCAGCATTTGTTTTTACTGCCTACATAAACTGGAAGAACAGAAATTAAAAGAGAATATATTTTTTGAAGAAGGAAAACTAATTTTTGTAGCAACTAGCAAATACTTGCAGGACTAAAGCTTTGTTTAATCATCAAAGTTAAGACCCTACTTTTCAGTAAAAGTAGTTCCATCCATTCATTAATGCTGCTATAGCCTGCTATAATTTTAGATTTTATAACATACTACAACCTTGCAAAGCACTGTGAAGAGTTTAAGTACAAATCCATTTTTATTCATTAACCTGAGTAAGCTACAGAGCTTCAAGACTGAATATCTCTGCCAAGCAAGAGCAGAACACAAAAAATTCCCTATTCTGTGCTAATTGCACAAAGCAAGGAGTCATGGGTATAATAAATTAGAATATCTATTTCACAAAGGAATATTTGGTATAAGACATGTTATTTTCGTGATCTTGCACTGGCATGGATTTAAGACAGGAACAAACTGCACACTTATACATGTTCGTGTAAACATTTTCCAAGCTCCCAAACCAGTTTGATCTGCTAATTCCTGCTCATGAACTACAATGCTCCAACCAGTGCTTCTGGCTAGACTGATACAACTATTTATGGAACTACATTGTGAACAAGATGTCTAAGAGCAGAGCTTAATCCTTCCATTTAAAGAAACAGAAAACAAAATAAAACCCAAGAAGTTATTGGCCTATAGTCAGATTATCCAAAAAAAATCTTTTCCTAGTTTACCCCAGGGTCAGACTAGCAAGAATCAATGAGCAGCCAGGGTGCAAATCTCTTAAATTGATTTTGCTGTCAGAGTAAAAAGGTTTGTTAATGCACCTTTGTATTAAACAAAGATGATGGGTGGGCTGCCCAAACTGGCACTTGCATTTGTAAATTGCTGCACTCATCGGGTAAATGTGGTGGCTTAATGTAGGGGAAAGGGTAGCATAGCAGGCCAACTGTCACTGGAGAAGGAACCTTTGAATTATCATTACTGGCCCAAAGAGCCCTACCAGGTTACCTCAGAAACTGTACAGCTTGCACAAGCCCAGAGAAGGCCTCAGAGAGGGTCCACCCAGAGCCCAATCCCTCCTCTTCCTGTATTACAGCTGTGGCTATTCTATGCATTGCACCTGGGTGTTTGCTGAAGCAGTGAGTTGGCTGGTCATCACCTTTCCATAAATCAGGAGGGAGTCCTCCTGAAAAAAGTCCCCAAAAAAAGCAAGTTGATCAAAGCTAAACAGGTTCTTTTGCATTCTTTGCGACATCAGATTTTGACCTGCCACTTCAGCTTATTTATTTCCTCAATTAGTGGTAGGCTTCCTTCTAGCCATACTTCTTTTACAAGTATTTGTCCTTTTGACCGCTGCCTGAGTCAGTGTGTTAAGTGACAATGGATTTGTTTACTTTACCTACTCTCATCCACACACACTCGTAAAACAGGCATTTTTATTACACCCGTTAAAAATCAGATTTTGTAATGACTGTAGCCCATGGTACTAATGTAGGTCAGATAAGAGCAATATCATTATCATCATCCTGTTTGTCTCGTTTTGATCAGCAGGCTAAGGTTCAACAGCACTAGCTCAAGACAGGCTTTTCAGGTCACATCAGCATAGTTAGGTGAAGTTTTCTATAATTTTGCACCTCTAACACTCGGAATCCAAATGCTCATTCAAATAGTCAAATATTAACAAATATGAAATGCCTTCCAGTCTTCAGACACTGCTCATTTACATGCTGCGATACTTTCAGTTATTCCTGTAGAATTTGTGTCCCTAAGCATTAAAAAGAAGAATAAACTCTCTCCTAAGGGAAGCATACATTTTGAGTGACTGGAGTCTTATAAATCATAGCCAGTTTATATTTGGAACTAAGCAGATAAGGGCTCTCTTAGTTCACTGCTGCCTTTATGGAAAACTTAAACCATGGCCAAACTCACAGCTTGAATAACCATATAATTTGGAAAAAAAAAAAAAAGTATTTTGTTCATCATAGACAAAAACATTAGCATTATCTAGTGCAGAAATGAAGCCTGACACAAAATGTAGAGACATTTCTCCTCTCCTTCCTTCTAAATGAATTTTTCATATACACACCGATTTTGTTTTCTTACTCTCCAACACTACATGTCTACATTTCTAGCTATATTTCCTCTATAGTCTCCACTCACAATTTAGAGGCTAGCAGATTACAGTGTGCAAAAATAAGCAATCATCAGAAAGGTCAAAAGACACAGAATATGCAAGATCTTAACCTCAACTGCACGACATGAAGCGGTATCTGTGATACTGTCTACAAAAGCATAAGCCTTTAGCACTTTATTTGATCTGAAATACAAAACCCACTGAGTGCACAATAAATGTGTGTAACTAAACCAGCAATTTTTTCAATTCAAGTTAGCTATAAATTTTACAAATATAATTCAGATGGCCCAGTTTTGAGTATGTGGACATGACAAAGCTCCCAAAAATATAAAGGATGTCACCTATAAGCCATGACGTCTAAGCAATGATATGCAGAAGCATCATAAAGTCACCACCACTCTACAGTTAACAGAAGCTTTTCTAAAAATACTCTCAGTATCTAAACCAGAGCTTACCATAAATTACTTCCTGCTCCTAAACTACAAATCCTAATTAGTATTATGAGAATTGCACTTATGTGTACAACGAAAACTCCATTCAGTGAAGAGTAAGCAAAAATTACCAAATACATATCATGCCAACTAAGCCTTACATATCAATAATTAAAACCCTTTTAAAGGCTACAGATCTTCAAATGAAGCCAGTAACACCATTAACTATATCATCTCAGAATTTACCTGGCTAGAAGTATCTCTATCCCCTTTCTGATGGGGCTAGATGTCTGAATGACATCAGGTGCACCTGATGTGAGGTGCACCAACCTTCCTCCTCCCGCAATCCATCTCTGTTCATACAGCTTCCGTGCACAACCCCAATTACATGGCGACCATGAAACCAGCATATCACATGCATGCAAGTCAGGATACACAGCCAGATGGTGCATTACATGCATGTTTCATTTGACAATGTGATGGATGCACCTTCATCAGATGGGGACCCAGGAGCAGACTGTCCTGCTTCACAGCTGAGAAGTTGAGAATTGCCAAGTTAGAGAAGTTTGCATGCCAGAAGAGTCAAGAGCCAACTAACAGTCAAATCAAAGAAAAAGGGGAGAGAATAACCAGTACTACAGCCACAAACCTGCAGCACAAGTGGATCACGGCCCGTTACATCTGATGTATTATAAACTCCATATACTTTATACAGCAATACCTTTTGCTGCATGTGTTGAGAGCTTTTAAATAGCATGATCTAATACCTGAAGAACCTTAAGCCTTTGCAAAATACATCACATAACGAAAGGAACATCATACATAGTGTAGCTTAGGCACATCTACAAGTACAAAATGAGGCTGAGTTTTATAGTATAACATCCAAGGAAAGCTCACTGTGTACTAGCAGCAAATTTTAATTAGTAAAAGCAACAGATGGATTAAGTTCCAGGAAGGAAATGAGAAGAGCTGACAGGGTATAAATTAGCCACATCAGTGACGCAGAGGGAAGCATCCCTTTTTTTCTGATAAGGAATTCTCTCAAAAACATGACACTGGAGTCCACTGTTCCTACACTTCTTGCAGAGCATTAGAACTGTTTTGAAGTGGGAGATGGGAGATGATGAAAATCAGATGGCTAGGTCCATTTGCTCAGCTCCAGAATTCTCTGAAGTCTTTTGTTTTCTCTTAGGAAAAGGAAATACTGTGTTCTGGGGCCTTGTTCTGAACATGTTGGATGTAACCCTTTCAGTGATCAAAACAGTTAACTGGAATGAATTTCAGCTTCAGTGATCAGAAGCGGGTGCTGGCAAGTAGAGGCATTCTTCAGTATCTGATCTGCAGAAACAAAAATTGAAAACATAGCAACCCAAAAAAGAATTGTATGTCCAACTTGGTGTATGCAGAATTTGTGTATCCGTATGTTTAGAGCGGATTGAGGCCTCCCTGGATATTCAGACAGTATGTCTCTAATACTAAATCACTTTATCACATGTGCTACTTTTAGACAATCCATTCCCTATTTCCTCATTACATTTTTCTCAAACTAACGTCGAGACCATTTGTAGCATGGTATTTAAACTATAAACAGATCAGATATTCTTATTAAGCCAAAAGGATCCCAGCAGTTTTGTCACATCTATGTGCTAAATTTGTAGCTGTAATTTTCATTGTTGTGTAATGTTCCTCCATTTTCTGGAGAAACTAGAAAGACACATTAGAATAGGGAACTGCTGAATACAGAGATTCTGCTCTCAAGTGCTTCCATCTCTCATGTGTATTATTGGTACCTGTCCATGATGTTAGTCAGTCTCGGCTGCCTTTATGTGAGCTTTTCACCATCTGGACAAAAAAATAGCTTGTTTTTCTCAGTCGCTGCCATGTCATTCCATTCCTAGCTCTGGTCCCATCCTTCCCATACCTCCACAGAGAGGGGCAGCTTCCCCTCACCAGCAGCTGTAGCACAAACACATAGCAACAGCCTTTTCATTTAGCTTTTTAAACAAACAGTTTCTTAAAGAGACCTGTCTCCTGTTAAACTACACAAATGGGAATCACAGCATCTAAGGTTTCACAACAGAGCTATTATAATTCAGCCACACAAGAGACACTGGAGAGCATTCAGTAGAGAAATGGGGGTATCGGAGCTACAGTATGTGCTCTTTCCACTTTGCTCCACTGGTTTCCACTTTACTTGTAAATACACCAGCAGATTTTATTCTCAAGATCTTGTTCCACTCTACAGAATCAGAGCTTGTTTTCTAGTTTGTCCTGCCATATTAAAACCTCATTTATTTCCCGCCCCCCCCTTCCTTCTTTCCCACATGAAACTGTAGCTTTTGAAGGAACATTATGAAGATATAAAGCTTCCAGACTGCAGCAGAACAACTGAGTCTTTAGTCCAGGACCTTGTTCCCGGACAATGGCCAGTGCCAGAGCCTGATGACTGACATGCAAGAACCCCACAATCAATAAAACTACTCTCTACTTCTCTCCCTTCTTCTCCTTCCCCCTATCCCTGAAAGGATTCAACATAATAGTTAAATAGGCTAATAACCAAGACAAGTCATGGGTACAAATTCCCTACTCAGTAAGAATTTTATCTCATATTTTTTAATTTATGTCTTTTCAATTTACTGGAGTATTTTTTGTTGTTAGACAAGGAATGAAAAGTTCCTGATATCTACTCTGAACTATTCATTATTTCATAATTACTCTAATGTGCCACTTTGTTAATTTTCTGGCCAAAAGAAACACCAATCTTTCCTTTCTATTCCCATTTCTCAAATGAGAAACATTTGACATTAAGTCATAGCTTGCAATGTGAAGCTGGGGAAATGGATCTGCAGACTCACATCATTCAGCACTAAAATAGGCCCACCCCCTTGACTGAGTATGAAGCTGGCATCGGTCAGCACTGTAGTAAAGGAAAACCTTAGCCTCTGACAATGCCCCAGAAAATGGTGGAGCAGTGCCAGTAAAGATCTCTCTCCAGTGATGACGATCTACTTATCCTTGATGTCCATTCATGCTTCTGTCCACAGGAATTGAGGTCTCTACCTCTTGAGGTAGTGGGAACACTGGTGATGACTAGTAACTAACCATTGCTAATGATCACCTACTCATGAAAGGTGAAAAGGCATGAGGTGATCTCTTAAAAATTACCCCAATTACTGTTCCAGAGTCTTCCACCAAGAAGAAACATGGAGCTGGTTGATCCATCTTCTTCAGATCTTTATCATCATGGGAACCGCCATCAAAACACACCATTGTGGTATATCTCCACAATAAATTCTGACAGGGAGATTCACTTCACTATAAAGTATGGAACTTGCTTAATTGGCAGATTCTTCAAATTTGGAAATATACCACTTCCTGTAATGCTAGATGCATTCAGTATGCAGATGTAAAGGTAAGCTGCAATAATGCTGCACAGAGCAGGACTGAAATCAACTGATAGGCTAAAGAATACAAACTGACAATAGGGAATAATGGAAGAACACATGTGGCCTAAGCAAGCACCTGTGCAGCTCAAATTAACTCCATCAGAGAAGTAATGGGGGGAGGAGAAATGCAGTTGGAGGAAACACAGTGCAAAAGTTAAAGTTAAAAATTGACATTTTAAAAATATCATTTTGAGGAGCAGAGGGGAGAGAGGGGATGGGACAAACAACAACAAAACAAAAACGCATCAAGGAGCTGGACTTTGCAGAAACAGGTGGAAACTAAGAATAAAAAGAGAGGAAACAATCTGAGCAGGAAAAAAGCAGGAAAATAACATTTTTAAATGTGAGGTGTTAAAAAGACACTTCAAAAATTTATGTAAGAATTAATTATTCTGGTACTGATGGGGTTTGGTGGGAAAGCACCGGCTATACTACAAAGTAAGTGTAGCCCATCTGGCCCACCAGCTCTTCCACACATACATTTAGAGAAGCCTGCACACTTTAGTAGTCAACTGCTGTGTTTTGCAGACAGTTTTTTGTGACAGGAAACAGAAACACGATCCCCACGTAGCCACCATGCTCTGTGCATCATTAAGGCTCACAACTCCACCATTTGAGCTGCTTTCACATCTGTAATCTAATGCTCCAGCAGTCCTGCCTGAACAAACATCTGGTAGTGTCATGTACCAGGAGCACAGGTGGGATGACATAAAATCAGTGTGCTTTGAAGTGAACGCAGAATGGATTGGAAGTATATCTAGAAATAATTGAATACAGTGACCATGTCAGTATCTGCCAAAGCTCATGAACAGTGAGCTGTCTTTAATAATACTTGGTAGAGCTACTTTACCATTAACATACACTCATAAGTAGCCTACATGGAAAAAAGAGACTGACAGGGCTGTCACACAGCAGAGGATGTTTGCCAAGTACTTGATTACAATAATTACCTGCTAGGCTGTGCAATATGCTCCAAAATATTTGTAAGCAAGGTAAAGAGATTTATAGGGAAAAAAAAAAAAAAACCAAACCAAACAACAAAAATTATACTTTGTGTTCCTATTAAGAGGCAAAACCTTCTTTGAAGTTACACACATTCTCCATCTGCCAGAGATGCAATCTCCACAGACACTGTAAGATAGAACAGTAAGATTTACAATTATTTTCTCTCACTACTGACAACTTAAAATGGTTTTTCTCTGTCTGGAAACTGTCCATAGGAATTGTACTATCCTTTACTCAGAAAAAATTGCCATTATCAGGAGAAAATATCAGGAAAATAATCGCTTCATACATGTACTGCTACTGCTATTATACTTTGCAATACAAAACCCAAACTTATAAATAAGGCTATGACACAGGAGGGGTGGGAATGACTGGTGATTCAAGAATCACAGCATGCAATGCACTAGTGCTGTCCTGAGAGTTGCACAGCCAGTATTGAAATATTTACTCTGTGGCTAACGGTGGAGAAGCAAACTGAATCCTGAAGAGGAGGTGTGGGTGAAAGGGAGAAGGCTGTGAGACATGAGACCATGATATTGGCATTGGACAACTGACAGAAGAACCAGGAGATGATGTGAAGGGTCTTTCAAAGGTTAGCTATGTTTAACTAACCAATCCATCTCCTTTAGCTTTACTGGAAATGGCTTAAATAGTTATCTGGAGTTGATGCAATCAACTTCCATCATCTGTAATTGTGTGTTGCTAGCACAACTAGGAGAAAGCTCTAGGTGCTTCCTAGCCTCAGCTTGAGACCAAAGAAAGGACATAAAAGAAAATGTAGGAACTCTCTGAAGAAAAAAAAAATCCACCGAAACAATTTCTAAAGCCATGAGACAGGATAGGACAGAAAAACTGTTTAAGGTGGGAGGTTTTTTCACCCAATTCAAAGAAAGGGCAGGAAAGAAGTTACAAAATTCTACTATAAAATAATATAAAATTATACTACAGAGATAAAAATTATAAAATAACACAATAGATTCTGTGCTGAAGACAAAAACCCATGGCAACATTGTTGTGAATTCCTACTGTTCTGCAACACGAGGAATCCACGAGTTTAGTAACACTGCCACAGTAGCACACAAAGGCATTTTCAAAATGTATGTCAAAATCCATTTCCCAGCATAGGCAGTATTCCCTATTACAGCATGAAATCCTGAGAGACTGATCTGAACTGACCATGAATGCACTCCAACACATTTTGAAACTAACCCCACTGTCACCACCTGTGGGTTCCAGACAAAAGAAAAGCCCCTTATGCAGGCCAGCATGCAGAAAAAGGTCTCTCCCTCAGTATTATATTCCTCCAATAAAGTGTTTGCTTTCTGTCCCGCCATTTAGTCTGTAACATCTACAACATGATGAAAAACAACTGCTAGTTGCTCTACCTTCCCTCCAGTCTCAATGACTCCTTGAATTACAGGAGAATTGCATCTTCAGTATTTAAAACTGCTTAAACTAAAATTTTGCAAAAATAAGCACTCTGATACTATTTCTCATTTATGGAATTAACAAAAAATATATTTAATACCAAATTCAAAGCAAACTGTGCCATGGTATATTTACCCTCCTTTAATAATCTTTCCCCTTGCAAAGAATTCTACTCTATTTTAATATGCTAGCAATAGAGTAGGAAATTTCAGACAAATTATCATTAGCTTTATAATGTCATCACCTTGGCATTTAAAGGAAAAGGAATGCTGACTCTATGCCTTTTTCAAGGCTCATTTCACACCTAGTATAGAAAATAACATCACTCCACAGCACTTGTATCAGTGATAAAATGTGAGCAGTCATGCTGGCATGCATTCATCTGATATCCATGCCCAAATCAATAGCACCAAGATAACTTTCCCAAAAACGATGAAAATAAATTACTAAATATTGATAATGTTTTGCAAAATAAGTGGCTAAAGACAAATTATGGGAAGCCTGTAACAATCAGGTGTTTTGGACTGCAACTTCAAGAGAGCCCTCTGCTTCCAGGCAGCTGCAAGCAGGTGCGACTGCTGCTATGGATGATAATACTATAGATGAAGAGCCCTGCCCACAGATCAGACTACCAATGCCCAAATATGGAATGCAATAGGGAAGAAAAATGCATTTCAGGAAACAAACAAGGTGTAGGATTCATGCATTAAGTGTAAAAAGTCGCCTTGTAAAAGTCAATTCTATGGTTATTTATTTCTGGACTTCATCAAGAAAAGCAAAGAGGTTATGCCAATACCAAATGGGACAATTTCATGACTGACATGTTAAATGTCTCTTGCAAAATACAGTGGTTAAAAGCTTCTTCAAAGCAAACAAAATTAGCACAGAACTCAGCAGAAAAACCCTTAATGAATACCTGATCATCATATATGCATGTCTGTCACCATGAAAACAAACTCATTAATTCAGAAAGCAAGAATTACATGACAGCAGATGACATGACTCAAAAGATCAAGTGTAGAAAAGCACAGTCTTTAGTGCACAAATCTTGTGATGAATGCCTTTGCAGTATGTCTGTCTGCTTTAGTTTACATGCAGCTCCTCAGCAGTCTTGAGGAATTCATACTACTACTACAAAGACCATCTGACTTCATTGGTGGACATATGGGACATTGACAGACACCTTGGTAATCTTTATAAGCTTCTCATCTTCACATGTGTTACTTACTGCGGTTAGGCAAGTAAGCTCTTTCTGCTGATTTGCAGGTAATAAGCATCTACAGTTTTTACCTCTGAAGCAGTGGAAATAAAAAAAACCTGCAGTGAGACACAACTTACTGCTTGCTTAGTGCCAAGGCAAAGTTCTGCGGTGAAACAGCATTTTCCTACAACACTTTCAAGTATGAATAGTACTAGAGTCTCTCTCTTGCATGCAAACCCAGTTCATGTGGTCTTCATCTCTGAACAAAGCCGCAGCAGCTGTCTCACATTAACATACTTCAGCACATAAATACAGCTACAATGTAGATGTAAAATTATAAATGTTGAATTAATTTTAAGCTAGTATATAGTTGATATAAGCCCTTTTCTTCAGTGAGCATCAGAATCTCATAAATCTCAGCTACTGCTGAGGTCTCAGTCCTTATTTTCTTTGTAAGGGTAATATTTAAACAGATACATTTTTCCTCTTTGGGGGGATTTAATCACTCAGTAAAGTAACCATTATTATTTTGTCTATTGGATTAATCTGTCCACAATTACATACTACTTTTATCTAATTTAAAAGGTCACATAGCAGTCACTTTGTGTTCAACCAGATAATGTCATGTGAAAAACTGCATTTTGGCCTTTTAATGTAAACAAGTGTAATAAGACTTTATGAATTTTGTGGTAAACTCTCAGATATTTCCATAGGATACATTTGGTTCCCATAAAGCCCCAAACCAATAGCACTGGCAAAATGAAATCCCTTCTATCCTCTGACAGGATAAGTTCCTGTTGATATGAATAAGCACCAACCACAAAGGAACATACTTTTAGTACAAAGATTTCACTATCTGTACATGTTTGGATTGTCTGTTTCTTTGCTTGGTTGCCAAAAGTAGCAGCTTCTTTCACAGTAGTTTCTGTGATAAAGACAAACGAAGCAGTAGTAACCAGAGCAAGACATTCAGTCTCATTCCTGAAGGCTAAGGAATAAAGAGTAAGAATATTCCTTAGTCACATGCTACAGAGCTGTTCCTAATAATCTGGGTTTGTAGAATCAGGACAAACAAATTATTCACTGTTTTTCAGTTATGATATACTCCCTTTTAAAACTCTTATGAGAAGGGTCTCCTTTGAAGCACACCGCATTTGGCTCTCCATTTATTCAACTCTTCTATTTACTTACCATCTGTAACATAACCTCCCAATTCCTGAGGAAGCCAAATAAGAGACTTGACAAGAATTGCCTCCAAATTCATGCAGGAACTGCCAAGAAGCAGAATTCCTCCCAAATGGGGATGTTACTGCCATAAACACCTCACAGGGGTTATGGAGATTACACTGAGCTGGTTTCAGAGCTCTTCTCAGAAAATCCTGAAACATCCTGCTCTTCCTCTCCACAAAACCACTGGGGAAAACTAAATATAATGGCTTATGTACTGGGATGTATGCTACGTGTGCTAACATCTCTCTCTGCTATCAAACATTAGAGTTATTTCCTAGATATCCAAGATGTAAATAAGATTTGCATGTGGATACTAGACAGCTGGCTGAACCCTAGCAATCCTAAATTGACTCTGGTGAAAAAGAAGAGTTGTTAAAAAAGTTTATCACCATTCAAGTATCACCAGTAAAATATAATCTCCCTGCAGAATATTAGACAACCTATTTTAGTATTCATTTGAATTTATCATCCTTCCCAAACACTCAGAAGGCCAGAGCAGCTCAGAGGGTCCCATTCCTGTCACTGTTGGACTTAAAAACAATAATCACAAGTTTTTTCACCTTTAGGCCTCATCACTTCAAATGGAGCAGATAACTGAACACGCTACAAATTCAAGGCTCCAACCAGACTGAAAGAGAAGGCCCCAGTCACTCACCACATCTCCTCTTACGTTGTCTTCCTTCGGCTAACTCTCCATTAAACAACAGGTCAAATTCAACACTCCTCATCTTTTTAGCTCTTCAATGGAAATGGCTTACCTACAAGAGAAACTGCTTTTCTGAAGTGACAGAAACATCAGTTTCAAGTTACATGTTCAAATGCTCTTTTCCACGATGGACACAAAAATTTCAGAGACCATTTCCATGAGAGATGAGGATGACAAAAAGCTTAGCTTTATCAAAATAGAAGGCAAAACCCCTTTCCTGAAACTACTCTTCTGACAAAACCGGCTAAACTAAAATCCTCCTCCCTCCCCAAGTAAGCAGTATGTGGTCAGCACCATCAAAAGGAAGGAGAAAGAAACAAATCTGTGTTCTCTTAGGCAAGCAAGCACCACGGCCAAAGGCACCACTAGTTTCTGAAAGAGACAGACATGCAAGTCTTTCCCTTGAACAAAATTAAATTCCTTCCAGATGATTACAGAAATTCCCTTCTCAACAAAACAATGAACACTGAAGTAGCCATTCAAGCGGGAAGAATCTACAGCTGTGATTCAGTCAGGTCCTACAATGCAAGGCTGAAAGCTCCCAGAAGCACTGGGAGCTTCTGGAGAGTCTGGGGACACTCAGGGATAACACAAGAACATAAACAAGGAGAGGGAAAGGAAAGAACAGAATTGGAGAATTACAGCCAAAGAAAGAATTACTGTTATTTGGGGCCTAAAGAAAAGATGCTGCTGACATAGAATCATGAATAGTTAGGGTTGGAGAGGGCCTTAAGATAATTTAGTTCTAACCTCCCCGCCATGGGCAGGGACATCTCACACTAAACCATGTCACTCAAGACTCTCTTCAACCTGGCCTTGAACACTGGCAGGGATGGAGCATTCACAGCTTCCCTGGGCAACCCATTCCATTGCCTCACCACCCTTACTGTAAAAAATGTCTTCCTTATGTCCCATCTAAACTTCCACTGTTTAGAAGATCTTAGAGCTTACCCATTCCATTGCCTCACCACCCTTACTGTAAAAAACTTCTTCCTTAATATCCCATCTAAACTTCCACTGTTTAGAAGATCTTAGAGCTTTTTAAGACATTACTTCACTACACAGAAGGTAAGAAGCGCATCTTTTCAATTGGGCCATTTCAACAAGCTAAGCATTTATGTAACTATTAAATCAAAATCTCATAAGGAAGTATTAGAAAAACAGTATTTTTATAGTATTGTTATTCAATATGCTTAGGAAAAATACCGATTTTTTTTCTTACACTAACAAAACCCCAGTACATTGACAAGTTTTATAAATTAGACTTTGTGTGCTCCTTCTCTGGTCATTAATATTACACAATAATGCCTAATTTTACACTTCAATAACTTCTTTGTGTATGTCATCTGGCAGGGCCAAGCTTCCAGTCCAAGGGTCTGAAAAAGGAGGTAGCACCAGAGCTCTGTCATGCTCCATGAAGAGTTTCAGCTACGCTGACTGCTTTTACCCCAGAAGATAAAGCTTGCACAGTTCTTTCCTTACTGTAACTGCATCTGTCACACATCCAGTGCCCTGTGGAGTTTTCTTTCCCCCAGGAAAGCCATAACTGCTTTTGTTATGTAGCTTCAACTACAAAGTTGCTTGTGAAAACAAGTCTACTCATACCTACTCGTCTACACATCCAACCTCTACAGTCAGAGCTGAGGATAAGCAGCCATGAAAACAATCATCACCCAGGCACAGAGAATAACATCCAGGCAAGTGGAAGGAATGAGAGTGCTTTCAAGCAGCCAGGTTTCTTGCTGCCTACAGATGCAAGCCTCGTGGAAGCATGTGAGTCTTCTCAGAATAAACTAAAAGCAGCTGTTAGATTTCTCATTCTCCTGTGAGCCCTGATTTCACAGTGAGGAGTCAGTATCCTGTTTTACAAATAAAAGTGGGTGGTTGGTTTCTTTTTCACAACAGGACCTGATCTGTTGGTTCTGGAGCTTCTCAGATGAAGGCAGTTGGACACACTACAGCTGCTCAGCTCCGGAAGAGAGTAATAAAATACTGCCCCCAGTCATTCTGAAGATATAAAATGTGTGGCTTTAAATTTGTTTTAGGACAGTAGTTGACAAACTGTACCTGTGAAATGCATAGGAAATGTACACAACTGGGGTGCATTTCTTCTGCAGGAAAGAAATTTGGGAAATTTAACAGTCACTGTTAACTAAAATAACCTCAGGAGGTTTTTCAACTCTGAATCTGCTAATATAAGTAGCAGAGTGAAGCACTTTGAATTTTGCTCTTTTTCATGGCTAGGACCACTTTAGTCAATGACACAGCTTAAGTTGCTATACAAGTACAATATCCAAAGCTAGATCTAAATAAACAGGAACACTATTGTTATTACAGACATCAGAGAACAGAGAGTGATAAAATTAAAACTGGTCTTCCTGTTTATACTTACATGCTAGATGACCACATAACTACAGGTACTTACATGTGTTGGTAAAGCCCTGGGTACCATACATTTTCAAGGCCTTAAGACAGGACTAGACTGGAAGAGAGATTCCTTTTAGTCTAAGGCTTTGGACATCATTGCCCAAGAAGGATAATCAACAGTTCTGAAATAAGACAATTGCTCTTTTCAAGTCAGACAGCACTAAAAGGGAAAATGAAAAATGACAGCAGGAAGAGAAGCAAACGGCTGAGAAACCATCCCTGGATGCTTATTTTCACTCCACTTTTATCAGTTAAGGCTTTCAACTTCAGTGGACAAGGAATTCAGAAATAGGACTATATACTAAACTCCACAGTTACTGAACTAGACGTGAAGACTCGTAATGGCCACGAGTACAGGAGAAAATGTACCTTTTGATATAAAAGTATAACAACACAGACAGAACTAGAGAAGTATGATGGTCAACAGACTAAGCTTTCATGTTCAGCAAAGTTTGCTGATACATGCCAGGTGTTCTCTGCAGGAATGAAACAGACTGACCACTATTTTGGGTAAGACTGGGACTTACCAACCACACTGCAGAAAGAGACAAAGGAAAAAAAAAAAAGGTCTTTGGCTGCATGGTTGGCTTAATTGACTTAATTAGAAAAAGAAGAACTCTGCCACACACCAAAAATACATGACAGGACTCAATGTTCCGCATTTGTCACATTGATGTTACTAAATGCTCCTGACTGCTAAAGCATGAAAATGCAAATGTTGCTGACAAACATAAAAGCTTCTCCAATAATCTACTGCCATCTGTATTATTAAAAGCACATTTTTCATATAAGCAAGTTTCTGAGCAGCAGACAGAACAAGTCACCATCCTGGCTCATGCTATGAAAAATTCTAAGATAATTCTATTGAGCTGATGATTACTATAATTATAATGCAAAAGTTTCACATGGTCAATTAGAAAGAAACCCAATGTAACTAAAAATACACAAGAAACAAGATTAGGTTTTGTAGTTTGTATAGAGGACTGGGAGCAAAGAACCCACTCTTGACTCTAATTTAAACACTATCAATTATCCCGCTCACTGCTCAGAAACACTAGTTTATCTGAAGACACAACTGCAGAAAAGCCTTGGTAACCTGCATACACTCCATGCTCTGTATTGCTGGGTTTAGAGGCCCAAAGCTTTGCATGGATCTACATATGGGTCAGAGCTGAACACTGGCATAGGTAGGAGTGGGAAAGGTAACTATTATTTTTAATTCCCTTTATCACAAAATCAGTGCCAGAGGGAAGAAAAAAAAAACTGTATCTTTTTGCACAATTTTTACAGAAAATATCAATGTCTAAAATTCACCAAAAGATCTGTTTTAATTATCTGCTGGACTTCCAGAAGATTTCTGGGTAGTACCTCTACTAAGATGTAAAAAATCCTAACTTTTTGTTGTGCAGGCTCCCCACAACCTGATATTTATAGTTAAAGAAGACTTTCAAACCAAATAATAAAGCTTGCAAACAGCAGAATACTTGACCACTTCTATGTGGTAGCATGCTAACTATAATTCATTGTCCTATTGATCTAAATAGCCTAACCTGGGGATTTTAAATTGGGTATGCACTTACCACATCTCAGTATCTTAAAAATACCTTTCAGACACTATCAAAATAGCTGAATAAACACAAAAAAATAAATAAAAAAGACATCTACGAGTAACTTATTAAACCCATCCATTTCTAATCACAGGGAACAGCAACATGAACTCTACTTAAGCAGAGTTCACTAAAATACAACCCTTATCAAAGTCTTAGTCTGTGAGACTTACAAATACCTTAAGTTACTGGAGTTTTTTCCTACATGCAACTAACAAAACAAAATGTTGTGATCAACAGACATTCAGGACACTATCTAAACTTATTGAGGTTTTAATTGTAATACACAGGTTTAAGCTTCCAGTAATCCATTTTTCCTGCTCACAACATATACTAACCAAAGAAAGACCAACGTATTACACAAGGGTCAGTGAAACTTCATTAAATGGTTATCAAAGGCAAGGAGCACATTAAATGCTGAACAGGTGAAATTTCTACAGAATGGGAATGAACACACTAATAATCTCTGCTGAGGAACTGTATGTTAGGCAATTAACTGCCTAAAGTGTTAACACTACATCCCACTACAGTGAATGCAGCTGAGGCTTTTCCCTTTGTTAACACCTGCACAAAGCAATTAAGCTCCAAAGTAACTCATTACCATTCCCAGCAAGTACTGCTGTAGAAGCATTCCTGAAGACACACTTTTATGCCATTTCTACAACTTCACTGCAGGTCCTTCCTGTCTCCTCTGCTTTATATTTAACTCATTAATTCAAGATAATTAAGTTGGGCTTTCACTATGAAAGAGAACTCTGGGGAAAATAAACCAACAGCAATGCCAGAGTGGGAGTGAAAACAAAGAAAACTGAAAAACCATGGCAGCCTCTTCTTCCTGAAAGAGAACCTTGCCTTAGTTTCCAGGACTTTTCTTTCTCTTTCAACTTTCCTTTCTTATGTCTCATTTCTGCAAGATGAATTCCATGTTCTGGCTTTCTTATCATCAGTTCCCTGGGAAACATCCTGGTATGCTACAGCATCTCACCAGAATAATACCACAGTGATTAAGAACACCTTCAAGACTAGGAATGTTTTCCAAGCATACATCTACATCTGTGATTGTGGAAAATACAGTCTGAATTGTGACTATAATCAGGAAAAGCCTTCACTTACAGATATCACACACCTCCTTCCAGAAAATGGGAAAGGGGAGCTTGATTTCTGCCTCAGGCCCTGTACTGAGTGAGTACACAGGTGAGACAAAAATGAGAGAATATTTACTTTGTTCATTTCTTTGCTTTCCTTGAAGAATAAAAAAAAGAATAAAAAAAAATTGCTTTATTGCCAAAGACTGTCAATGTTTCATTCTGCCCACGACACCTTGTTAATTTCATATTTAATTTGAAATAGGAAAAAGCAATAAAATGAATTTCAGATTCATTCTGATTGAAAGCCTGGATTCATTTTTCAGCTCAGACAAGGCATGATAAGATCTAAAGCACTGAATCAGAACAAGTGTGATAAAAGAGCTATCAGAAGCCAAACCTCTGGGGATGTGACCCAGAGAAGATATCAATGACAGCTTAATCTTGCTACTCCTTATTCTGTGCTGCTAGTTGAAATGCCAAAATCATAATTGATGATCCAAAAAATTCACCATTCTGACTGATGGTGCTAGAGTTACTGAAAATTGATAAATTATCCCAAAACACATAGACTAAAGAACAATTAATGATGGCTCTACCAAATTAATGTTTGTATTTGAAGTCTTTGAATAATTTATCACATAGATTATCCATATTATCAGTGCTGTAGCTAGAAGAGATTAATATCCTTACAGCCTACTAACTCCCTGAAGACATAAAATCCTCCTGGAATTGTCACAAATACGTATCATGTTCTTAGTATCTAAATCTGTGTACTACATTACAGTTTGTAAGAAGGTCTACAATGACTGTACATATGAGGAGGACATGCACTATTCCAGCAAGCTGAATAATTGTAGAGGAGTTAGATGTGAAAAAGCATTCTTGAAGTTCATTTTTGAAACAAGAGTATCCAAATGACTAGAGCTCAACTTATGCTTCTCTACCTGACTGAGCCCCATTTTCATTATCTTTTAAAGAAGTAACACTGCCACTTTATTTTTATTTTTTCAAAAACCAAGACTCTTGAATGGACAAATTACTGCATACTTCTTAAAAAGCACAGAGATATCTGAACAGGAGAAATTGTTCTAGATGTATATGGTATTGAATGGGGCTCTCTTCTTAACATCTAGCTCTGGAAACAGGCCTTTTTACAGCAAGAAACAAAAATAGGCCAGCCTGCCTATCACTTTATCAGCATGTCCCCTTCTATGATTTGCAACAAAAAATATGTACTACCTTAGAGGAAATCTCTTCCCTAAATTCTCCTTCTCCCTGAAGAATTTGTTTTTAGATGACAGTTCCACAATGGAAAGCTGTACCAAACAGAAGTCTCATATACCTATGCTCTTATGTTATTGTGTTTTAAACGACCAGAAAATACTGAGCACACAAAGTGCCTGTAACTGTGACTTTCCAAAAGATGCTGCTGCGATCAGTGCTTAGTCCCTGTCTCACAGCTAGGAGGCTGTTCCTGTAGATCAGTCTGGAGACCAGCATATTTAACGCTAAACATATGCAGCTTCACCTCATTACAAAACTATTTGCACAAATCCTTAACTTTGTAACACAACTGTTCTATTTGTAACACACCTTTGACAGTGTTCAATTACATACAAAAGGAAAACTGACACATTGTTTTGCTCTGAAAGCTTAAGTGAATTTCTGGCAGTTTCTAGAGCTCTACTTCAACCCTATGAACCATGTGAAACTTGCACAACAGCATTCATCCCCAAACTAAAATGCTTTCTTTTTTGCTTTCAAGTATTTTAAGCACAGTAATCACAACACATTTGGAACACTACCCACACAAACCTAAACACTCTGCAGGACTCTTTTCAGAGACAATTCAGCACATTCCCCTTGGCTCTTGTTATCTTTCTCTTTTGAATACCAAGTCATGATACAAACAAAATACCTTTTTTTTCCTGGCTGATGGTAGCTTAGTATTCCAGTCTCATCTCTGTCTCTATTAATCTGCCTCCCTCTTATACTTTACAACTGTTTTTATCATCCATCAATACTTTAATGACTTGGGTATTCCTCTTTCCTCTCATTTGGTACATGCAACAGCAAAGTTATGAACAAAAGTAGGCTGAATTACAGCCACCAAAGATCTCATACTCATACTTAGGAACTTCACAGACACAAGAGGAATAGAACTACAACAATTATTTTCCCCAATCACAGTTTCTATTTCTTGCTTTTTAGGGATGCATCTTATTTAATTCAATAATTGTTACCTCTAAAAGTAATTACAGATATTCTAAATATTCAGACATCCTGAATTTTCTAGAGCATTTTTAAAAGTAGGATGAGGAATATGACAAACAACTGTATGCCTCTTGAGGCTCTCTGAAGGCTTCATTAACAATTCCATGCAAGAAGAGCAGTTTTAGTACTGCACAGTGAGAATATCCAGGAATCTTTACTTTAAATTACCCATGAGCTTTGTCTGACATTTGGAAACTGTTTTATAAATATCGTTTATTCACTGAGTAACTCTCACACACAACATTTCCAGCCACACCACTCCAACCAGACAGAATAGCTGGCCATTAAGAATAACTATGGCTTCATTGGGTGAGGCTGATTAAAGCCAGGAATGAGTTTTCTCCTCCTTGTCCACAAGAAAAAAGTGGAGAGAGCAGAGGACATCTAAGCAAGAAAAAAATCACTGAAAGTGGATAAAACACGAGCTCAAAAAGACTTGAAAGAAGAGACTTCACAGGGGGCAATCTCACTAATTTTCTGAGAGAAGAAAGAAGATGGGTTCTTATTTAGTTGGAGACACGTAAGATTCACTGAGAACAAAATGTGAGAAAAGCTTTGTTATGAAGAGCTGGAAGGTGCAGAAGCCAAGAGGAGCAGGGCTGAATCCCAACAGTCACTTGGTATCTCCAGAAGGTACTTAGAGACCCCAAAGAGGTTCAGATTCCAGGGGGCTGAAGAATGAATGGCCTAACAAAATAAATCCCTAACATATCAGCCAGCAAAATGTCCTACCAGAGGAGGAACTCTGCTTGCAACCCCAGTTAACCTGTATGTTATGAAAAAAATGCCACAAAAAAATAAACAAACAAAAACCAACAGAATGAATTCACATGCAATCCTGCAAACTAAGAGAAACAGAGATGGTTGGTCCTCAGAGCAAGAAGATGAAATTTTAACAGCTGTTAAGTGCTCTTAAGTGCTCAGAGGCTATATTGTTCAGTGGATTTTTCTTTTCTTTTTCCCAAGAATCACATGGAATAAAGCTGAGTATCTGCTATAGGGCTCCTCAGACCCAGGGTTACGCTTTAAGATAGACAGAGAGAATTATAATGTTCTTGGAGAAGGAATATAACCAGGAATCATTTATTTATGAGGAGCTTTAACTTCTCAGAGACTCACCAATCAATGAAAGTAATAAAGCCATTAGACATGAATACTTCAGACCATATAATTATAACTTTAACTTGAATTAAATGACAAATATGAATAAATAACAAGGAATAAAAAAATAATAAACAACAGTCTACATCTCAGTATGTTAAAGTGACAAATACATACTGTTAAAAATGAACAGTTAACAAAGACTAAAAAAAAAGGGGGTTGGAGATGAAAGAAGTCTGTGACTTCAGTCAATCATGATAAAGATATATAGGTGTTCATGAAGAGAAGAAAATAAGAAGAAATCGGTGTGATGAGAATGTAACACACTGTTAAAATTGGAGTACCTTGCTCACTTCTTCCATCAGCAATGATAGTTGCCATCATAACTAAACAGTACAGGAATGGAAGTTATGCACCTTAAAGTTAAAACTCAAACAGCATTCAAAGTAGGAGGAACAAACCTAGAACTATTAAAGAACTGACAAACAAAACTGCAGGTTTCCAGCCACAACCAATCTAGACCTTAACAAAACCATCTGTCTTGAAAATATAAAATGGACTACATTTAGAAAAGGAGAACAACTGAATGTGAACACTGCAATCCTAGCAGCCTGACCGAAACAGATGCAAAATAAAGAGAAGACAGAAAAGAAGATAAAATAAAACATTTTGCAAGGTACCTCAGTATCCTTTCAATAACGGATATTTCTAGACACGTTAAGTCAGTCCAATCTGGATTTAGTAAAGCGACCAATGAAAATCACATTTCTTTACGTTTTGTTTAGTAGACAATGCAGCCATTAGTCAAAAAATCATATGGTAAGAAACTAGGTAAAGAAGAAATTAAAACATGCCTAGGGAAGTAACAAATAGTTTGGTTGTATTGATAACCAGCTTGTTAAGTCTATCCATTAACGAGAAAAAAATAACATAAGCCCTTCAATAAACATTCACCACTTCTTGAAACTAGAAAGCACTGTTGATGTAGCAGATCAAGAGGATCTTTATACAGAAAAGCTAGAAGACTGAAGTAATAAATGTAGAATGACAAAATATGAAATTACATACAAAGTAGTATTTTTTTCTGTAATCTGCGAATGTATTCCTTAGAAACTGAAGAGGATTAAAAAAAAAAAAAAATACATAGATGACTGTGAATCAAAGTGATCCAGCCTAAAATGAAGACAAATGCAAACTGATTTAGGTGAGATATTACCAGCTAAGTATTAACATTCTTGTGCAAACAACTTGTCAGTTCCCATTTGGAAAATACTGAGCACAAATGATGTGGTAGAGAGGTCCAGTGGTCCAGCTAGAGCCAGAGACTTGATAACACCTGCCTGCCTGCCCATGTGTTTTAGAAGGTGCAGCAGTTCTGCTCTGCTTCCTGGAGATGTGGTGTTTCCGAGGGGAGGTGCAGTCACTGGGAGCCCTTGGGGACGGCATTACTGAGATTTGAACCTGGTAATGCCCAGCAATGTTTCTGACTTTCATCCACGCTTTCTAGGAAAAACAACCACAGTTTAGTGCATGCTCACGGGCCTAAAACATGGCTAATGTTATGAGCAATTAGTAAGAATAATACCATAGCAAAAAATTGAAGTCTTAAAAAGCATGCTTTAAGTTGCCTCCAATAAGATACAACAGACATCAGAAATCTTCCAGGAAGCAAAAACGTTTTTCAACATTGCATTTCAACAGCAGTTTCAGAAACTGCAGGAAAACTTGTGTCCCATGACCACAGGATTTTGCAAATATATCACATGCTCTGGTCTATCTCCCAAATATTGCCTTGGGTTCTCCCTTCAGACAAACATTTCTGACAATTAAAAGCAGTCAGCCTTTCAAAAAGTGTGTTTCGACTGTCAGGTCTTGTCCCCCTCCTCAGATTACAGGCACAAATGGAGATTAAAACTAAACAAAACAAAACAAAACAAAAAAAGGACAGTAATTATTGATTAGTTCCATGAAATTCAAACCTTACTTCTCAAACTGTGAATTACAGACCTAAGAGATTTTGGGCTTTTTCAATGGAAAGGGAACACAAAAGCAGCCTTGTATCAGAGCAAAATCATTGTAAGGCTGCAGCACTGCCAAAATTCTTGCTGAAGACATCAACTTCAAAGACACTAAAAAAAGAAAAGAAGAAACAAATTCCAAAATAAGGAGCTTTACTTTATAGTAACAAAAGAGAGCAAACAAACAAACAAGAGGGGCCAAATATATGAGGTTTGCCTTCCTTTTTCCTTTTTAAAACCAGCGTGAAATGCTCTTAGATCCTTTAGAAAGTATACAAATGTAAGTCTAAAGGGAAAAGAATTTTCTAAGTTGTGACTTTGTTATCAAACTAAACTCGTGGTGGAAATAATGACTATAGTATTACTACTGATGGCAGCACATATCGTTTTAAAATATGTTACATTAAAATTTCTGTGGTCTGGGAAAGCAGGTCACATTTGGAGTTTATTTCATTCCCTTGCTCCTACAGCATCATGCACGCAGTGACCTCTCTTCCCCTCAGAAACCCACAGACACACATTAAATTATTTGGGATTTTCAAAATCCAGAGAATGTGAAAGCCCCCCAGAGAACAAGTCATGGTTGATTTCATTGCAGCTTGGGTTCTTAAGCCCCCTGCACACTTGTGCAACAAAAGCTTTTCTGAAAAGACCTTCCCAGTTCCCCACTGCCTCACAACTTCTGCAGCCATCAACTGGTGTGATGCTGTTGTATAACACTCCTATAGATCTACACAAAGCAGAAAGCAGGCAGGAATTACCAGGTTTGGTCATTTTTAAAATCCAGCATTACTGAATCTTGTACTCCAAGTTAAACAGTCAATCTTCAGTTTAAGCAACTTTTGCCCCATCCTAATTTTGCACCCTGCACTGGAGACTAGATCCTGATGGGGCTCCAAACATCAACTGACCCTTGTTACTAAGGGTGCTAAAAAGCTACCTCACAGCCACACTAGAGCAACTACAACGGGAGCACAGCATGCCCCAAGAAATCTGAAGTCCTCTCAGTGATTTCTTTTCTCAAAGCATTGAAAAATAAAATTCCAGCCAGTGTCTTCATGAGCAAGTGTACACACACGAAACACTCGAAACAGGAACCAACCTGCTGAAAACTGAGCAAGCACTGAGGCGGCACGTTCAGGTTACTGCTCCCCTTTCCCTCAATGTCACTGCAAATTTTAAGGTTTAAATTCTGTGTTGATATATTCTTGAGAATGTTTCTAATATTTTCTAATAGTACAGCAAAAAAAAAAAATCTATAGAGCATGCGTTTGTGATACAATGTACAGCATCAGCATTAACAAAGGGATCCTTGCCTCAAAGAGCTTATTCACCTCCATTCCAAAGCATCTTAAGACAACTGAAAACCTTTTCAGCACAATGCACATGTTTTATTGAGTCCATGCCCACATAACTGAACATCATTCCTACAGAAATCTTATTAAGCACCATACTGATAAAAGTACCAAACTGAAATGTATCCACAAAATGAGCTAATTAAAAATGTTGGGATTTCTCACAGACTCAAACTGGGTAAATATCCAAGGCAATAGCCTATCAAAAGAATAACAATGTATCCCTAAGTAAAACTAAACAGGTGCCTATGCATCTATGGAGAATGTTTAATACCTAACTCCATTTGTGTATGGAAGCAGAGATAAAGATATCAATATAACTGTGACTGACAACAGCCTAAGAGAAAACACAGTTTCATACAATAATAGGTCTATTATCAATGCCGCCACACCACAGAAAGACACCTGGGAGAAAAGGCTTCGTAAGTCACTACTCTGGTATGCCTGCAGATAAGTTCAGAATTCAAAGCAGCTACAAAACATAGCAGAAAAAACTGAATGTGTAGGAAAAATGTGTATTTATTGGGGTATTACACATTTGAAAACAAAAGGTCACATAGAAGGTAATGTACCATAGGCTGACTGCAGCAATTCCCAGCAATTACTCTGACTGGTAAGACGCATAGCTCCTTGGACTGCATTAAACCATATGTGTATGTTTATAACTGCTAAAAAAATCAGGGCATACACAAGTTGTCTCACATATGTTTAGTCAGGCATTAGTTAAAAAATCGCCCTTCCTGTTACCCAGTACCAGATGTAGGCACAAGCTAGTGGAAGTGAAGCAGACATAAGCATGACAACCTAATTCTCTGCATGAGGGAGGTAGCTGGGGACAGTGAGGGGGAAGGGGAGACACAAACACTTTACACAAGGTCAGTGCAGGGGATTGAGACATCTGTCAAGGCTGGAAGTTAGTACATTTGCTTTTATTACAGCAAATATTGTTGGTAATGCAACAGTTTAATGCTTAAAGCACTGCAGCCTGTGAGCACAAGTAAATAGGCATGACGGTATCCTGATTTTTATTTTAAGTCATATCCAGCAGGAAATGGAGCTAGTAAAGTCTGGCATAAATGTAATGCTTGTTTTCGTTCAGTCAAAGGAGAGGAAGAAACAGAACCTAAAGCTGCCTCTCTAATGCTGTACTTCCAGTTACAGAACGAAATCCTTTGTTCTGTACAATAGTATTTCTAAACAAAGCACTATTTCAAAGTCTATAGATCTGACCCATTTAAAGTAACCAACATAACAATGGAAGTGAAGGAAGCAAAAAAAGTAAGGAAGTAGGCACAAGAAGAGATTGCAACAAAAGCTTTGTCCCTTAAACCATGTTTGGCTAACTCACGGTCAGATGAGTGAGGCTTTGAGTTGCACTGTCAAGTTCACCCCCACAAAAAAAAAAGCCTAGTTAAAATTTTCTTTACACTGCTTCATTTAAATGGGACTAAGTGAGGAATAGGAACTGACTTCATCCACAGAACAATTTCATCACTAACCATCCTACTTTCGAAAATAGTTCCTGCACCTACCCTGAAAACCATAACCAAGTGTCCTGTGTTCAGCAGCAGCAGTCATTTTCCTCCTTCTTAATAGCAGGTGCAGTCCTGTGGTTTTGACTTTCAGCGTGGGAACAGCACTGATAACACCGATGTTTTTAGTTATTGCTCAGTAATGTTTAGACTGGCCATAGAACTTTCTGAGTCTCATGCTCTACCAGGGAGGAGTGGAAGCCGGGAGGAAGCAGAGACAGGACACCTGACCCAAACTAGCCAAGGAGGTATTCCATACCACAGTACATCATGCCCAGGATATAGAACTGGGGGCAGTTACCTGGAAGGGCGGAGGAAGCAGAGACAGGACACCTGACCCAAACTAGCCAAGGAGGTATTCCATACCACAGTACATCATGCCCAGGATGTAGAACTGGGGGCAGTTACCTGGAAGGGCAAGATCACCGCTCACGTCAGGCTGGGTATTGGTCGGCGGGTGTTGAGCGGTTGTATTCTCTTCCCTTGTTACTTCCCTCATCATTATTATTATTGGTGGCAGCAGCAGTGGTTTATGTTATACCTTAGTTACTGGGCTGCTCTTATCTCAACCCGTGGGAGTTACATTCTTTCCATTCTCCTCCCCATCCCTCCGGGAGCTGCAGAAGGAAGCGGGGGGAGTGAGCAAACAGCTGCGTGGTTTCTGAGTGACAGGCTGGGCTTAAACCACGACACCAAGTCATTATCAAGAGGACTCGGCAGAGAGTTTGCATCCAAGCATGGCCAGCCAGCACACAGATCTTTACAAACATTCCCTCTGCACTAGCAGTTACTGTAAATGCTGACAGTTACTACATTTGGCCATGTATGACAGAATACAACAGTTTAATCTGCTGCACATTTTATATATATATATATATATATATATAAAATTATATATACAAATTTATACAGAACAGCAGTTCAGTACAAAAAGGTGAGAAACAGCTGCACAACTTCTGTTGCAATGCTAAATATACCGCTGCTGGTCATGCTCTCCAGGTATGACGTAAATCCCTTGCAATTCAACATTCAACAGAGAAGAATGATTTCACCTAAGTGTCAATGCTCCTGATTTTGTACAACTTCTTAGAGAGGAGTCTCAAAGAGCTTAGAACCGACGGCATGAACTGTGATTTATAAGCAGTATCTTAAAAATCTATTACTTCTCCCAAAACAAATGCCTTTTTACACAGATTGGTAAACTTTCTTCATAGACTGAGAGCTAGGATACCATTTTCTATCAATTCTATAAAATGTGAACTTTCTTCTGCTGCATCACTTTTGCAAACAAAGCTTAATTTTCTGTTTTCACCAGTGGCACATTTCAGCATTTGGCATTCAAGAGCTGCTGCTGTCCAAATGCTATTATTTATATTTCAGCTAACAAGAATGACTACTGGAAATGAGGTGGAGAAGTGATATAACAAATGTGTGAAATCACTAGTAGTCAGGACTGATCACTCTTCTTTCTTCAGGTTCAAAGCAAAAGGGCAATTCCTTATGGAGCAGGTAGCTGATCAGCACACCCCTTGCCACAGTATGTTGTGGCTGATGATACTTGAGAAAAGCTGAGGGCTAGGTATGTATTCACTGAAAAAAAATATAAAATCATTGGGGTTGCAAATACATAGAATCTGTCTTGCTTGGGGTGTCCCTGAGCTGAAAACAGCTTAACACCAAGAATCCATGAGGGAAAGACTTACATGTTCACCCTGTTCTTACACTCGTCTGCATACAGAGTTAGCAACTATGAGAAAAAAAAGATATGGGAGTAGGAGGGATATTGGTGTGATACAATACATACAAAGGCTCTTACATGTAACAGCTGTGCCAAGTGAGTTGTGTGGTATTTTCCCCCCAAGTATTCTGTTAGCTGATATCTGTGACTCCGTACTGTTGACACCTGCAGCAGGATTTGGATAGTCAGTTTGACAGACAGCCCCACTGCTCGCTACAGCAGTGTTCATATTACTGTTTTGCACTGAATGTGGAGTAAGGATTGCTCAGACAAACTCTATCCTTAATGCACTGAACAAGTTTTCCAAGCTATCTACACGCACATCGAAGCCCATAAAGTTCCTGACTTTGTTCTAAATCAAATTCATGCATTTTAAAAGAGAAATGAAGAGTGTGTAAATCATTGATGTTTTTTCAGCATGCAATTAGAAGTTTGTTTTCAAGAATGAATTGAACAGCAAAGTAAAATAAAGGGCTCATTCTGCAGCGTGTCAGTCTGTTTGCACAGTAGGCTGGAAGTTAAAAGATTCCTAACTCATCTGTTTCCCAACGCTTTAAAGCCTTCTGGGAAAGACTAAGTATTCTGCTGATCTAGCAATTTATGGAAATCTATACATATGATAAACTGACATTAATATTTGATAAATGAACAGACAGGCTATACCCAGCCATTTACAGCTTATAATACACTTGAGCAAATTACTAATAAGACAAGTGCCAAAGTCAGCATTTTTCATATAAAGGTGAATACCAGCAAAACCCTTGCATTTCTGAATTGGAATGCTTTCCATCTGAAAGGGTTGTTCAAAATCATTACTCCAGAAGGTCAGTGGCTATAAAGGAACATTTGCTGGACACATAACTGAATTGGTTATGCTGCATAAAATTCTACAAACTTAGCAGCCAAAGGTATTCAAGGATTCTGTTTGCCACTGGTCTTCCAGCTTATATTTTAGTACAGAGATCTCTGTGATATAAAGCACATGATTAAGACTACTTAATATCATTACTCCTCTTCCACTACTCCAAAGCTAGGGATACATCTGATTTCTCTAACAATACCTTTTTCATGCATGTTTCTTTTCTCATCATGGCTACAGATCAAAGTATACACAGAATTTCAGACTCGGTCACGCACAAGCCTTCAAACTTTCCCTCTTCCCAGACCCAGCTTGCTGACATCAATTAAAAGACTTCCCTGAGAACTGGGGGAAAAATGGGCATTTTCTGAAGTAATTTTAAAAATGTTTTTGTTCTCAAACTTTCACATGATTTTTAATCATCAAATAAAAACCAAATGTTTCCATGTCAATGTTTTTGATGTTTCCATGTTTCGTGTGTTCTCTAAGTGGTGGGTTTAGTTAGCAAACAGCTGTACGTTCAGTACATGGAAGAGGAGGAATTATTTACCTCCAGAGATCTGGGTTTTTTCCAGGTGCTGAATACTGAAAATTTAACACTTGCCATGTTTAAGAGTAACTACAAACTAAGAGCAGCAAATGTCAGAGGCTTCCACCTCCCATTTATCACATCCTTTCACTTTCAGGATCAGAGTTTTTTACATCTGCAAGCATCCATTCACTGTTGGAAGCTGGTATTGAAAGGATTCCATCAAAGAACAGACTCTCACTCTTAGAAACATTTCAATTATTAAATGGAAGGGTTTTCCTATTGTTAAAAACCTAGAAGGGCACCACAATTAGTATTCTTAAGCAAAATATGTAGGAAATCCATTCATGTAAGGCTACTTAAAAATAATTATTAAAATAGTGTATTTCATTTTCTGATACTTTTTTCAATTTTTCTGCTGTCATGCAACCAGCAGCTACTGCACACATTCAAAGAGACATTTATTTATCTCTGAGCCCAGACCATCCACACTTTCAAAACTACATATTAGCAGATTGCAAAAAGTTTTGCACAGTCATAACAAGTAATTTGATAGCCACAAAGGTATTAGAATCTACTGAGAATCTACTGAATGGCTTCTGGAGTGGAAAGGGAAATTAGTTGTGAATTTAGAAAGAAATAATTGTTTCAAAATTATAAATGTATACATATACCTAACAGATAAATGATGACATGTTAACTGCTTTCAGGCTCAGTAAAATAATAACATGAATTGGATGAACAAATAAATAGCTTTGCATTATAGTTACAGGTTAGGTGATAAATTTCTTTGCTGTAACTGTAGTTCAGCCTGGTGTTTGGTCTTCCTGTTGTCAATTGCATTAGCTTTAAAACACAGTAGCATTCTACGTCAACAAACAAAATGTGTCTTTTCTGCAGCTGACTTCTTTAAATCAGATGCAGTGAACACTAGACCTGGAAATGTCAAGCCAACAGATTGATGGGTTGATCTCTTCTGGCTTCTTGTTTTAATTCTAAGTAGGATGAGTTGGATTTTATAGCTTTTTATAAATTACATGAACCTAGTTTGCCGGCTTCATTTCTGATTTCAGAAACTGCAGTGTGGACTAAATGATCCAGTACCATATCCATCAGAGAAAGGACTATCCTTTTAGCTCCTTGCTTCAACTTTTAGTGAGAGAAAAGGAAGAAAAATGCAGTCTCCAACCAATGCTGCTTCCTGCTCAGCAGCTCAATAACAAAGGAGTCTCTGAGTCTCCATCCCTCACAGTAGGGACATCAGTATCAGCAGCATCCTCCATCACTTTTTATCCTTTTAGTTTTCTTTTTACTGCTGCAGAAGGCAGAGAAAAATTCAGAAAATATGGACGTTAAAATGTCTTATTTAGAACACTCTCGTGCTGCAAGTACCTCTTGGAAATGTGCATTTCAGGTAAGAATGAACAACTTCTCTCAAATATCTTACATATGGTATACCTTCAAATATTACCTTCTAAACCCACACAGGTCTATTATTCCATGGTTTCTGATATACCTAAGTTAGCTTTAAGAGCTTTAAACAAAATGTTTCTTTGCTGGTATTGCATTTACAAATGCCCCACAATCTTAGCATCAGAAAGTCTGTTATTTTAAAATAAAAGGAACTGAGGAGCTCTAACCAGTGAGTTGAAACAGCCTCCTTAACAGACCTGAAAAGGGCAACTTATCCTAACAGTGAAATGCATATGGGTCTCTATCATTTGACAGATAACATACACTTTTCCACTTCCTCTGCTCTGTCAGAGATGACTCAAAAGCAAATAAACATGTATTTTCTAATAAACCATAAAGTAAATTTAGTAAAAAACTACAGATATGACTGTCACTAATTCATGACGATTAATGTTCTCTTCCAGGATGCAGTTACAGGTACATAAGTTGTTACAATTTTCATAAGAATGCATGCAGAGGATAAAGTGAATGACATTTATGCCACAGAGTACCTTACACACTACAACATACTCCGGCAGTGGAAGTAAGTTTAACCTACAAGCCCCAGACAGATATAGGAGTACTATGCTGTATAACACAAAATAGGCACTTTCATTAAGTTAAAAATCTGAGTTAACCTGAGAGCTGCCCCAGTCACCAAATCTCTTAACTATGAACTCTGTACAGCCCAATAAGGGAGAAAAATTCTTTTATGCAGGAATCCCTGGAGGACACGAAACAGAATGGGGTTTCACCCCATCAAGGTGAAAGCTGCCACACAGGAAAAACTAGTGCCAACCTATGCGCTGAATTATTTCTCTTTATGGCAAGTTTTAGCCTGATGCATTGGGGAGGTGGGGGGAGGGAGGAGGAGAGGAGGATAGAAATGCAATATATTGCCGCTTCAGGTAGAATACTGAAAATCCTGACAAACCTGGCCACTCAATACTATAATTTGCAGACATATTGTACAGTGAGTATTAAGCAGCACTGCTATCCCCCCCCCCCGAAAAAGCTTGAAAATAAAATTTGTAATCGATCTATTGAATTTAACCTATGTTATCAAGGCAGGTCTATAGAAAAGCTTTATTCCTTACTTTACTCATAGGATTAAGGGAATGGCTCAGAAAAGAGACACGGTCACACTCCTCACTCTTGGGTCATAGAGGTGCAATCATCACGAAGTTATGCATCATCAGATGCTAAATGCACCTGGATTTCCCAAGCTGACAGCAAGGAGTGCAGAAATAGGACATAACTATCACCATCAATCAACAGTCCACAGGCATTTGTAATCATGTTGGTCCTTGAGAATGGGGTGAAAGGTGTAGTAAAAAAAACAGGAGAAAGCCTAAGGTGCTCTCACACATTCCTCCATTCTTATTGCCTTTCTAGGTCATGCTGAATATCTTCAGGAAACAGATACATATTATGATGAAAGTTCATTATAACAATTGAATAAATAATGCATCTGTAAGGCCAATGACCACTAAAAAAAACATATAGTATCTCTTACATGAAGAAACAGGATGTTGATGTACCTGCAAAAATCAAAGCGTTACTAAACCATCTGCTAACATCACATCACACAGAGCGCTTCTGCTGCTTCCACTTTAGTTACTGCAAATTGCCTTGGTCTACAATTTATCTCCAACTGTGTTCATCTTTTCCTCCCTGTGCCTGTATCTTTTTATCGTTTGCTGCTTTTCAATCCTCTCACCAGTAAAGCCTAAATTTTAACAAAAGTGTGTCTGTAACGACCAGTAATAAACCACAAGTTTAGCACCCAAAAATGGACAAAAATATGAAAAATACTGCCGGTGTCATCGAAAATCTGCTTATGTGTTTCACACCTGTGCTCCAGTTTCTAATGTTCAATAACCCATTACTTTCCCATTGATTTTCCCTTTTCTTCATTTAGACTTTTTCCCATTTTTCTGCTCAGATTTCTGCTCTCCACCTGCGTTATTTTCCCCAGTAATGCAATTATTACATTGCCACGCTTCTTCCTTATATTAGCTGATCCAAACAAATTACACCTATTTTTCAGGATGCATATTCTCACTTACTGGTCAATCTGCACTGGAAAGAAGAGCTTTTGTCAACACAGAAAAACACGTGTCTATGCCTCGAATAAAGTAGTATTTCCAGAAGTGCTGAAAACTATATCTCCTAAGTGCACAGTTAATGTTTCTCAAAGGTGAAATCCCACAGATTAGGAGAAACTGGTAAAAGACAGACAAATGCAAGCTGATCCACTTCACGAATCTAGCCCACATTATGGACTATACTGAGGGGGGATGGGGAGGTAAACTAAATAATAATCACAGCAGGAGTAAAAGATTTCCCAGAAGGAAGGAAATCTATTATAAACATGCAGTCAAGAACATGAGTGAATAAACTGTGGCTGGGCAGAGCTACAGCAAAAGCACTAGGACAGAAAGCTCTAGACACACCACCTACAAAGCATTGGTTTGTCACCAGCTGGTCCTCAAGCAAAGGTTACTCATGAACCCAGCGATGCACTAGTGTAACAGTCTCTCTGCTTACGGAGGGGAAAGACTGGAAGCTATAGAAGACATCCAGCTACTATGATTGCAATCCAAACACTGAACAGAGCAGAAACGTTCTTCACAAATATGTGATAACAACCTCAGACCTCTTCCGGCACCCTCCAGGCTGTGGAGCAGAAGCTAAGGGACATAAGTAGCCTCCTTTGGTGTCTTGGATCATAATCCAGTTCTCTAGGAGCAGCATTAACACAGTCTGTGGTTACCTCCTCTCCATGCTAGCTTTTAAGTTCAAAAACCCAGTTAGAGACAGGACTCATACCACAGAGTCTGAATATGACTTGGCAGGATCAAAACTTATTCTCTTCATTCTTATCACTAGGTGCAGCTCCTGAAGCTGAATGAATATATGTAATGATAAATAAATGAAGACTCCTGCTTCATGATAGCTTTTCTTGCTTAGAGTGAAAGCAATCGACCATTGGAATAATCTCTCCAGGGAAGTGGAGATTATCCAGGTGGATTCCCCAACACTGGACACTTTTAAATTCAGCAGGACAGCATGCTGGGATATCTAGTTTAGACTGTGCCTTGCCTAGAAAGGTTGGACTAGATGATCCTCAAGGTCCCTTCCAATCTGGCATATGATCCTATTACAGTATCACAGTATGCTAGAGATTGGAAGGGACCTCAAAAGATCATCTAGTCCAATCATTGTATGCTTAAATCTTAAAAGGTGGGTTTGTTTAAAACTTAAGCCTATTATATCATACAGTATAAAACCTGGATATCACTCTGATGATCCAGGATTAACCTGCAAGTAGAAACACCAGCTTCCTTCCCTGTCAGTCCATGGGGTGCTCTTTGCCTACGCACATCTCCAGTGTCTCATTTTGTTCACCTTTGGCCTGAATTCATTCAGCCACCAGGACCTAACTATTTCTTTCTACTCTTTAAATAGGATTACAGCAGCACAGTGACACTTTCAAAATCCAGTCCATCATGGATGATATCCATAGTTTATGACACCTTTAACCTGATAATCTGCATTATTAGTGTACCAAAACCTACAAGAAAAAGTAAAGCCACAATCACAGTTTATTTTCTTTAAAATGCTCTAGGAATCCTTCAGGATGCTTCCATCTGTTTAAATCAAAAGCAAAAGAAATCACTATTCACCAACCCCAGACATGCATCAGGCTGTGGCAGTGCACCCCCATGGCTTCTACCCTGCTGCATTTCAGCACCACGGACACTCACGCCTGTGTGCATGTTTACACCCACACCTCCCTGACCTAAAACAAATGAAGCTGGCCACCCAGAAGTAAAGAGAGAATGAATTTTCTGCCAAAGCACTGAGAAAACACAGTGCAGCTCTCCCAAGGTCTCGTTAAACACACTTCTCCCCCAGATCTGTGTAAATTGCTGCACAAACTCTGAAACACTGGCATCTCCTCCTAGGGCCAATTGCTGCAAATTTGCTACTGGTGGAAAAGACTTTGCTCAGTTTACAGGTATAAATTCCAAAATGCCCTCACAAGGTAAAAGCAACAGGGCTATCTGGCAACTCCTGGCTCTGCAAAGCCTCTATTCAACTGCACCCGCAAAGAATAAGGGGTTTTTTTAAACGTACAAGTAGGAAGCTTTTCTATTAATCAATTTCTGTGAAGGTGGAGTGAACTGATTCTTTACCAATAAGTTCTTCACTGTGTGGGTGGTGAGGCACTGGCACAGGTTGCCCCGAGAAACTGTTGATGCCCCACCCCTGCCAGTGTTCAAGGCCAGGCTGGACTGGGCTTTGAGCAACCTGGTCGACTGGAAGGTGTCCTTGACCATGTCAGGGGGGTTGGAACCAGGTGATTTTTAAGATCCCTTCCAACTCTAACCATTCTATGATACTATGATTAGCAGAAAGTTCTGGAAATACTGCAAAGTTCCAGAAGCACTTAAAATTTAGGGAAAAGAAATCCCAACCAACCGAACAAAAAAGGTCCCTCTGTGTTAACTTGCCTGGCCTCTTCTCTGTTCCCATGTGCATCACACTGACCCTCAGAGATGGGTCTTACTGTTTTTGCTCCGAGGACTATCTCAGGTCCTCAGACCCTGAGGAGCACAGGACTTTAACACTCTTTGAGAGCCAACACCGGAGTCCCTCTGAAGGCCTAGCTTCTGTGCCCACTACCCGCTCTACAGAACACGGTTTTAGTGGCACTCCCGCCGGTTACAGCAGCGACTGCGCACCGACTGCGCTCACCCACGGCGCGGGGCGCCGAGGGCGCCACCCCGCACCACACGAAGGCTCCGTGCCACCCCGCCGCGTCACCCTGCCGGGCCCGGGGCGGAGCTCACCTGAAGGAGGCAGCGGCCGGGCTCGGCATGTTCGGGCAGCCGCCCGCGGTAGACCTGGCGCTCGAACCGCGGCTCGTTGTCGTTGGCGTCCTCCACCCGGACGCTGAGGCGGCAGGCGGCGGCGCGCTGAGGATGCCCGCCGTCCCGCGCCACCACGCGCAGCTCCAGCGCCGCCTGCCGCTCCCGGTCCAGGCGGGCGCGCGTGCTGACGGCGCCGCTCCGCGCGTCGATGCGCAGCAGGGCCAGCGCGGCCGGGTCCCCCTCCAGCGCGTACCGCACCTCCGCGTTGGGCGAGCCCGGCTCGTCCGCGTCCGAGGCGCTGAGGCGCAGCACGGCGGTGCCGGGGGAGGCGGCTTCCGAGACGGCGGCTCGGTAGTGGGGCTGCGGGAAGGCGGGCGTCTCGTCGTTGAGGTCGGCGATGCGCAGCAGCAGCGGCTCCTCGGCCGAGAGCGGCGGCGCGCCGCCGTCCGTGGCCACCAGTCGCAGGTCGTACAGGTCGCGGGTCTCGCGGTCCAGCGGCCCCGCCACGCAGAGGAAGAAGATGCCGACGCCCGACGGCCGCAGCGCGAAGGCGCCGTCGCCGCCCAGCAGGGCCAGCGCGATGCCGCCGCCGCCGCCGCCCTCTTCCGCACCTTCCTCGTCCGCGTCCGAGACGGAGACGCGGGCCACATAGTCGCCGGGCCGCGCCCCCTCGGAGACCCACGGGCCGCCGCTCTCGGTGAGGTACAGCAGGCGGATGGCAGGGCGGTTGTCGTTCACGTCCAACACGGACACGGAGACGAGCGCGCTGGAGACCTCGGGCTGGGCGCCGCCGTCCCGTGCCTCCAGGACTAGGCGGTGCAGAGCCCGCGCTTCGCGGTCCAGAGGGCGGCGGAGGCGCAGCACGCCGCTGCGTTCCTCCACCGCGAAGTAGCCGTCGGGGTCGCTCTGCCGGCGGTTGATGGAGTAGCGCACCTCGCCGTTGGGGCCCAGGTCGGGGTCCGTGGCCCTCAGACGGCAGACCGAGGTGCCCGGCGGCGCGTCCTCCCTCAGCCGCGCCCAGTACTCGCTGCGGCTGAAGGCGGGCGCGTTGTCGTTCTCGTCCAGCACCCGCACGGACACCCGCAGGCGGCCGCGGCGCCGCGGGCTGCCTCCATCCCACGCCTCCACTACCAACCGGTGCGCGTCCGCCCGCTCTCTGTCCAGCCGCTGCAGCAGCACCAGCTCCAGCGGTTCCGGCCGCCCGTAGCGCAGCTGGAAGAGCGGCGGCTCCCCCGCTGCGCTGCCCTCCTCCAGCAGCGCATAGCCCTGAGTACCGAAGCGGCCGGCGTCGGGGTCGCGGGCTGCCGGGAGGCGGAAGGCGGTGCCGGGCGGGCTGAGCTCGGAGATGTTGAGCTGCAGGTAGTCCCGCGGGAAGCGCGGCGGGTGGTCGTTCACGTCGGTGACCGCAATCTCCACCTGCACCACCTCGCCGCGCAGCGTAGCCGCCGCGAAGCTGTAACGCGCCCGCCGCTCCCGGTCCAGCCGCCGCGCCGTGCGGATAACTCCCGTCTCCGGCTGGACGTGGAAGTCCGCTAGTACCGCCGACTCGCCGCTCCCCTCCGACAGCAAGAACCCGCCCGGCGGACCCGCGCCCGGCGGCAGCCCCGCGCGGATGTCCCCCACCAGCGTCTCGGCCGGCAGCCCCTCGTCCACCGTCAGGCTGAGGTTGTACACCGGCGCCGTACCGCCGCACGCCGCGCACAGCCACAGCGGCACCATCAGCGCCAGCGCCCGCCCCGTCGGGGGACCGCCGCCCCGGCACCTGCCGCCCCGCTGCCGCCGCGCCATGCCTCGCCGCTAAGCCGGCATCGCGGGCAGCCCGCGCCGCGCCGCGCCGCTCCCCTCAGCCGGGCAGGTGGCTTCGCCCCGCTGCTGCGCGAGGAAATCCTGCAGGCCGCCGCTGGTGCCGGGAAGGACAAGCCTGTGCGAGGAGGCGGGGAGGGCGGCTCCCACCGCTACCGCCCGGCGCAGCCCCCGCCCCGCCGCCTCCAGCTGCGCTGCCGGGACATCGCCCGTCCCGCCCCTTCCCCGCGCCCGGGGCTGGTGACCCCCGCGTGGACGTGTCGAGCAGCGTTTGGAAGACTCGGAGGAGTCTTTGCCGATCTTGATTCCTCGGGGAATCAGCTGCTGAGGGTGGGAAAGCGGTGGCCAGCGCAGGTGGCATGGCTCATGAAGGCAGGGACTTTAAATGGGACAGAAACGTGCGAGGATTAACGGGGATGCCCAATTGAGCAAGGAATTTTATCACCTTAATAACGTTGTCCTCATTTTCCATGTAAAGGCTTGCTTGCTATCCTAGCATTATGTCAGTAAATAGTGCTTGGCATGGCAGGGAAGCATTTACTATAAAGAAGCTTTAAGTAGAAACTTCATCAGCTTCAGCAAGACCAGAATTTCTTTCCCTTTTCACTATTCCTGACTCCCATATCTAATTGGGAGTGCACTGAGGATGAATTATTGTTTCTTCAATGACAGTGAGAATATACAGCATCATATAAATGCTAAGTACCAACCATCCATCTTTCCATGACATCTAAGTAAAATACTTAAGCATTTACCAGTCTCTTGCTGTTCCTACTGGTCCTTTGCCAAACTTAATTTCACCTTTATGGCAAAGTCTGACAGTTGGTCATAGAAAAGTAAATTCTTGCTAGGACAGACAAGGAAAATGAGGGCAAAGACAATAATGTAGCAGGAGAAGTTTCTGCAGCTTGGTCCTCTCTTACAAATGGGCACTAGGGAGGGCAGCTGGTTTGCTGTTTGCCATTTTTCAAGTCATGGAAGGTCTCCCACGTCCCACTGCCAGAGCACTGGTTTCCCGAGGAGGGGACAAACCCACTGTAACAGCCCTTGATGTATCCACACAGAGGAGAAGTGGTTTTTCTGACACTATTGGGACCCAACAATTCCACGTATCCAAGTAAGTGGGAGAATTGGGTTCTAAAGTAAGGCTGGAAGTCTTAGTGCATGTGTGTGTCTGCATGCATGGGAGGGGAGACACAAGACCTTATCCACTGTATCTGACTTGCCTCCCTTACAAGAGAGACGGGGCTGGGCAAAAGATAGGTTTTGTAAAACCTTCTTAGACACATTCTGAGAAAGTCTCTGTATATTTATATACTATGATAATTACAAGCATAGAAGCAAGAAGGAAACACTGAGGACCTTGCCAGTTTCATTCATATTCATTGAGAAAACACATGGATCCTCCCCAAGTCACAGATGTTCAGCATGAAAATGCCTGAATTCCATTGAATCACAGCAAGTTTGGAAAAACAGCCATGTCCCATGCAGCCCATGGAGTCACTAAGAAAACATGTGAATCATGTTCAATCAGGCACATTCACTGGAACACTAAGCAAAACCTCCTGTTGCCAAGGTCAGGCAGTGCCTAAAAAGCAAAGTTCTGTATTCAGACACAGCATGCGTCGAGATAGTGGGGAAAAAAGTAAGATGAATGCAGTTATCTGTGGTTCTGTCAGTACTCACTCGTGCGTTTTGTGAGACCAGGGTGCTTTAGCAGTTTTGTAACAAGTGAAGTCAAAAGCACTGCCCAGCTACATCATGTTTCCAGAAATACCACATCTTTGGGACACTATAGATGTTCTTTCTACTGTGCATGTGAGCCTTGCCTTGTAAGTGTTCTTCCACTTTCTTTGTTTTTCTGCCTTCTCTGAGCCTTTTCTTCTTTCTGTTGTTCCCTTCTTAAGCTTTTTCTCTCCCTCTCTTTTACCATGTCCATGACCTCATTTCTTCCACAAATCACAACCAGAAGTTTCTAAATCTTGAGGAGATGCTTGTGGTCTCCTGGATATATTTAGCTGCTCCTGCTGTTCCCTTTTTTATCTGTGACATGGTGACCTACACAAAAAAGACAAGTGGCATCACATAAGACTTGGAGGGAAGCTGCCACAATGATATTATCCCAAAGGAAGCAAGGGTGCAAAGTTCTAGTGCACTAGCTACTTCCTTGCATCCTCAAGCAGTCTCTTTCTTAGTGAAGACACTTTCTAACTCCTCAGATCTACCAAGTCTTTTAGCGTGTGGACAGGAGCACAGCCTTGTTTGAAGGAAGGGGATGTGTGTTACAGTGTGCTAAATGCCTGTCCATTACAGTTTAGAAGGGATTACCTGTGAGCCAGCTTGCTCAGTCAGATAGCAGTCACCCATCTCTTCTCCCATCCCTTTCCTAAAGATCGCCACCTCTGACTTGGTAGGCAGGTGAACAGCATGTGAATCTACTTTCAAACCACTGAAGTTTCCAGCCCTTCCTCTTTGCTGTGGTCCATGTGCAAGGCAGAGAACTGATGCTTCCCGAGCAGCTCTGAATGCCAATTCAGCTGTCCTTGTGGCACAGACCCAACCTCTAGGAAAGGAGAAAGGAAGGAAACTGGAAGGCGATAACTGCATCAGCTGCTCAATTTTAATCATCCTGTATTTGTAAATCAATATTTTCTGTAGCTTGATCCTCCCTGGATTAACAGGAATTTTTTTCCTTTAAGGAGAATTAAACTGTAGCAAACTAAAGCTGTGGTGCAATTCTAGCGCACAAAAAATTATTGAAACAGAGATAGTGTTGCTCTAACCATGAAGGTGCATCATAATTACAGTTAATTCTACCTACAAACATTGCCTTGCCCACGCAACAGCTGTGGCAGCTTAAGATGTGACCTTCCCACACTGAAGACAGAGATGGCTGAGGGGGTAAAGCAGCATGACTGCTTCCTTCTTCTGCAGCTCCCTGGCTCGCTGCACATCATCTTCAGCAGCAGCAGCAGCAGCAGTTCAAGCCAAACCAGCTGACTCGGGTTTGACGCAGGGTGGGAGCGCGACAGGATCCATTCCGGCACTCATCAGATGGGCGGTAGCAGCCAGCTGAGGGCAGAGAGTGGCTGAACTGCTCCAGACAAAGCTGAAGCAAATAACATTAAATAAAAAATAAGTCTTTCCATGAAGTTATTTCCTGTGCTGTTTGAAGGCAGTATGGGCTCAGCTGCTAGTTACTGCCCTTGAGCCAGCGGGCACCACACTTCCATTTCTGCCTACCAGGTGGTGTTCCCTGATCCTCCTTGGGTTTACTTTTAAGGTCAAAGAATAGTTTAAGCAACACTGAAACAATTATTTCTGTTAACCCCAGTGATTTTTTTTTTTTCCCCTGTGCTGGATTACAGAGATCCCATATAAATCAGTTTTCTGGCAAAACTGTGGGGTGAGGAAACACTAATATCTTCAAGTATTGCAGCTGGATCTAAGAAAGGATGTCTGCTCGCAGCCTTACTGGTTGGGGTCACAACATATATTCAGCCTGGAATAGATGATGTATGGAGAAAGCGTTAACTTTGCAGAGCATCAGGTGTTTCATTATTTATAGCTCCCCAGGCACACATATATTGATTTCAGCAACACCTCTTTGAAGGAGTGTCAGCTGCACAAAAGATTTGCTGGTGACCCAATGAAGCCTGGTCACAGTTGCTATAATAGAAAGCTATGTGTAGGACTGGTCTCCTTATAGACGCAGTGAGATGTAGTCAAGAGGTTTTTTGTTTGGTTTTTCTGGTAGCCGTTCCTTCACTCTTGATCACAAACTAATTTGCAGAACTCATTTTGCTGTGGAACAGACGCTTGGCCTTCACTGATGAAGAATCATGTTATTGCCAGAATCTGGCTGGAAATAGTGTACTGAGTCTGCCCTCAAAGGTAGGAAAGACTTCCAGGAAAGACTGGTTTGAGAGTTATGAAGCTATGGGACAGGTAGTAATAGTGGCTTCTTTTCCCTTTTGTTCTAGATGTATTTTGGATGCGTTTGCTCCTCCTGTGGAATGGATGTCGCTGCTGCCTTCTGTGGGTAATCATTTCAGAATTTGTCGCTCAGATACAATTGCCTAAGTAGGGCTACCCAGATCAATACTTTCAGATTAACCTTATTTCTAGTTCACTTATCTCATATGCTATTACCCAGGCCTAATCATCTGTCCTGATGTTGTGCTTCCGCCTTGTGGATCTTCATTAGTCTCTTTGCCATCAATTCTGTTTAGCTTCAAACTGAGTGTCACATCACTTGTCTGGATGACTACTCAAATATATTTGTATCTGCCTGGAAAATCTGAATATGTTCCTTAACTCATGTCACTTTTATGCATAAAGTTTCTAGAAAATATCAGATAAAATAAAATATGCAAATAAATATTATCAGAATTTAATTAGATACTACTAGATAAGATAGGGCTTTTGAGCTACCTTGATTAGTGGAAGGTGTCCCTGCCCATGGCAGAGGGTTTGGAAATAGAGGAGCTTTAAATTCCCTTCCAACCCAAACTGTTTTATTTATACTTTAGTGTGAGGTGTCCCTGCCCATGGCAGGGGGGTTGTAACTAGATGATCTTAAGGTCCTTTCCAAACCTAACTGTTCTATGATTCTATGATTCTGTAATAGGTGTGCATTCAGATTTTGACATTCTAACCATTTTTTAATATATACCTACATTTAGTTTGTGAACTTAGCCACAGATCTTACTACTCTAGCAATGGGATCTATACAAAAGTAGAAAACCCTGTTTTTGATTGCTGTTGACTTCTTCATGTGGTTTGCAATCTATATCACTATTCACATATTGTGAATTTATCTTTAAAACATAAGGAAGACTTCTTTCTTTTGCTATCATTCTGACAAGCTGATGCAGATTTGAAACAAACCCTTTAAGACAGCAAATGGTTCACCACCCTTTTGGGATAGAAATAAACACACAAGAACTTCCCACTGGATGGGTTACATTCACATAAAGCTGTCTTTTGCCATCTGCTTGCCACCACTGAATCCAGAGCTTAGTGGTCTCTCTACAGCTCAGAGGTGAGCTCCAGAAAGCTTGATAAAACATAATTCCAGGTTGGATTTAATACTTCCTTGATAAAATACCTCCCTTGACTACTGTGTTGAGTTTTCACACAAAATGTATAAAATTATCTATATAATCAACTCTTCTCACACAATAATAGATCACAACTTGCAGTCAGATCCAGTAGTTAAATTCCATGGGCATATAAGAACAGATGTGAGAAACAAAACAGGACCGAATTCTGTTATCTGATATGTTTGTCTGAACTGCAGATGATACCAAAAGTATGCAGTGACCAGATGCAGTTGCAGGAGCTCTAAATCCACAGATAATTTTCCTCCAGATGCAGCCTCTTAACTCAGGGATGCAGCATTAGGAAAGTTATTCTGCATCTACAGAATATGATACCATGGCATTTCCTACACTTCCAAAATCTTTCTCTCTAAACTTTGAAGCTTTGAAAAACAAGAGTTGGCTGAGAGCAAGCAAAACAAAATGATGACAACCATATCTGAATACATAAGAAATCATCCAGTAGAGGATTGCTCTGAATTCACTCTTCCCAGATTTCCCCTCAGGGATGTCAGTTAGCTGATGTTAACATTGCCGAACACTGTGCAAAGCAGTGCTGGTGCCAGCAAGCCAAAATACAGTATTTGGAAGCTGAAAGCCTGTTAGAAGAGCTCAAGCTGCAAACAAGATGCAAATAGCAAGAACAATTGTAATGGCATGAAATGGGATAGAATGCATTTTCTGTTACTTACGGTCTTCAGAATGAGGCAAAAAAGCATGTTCTATTTCAGCCACAAATGACAGGACTTTAGGCAGGAATTACAAGTAGAATGAAGTCAGGCTGTATGATTAGACTGTTCCTTTCTGGCTTTCACATCCATGAAAATCCAGTTTCCCAGGGCAGCTGCCCTCATCACGGAAGAGTAGCCCACACAGCAGGCTTAAGATCTGGAAACTTGCTGCTATCACTTCATCAGCCAAAGTCCCTGCTGAGGACTCAAGCTTGTGGCACTGAGAAGAGAGAGGGTCGACACATAAAGCTGGATCTTAATAGGCTAAGCCACTATGCCTAAGTAATTATTGAAAATAGCTGTAAATCAGAAAAGGGCTTTGCTTTTCAAAGTAAAATATACTGTAATTCACGTGTGAATTAAGGCCGATGGCTATTTTCTTCTTCTCTCACATGCACACAAATGCTAAAAACAACTAATTCATCAGAATCTTTTGAGCCTTTGCACTTGTTTTCCAGATGATAATTTCGTAAGGAGTTTGGATGCCCGAGTCTTGGCTCCCGTGCTCCAACTGACACTACCACAATTACGATCCTAAAAGGTTCTCCTGTTTTCTTAGAGAGCCTATTAAGGCAAGGCTATAAATACACAAGAACAAAGCGCTCCTCCTTGTCCCAGTGCACAAGTGCCCTGACCTGCTGATTTTCAGGGCACACATATTATGCAGGACTATGCCTTTCTTCAGGGAGGTGTCAGCTGGAGGTGCAGCTGGGCAGGGTGAAACCACATAGAAGCCATAGGGGAGCAGATGCTTGCATTACCTCCTGTAGCAGGTTTGTTTTTGTTGGCAGCTGGCAGTAAGCTGCTGCTGGCTAATTCTGCTCCTTTCATTTCAGTAAGTGGTAGTGGAGCACCTAGCAGCTTTTGGATAGGCACCCGTTTTTACTATGTGTGAAAACACATTTGTGCAAATCCTAACTAATGGATCCTATTTTCTTGAAAGTAAGCCAAATTGAGTGCTGGAAACAGAATTTGGTTGCCTGTTTTAATTTAGGAAGTGCAAGCTGCATCTAAAAGCAGTTCTGCCAGCTTCCTCCGGACACTCCATATCTGCAGGGGAAAACCTTATTTTTACAGTGTTCTCACTGAATTATCCAATGTCGTTATCCTTTTTTGCAGAGTTTATCTTTACAGAATCTTTATGGGGCTGGGAAGGTCCATTATCACCATTCCACAGAGGACCACACACAGATACTACGTTATGTGTCCATAGGGTACATTTTGCATCCTACAACGGACAGAGTCTTTAGGTAATTCCAGCCTTGCTCTTCAGCTGGAGATGTCATAGCATCACCCTCAGGGTCCCCAGCCTGAAATAACAGACCAAAGGGGAGAGTTATATGCCAGAAAAGCCCCAGCTATCTCACCATCATAATCCCTAGAGCCGAACTAGTGTCTTAGAGCATCAGGTGTTCCATTATTTATAGTTCCCCAGGCACATTTGTATTGATTTCAGCAACACCTCTTTGAAGGACTCTCAGCTGCACAAAAGATTTGCTAGGCAGGTGAACAGCATATGAATACATTGAGGTGAAGAGCTCCATGCTGCACACTAGCTCAGTGTGCCTGCACTCACACAGGGAGTCACCAACGCAAGCGATACCCCTTCCTGAATCCTAAGGCAGTGTCGTCAGGCTTTTTTTTGCCGCTTGCTTTCCCCAGCCTGCTCTACTGTATTTGAACTGCTGACCTTTTTTTCCTCATGTGCTCAAACATAAAATAACACAGGCTTTTACCAGTTTCAGCTATGTATCTTCTGCTCTGGTGGCTGGAATGCCAATTATGAGATGCTTGAGATCACAGTGTCACAGCAGTGGTTTTTAATTTTCAAACACTGAGATTACACTGTTACCAAAAGCAGATTGTTTCCCAATGTAGAACTGCCAATGAAATCTCTTTTTAAGTGTATTTTCATTAATCCTAGTCATATTACTGAATATTCACCTTTGTTACCTTTAACTGTTTATGGGTTGCAATGCTTTCAGGTATCGTTCAGGAGTAAATACAGAAATCAGTGTTTGTTTTTCAGAATGAACTCAGCCAAAAAAGGATAGGAAGGAGAGGCTTCTCAAGCCTTTAAGTGAGGCTCAAGGTAAACTTCTGTCATACATTTACAGGGAAAAGGAACACTGCTGGGTATTTGTAAAAGGAAAATAGTTCTTCTAAATCCCTATACACAGATTCCCTAGAATGTGGCTACTACAGGAACAAGAAAGTATCACAGGAAGACTAAATTCATACAGCTAATTTTAGGCAAGAACTTTCATAGGCCTAGCTCACTATTTCAATTGCACTTGCCATGTGTCTGTATCTGGCTTGACCCCATTGTTCCCAAATTCCTGCATCAAAGGCTTTACAGCAGCTTTTTTTCAGAATAACGCAAAATGCATCCCTTTGCTGAAACATGCCATCAGGAAAATGAGACTGAATTCCTAAACCTGCTGGTCACAGTAGGTGTCTTGGGGCTAGCGCAGCTGGGGACAGGCCCTCCCAAAGCTGGGTGTCCCCCCAGTGTCCGTCATACTCTAAAACTGGGCATTTGCACTTTTCAGATCAGAAGAGTACACCTATTTTTAAATACATTTTTCCTAATAAGACTTATAGGCTTGTTTAGTAGACCAAGGAAAAGAATCACTGCTGTGCTTTTCAGATTTTGCCAGGAAGAAAGATATGACACTCTTAAAAGGAATTGTATGGTGTTTAGGTATAGAAATGGATGAGCACTGGATTATACTCCGCTGGAAGCAGACCTCAGGCACAGGGAGGAACATGTTTATAGCAGCAATCCCAGTGTTGCTCACAACTAGAAGGAAAAAAAGCAGCAACGAGAAAGGCATAAAATATCCTAGTGAATTTGCCATCATCCCTGTCATTACTTGGCTGACAATTCAGAGTACAGAGAAACTGGGCACTCTGCTGACTTCGGGTGGTGCCCAGGACATCGTTTTCCCTTCACAAGAACCAGAGAAAGACCATTTCTGCAGCTGGCCTCTGGGCTGACCCCTAGGAGGGAACCTTCCTCAGGGATTCCACAACCACCCCGGGGCCCCTGCTCCGCAAGGGAAGAGCTGCTGATGGGATAACACACATGGGCTCCCTGATGACATGCTGGGGCAGGGAAACCAGGCTCCATGCTGTGCCACCTAGCATAAGCCTCAATCTGCTTTTCAGCTTCCAAACGCTGATCACCATGCCCCTGCCCACCACATCCCTACATCTGCCCACCACATCTGCAATGAACACAGGCAAGACATTTGGACCGCCACACAAACTCAAATAGTTACGCAGGGCAAAATGTTTTTGTCCCCCAGTAAAATCTGGATGTTTTACCTCTGGCTCCATCTTCAGTTTATCGGTGCGTGGTGGCGAGGCAAGGGGAGGAGACCATCGGGCAGTGGGACTTGCTGGGGCTGTAGGAATTTTTCTAGATCTGGGAGCAGTTCACAACTTCCTCATGATGCTAAGGAAAACAACACACATGAAAGTGCTCCTGCGAGGCTCAATATAGGGTCTCTCTCAGGCTCAACTCTCAGCTTACACCCATAGAAAAAACCACATTGCCAGCATGAGCTCATGACATGGTGATCTCTCTCTGAACGCTCATTTTGGCTTACACTCTTGGAACAGGCTGCTGTTTTCTCTGCAGCTCAGTTGTGCGATATTTCACCTCACTCTTCATCAAGAACCAGGAGGGGTCTGTATTGCGATGGAATCTAAAGAATAACAGCGGTTTTAATTTAATGTGCATTTCTTTTACGAGAGGCCTTTTGAAATGACAGGATTTTTATTTTCATACACAAAGACATTCTCTGTGAGGGGAAGAGTTCAGGTCTGCCTTTACTCTTTTTCCTCTGTCATGAAAGAGCTGATTTCAGTAGTTGACAGAGGCTGTCAGGATTTCACCGCACTAAACAGATTGTTGGCAGCTGATGGGAAGGTAAACTGAATTAATCTACACTGAAATAACAGTTTGTACTTTGAAAGTGGCATTCATTTGTGAGTCCTAAAGCTCTCTACAGATGTGAATGGATGAATGAAGCTTTACAGCGATCTTGTCAGAGGTGTTAGCAGAGCATGCACATTTGACTCCCAAGCACAGAAGGCACCTGAGTTGTCCAAGGTTAGACTGAATGCACCTGATCCAAAATCTACTGAAATCAGTGAAAGTTCTTCTGTGATTTCAAGGCATTCTGAGCTAAGACCTAAACTAGTGACAGAAATAGAAAATAATTCATGACCCTCAAACCTCTATTCTAATTGCTATTTTAGGCTACTTTCCTTCCTTCTGTTTTAGAGCAGACTTAAAACAGAACATCAGCCAAACCATGATAATTTATTATAAAACAATATGATATAAGAGAACTTGTGGTAAAGCTTTCCAGAAAATTTCATATTGCAAGGGTGAATAACAGTACTTTGTGGCCAAGATAATCTTTAAAGGAAATCAGAATGAGTTGAAATACCCCCATGGGCTTCTTTGCTTGATCACTAAAGCACTTATTTGAAATGCTTTATTTACTACAATAATTTCATGTCATTACTGCCTAGATTAATTGCCTGACAGAAGTACAGCAGAAGTACCACCTAGAAGTCAGGACTCAATAGTGTACCAGGGAAATGAAAAACCTGGACCACTCAGAATTGCACGCCATTAGGCTAATAGAGAGATGTCTTCTGCAATAAGCAATTAAATCTTCTTAAAAATTTTAAATACACTTTTTTAACTGCATAAATAACAGCTATGTAATCCTAACTGTGGGATCAATTTGGAAATACAGATAGCTGGCAGTTATGTGGAAGTAAATTATTGTGGTTGGGAATCAGTTATACCACAGGTATGGAAGACACCCCAGTTGCTCTGAAAAAACAAGCTTCTTTACTTGCTTTACGGTGGCACCCAAACAGCCCTACTCCTTCCACACCTCAGCTGAGCAACATGGATTTGTCAGGAAAGGCTTGGGACCTCTGCGCTCATCAGCATTTTCCTCCTCCCAGTTGTTTGTAATACCTTCTCACGCTCTGATTTACTTAGGCTTTAGATTCGCTATAGTTTTATTTTCTCTGGGTGGCCACTTCCTACTTCACTGGATATTTAAACTGATTGTGGTTACAATAATAGAGGATTCCCCCAAATGCCTGCTAACAAGAGTCTTGCAACAGAAAATAGCATGACATTAGCTTCAGCCTTTTCCTTTCCTCTAAACTTCAAACCACTTAATTCACCCCACTCAAGGCAGTCTGAACAAGAAGAGAAAGTAAGTTTCCAAGTCGAAGATCTTGAACAGAAAATGACTCTCCAGCTACCCCTTTTCTCTCTCACATTAGCAGCTTTCCAGGCCGAGGGCCAGCACTAGCTGGTGGCTGGGCCAGGAAAGGACAAGCTTCCTTGGATTGCTGGAGCTTGCCGAGCCAAAACTAACATGTTCAGACCAAGGCAAGAGGTGGCCAAGGTAGACTGTGGAGCACAGGCTCACACAGGGATAAAACCAGTTCATAATCTCCATGGGTATTGCTTTCTGATCTGATGGAAGATGCATCTTTGTAAGGAACATGTTGAACAAACCCGCAGCTGGGAGGCAAAGGCCTGGATGAAATGGCGAGGTCTGTTTCCAGAAGGATTCATCAGAATCAATCCTGGCCAGGCAACAAACAAATACAACAGAAAATATTTGTCCTGGCTACTAATGTGGTTCTGAGTATTTAGAAATCCAGCCAGAACAAGGCTGGAAACCCAACCAGGCCTTTGGATCGTAGACTTGGAACAATCTAAGACAGGCTTGCTCAAAGGGCAAGATACTCTCTTTCCTTTCTCCTCATGTTACAACCCCCATCCAGACAACATCACCTCAGCCCCCTTCAGATCTGGTTTCAGACATTTTCTTCCCATCTGTGCTCCTTTCTCAGTTAACCTCTGTGTAACGCTGCCATTGATGGATTATACAGAAGAGAGATAAAAGATAAAGTACGTATCTTTCACGTAGTAAAGACTCTCCCATCCACATTTCTTTCTGAGAACTCACAGACCCATATAGTAAGCCACAAGTAAAGATTGCTCCCCTCAAGGTAGAGAAGAGCAATCCTCATATATTCTCTACAGGAATTGTTTTAGTTCATTCATGAATTATCATAACATATAAAAACATATGTAAAAAGTATCAGGTGAAATGCTGGCCTGACTGAAGTCAATGGCAAATCTCCCATCTACTCTGCAGGGACTAGATTTTTTCCACTAAGCTCCAAAATAAACCTTTTTTGCGTACATTTCCTTGGATATGCATAATGCATATAAGGCAGACGCCCTGTATTTGCTCAACAGCAAAAGAAAGTTGTTCTTTTCTCCCAAAACACAAAAATACACTTGGAATAATTTCTTCAGAAAATGATACCAAATTGTCAGAGTTTGTACTGTCTAATCTGGGTTTGGCATGGCCAAGTGAACTCACTGGCTGCTAGCCCTGCTGCTAATATTGTGCAGCAGCGCAGTTTAAGACCCATCCTTCAATTTTCTGTTCGTACACATCTCCATGTCCAATTTCAAACACAATCAATCATGAAACAAGGAACAAACCATGAAGTGGAATGTTTAAGGACAGGGAAATGCATTGAAGAGCCTCTCAATGAGTACAGGGGCAATTACCCACGCACCAGTGAGAGTAAGCTGGGCAGAGAAAAGTGTTCAGAGAAGATGCATAACCATCAAAGCAGTGGCACACAACCTACCTCCCCCTGCCCTCTGCTGCTCCTCTGCAATGACTGCTGTCCCACAGTCACAGAACCAGACCCAGATCAGCATTTCAACTTCTCCAGTTCACGCTCCCATGAGTTAACCTTAAGTACCTCAATTTGTATTAACACATGGGGCAGCAAATTGCACCATGGCCTGGCAGGTACAAGGTGATGACCCAGGGACTGCAACCCATTCTCATGTACACCCCAACATGAGCAGCAATATGGGGTATCTGAGGATATCAAACTGTTGCAGATAACAGCTAAGCAACTCCTCAGAAGGAGAGAGATCTTTGGAAAAATAAGTATCTCTTGGGGAAGGAGAAAGCGGTAAGATTCTCTCTTGGGAGGCTTTGATTTCCTACTAAATTGCTGTTCTGTGAACTCATGCCTGGCTTTCCCCCACACATCAATTCAGGTATTAAAAAGCCTCAACAGAGCTCTGGAAGATGCAATCCTCTCTTCAAAACCTAGATCTAACATGGCCATTTGATGCAGGGAGTTTTTGTACGCCCAAGTTCAGAAGCCACTTAATGTTATTTGACCTTTCTGTTGGAAAGACAAAACATTTGTGCTGATAATCCCAGCCTGGGGATTTTTCCCTTTTTGAAGAAACATACAGAAAAGGCAAAGGCATAAAAACAAGAAAATGGTTCAAAGTGGTGTTCTAAACAGGTGTTTAGACAGAACAAATATTGATCCTATGATTTATCGCTTTCTGAGCTGGGGAAGGACATGAAAGAAAGAAGCAGCACATTAATGCTGTTAGAATGTTTTAAAAGGAATGAAAACATCCCATCTCAGCACACCTAGCTTACCCTCTCTATCTCACCTCAATTAGCATTAACTGGTTGTAACTGAATATACTTTGAGAAGGGAAACCACTCAGTATGGTAGAAATCACCTCCCCTGTTATTGTTAGTACAGCTTCGAGGCACAAACACAACAGCAGAACTTGCTGCAAAGGGCTTATGGCCAGAAGTACTAGGAGAGAAAAACATCATAGAAAATGCAGCCAGGAGGACAATGTGACTTTTTAATTTCCCCATAGGTGTATGTTGGGTGGATTTATTGACCTTTGGGCTATGAGGCAAGGTTTATTTGTTGGCTTAAATCTTTGCAAAGGGAGAAAAAAGGAAAAATTAAGGATTTGATAGAGGAAGCTTTACAGTATGATATTTGGAAGGCTTTATCCTATGGTTCTACTGCTGGTGGGTTTATAGGATACAAAGAGCATATGAAAGACCTCACTTCAGCATTATTTCTCAATACTCTTGCGCACTCTATCTTCTTTTTTCCCTACTTCCTTTTAAAGGAAGCAAAAGCCTGAACAGATACGGAACATGAAGAGGTAGATGGAAAGTGAGTCAGGCAACCAGCTGGGACAGGTATTAGTAATGCTGCTACTTAACCACACCATGCTCTTTTCACCTGTCGTCATCTTGTCTCTGGTATCTCCGGTGTCCTGTCCCCAGCACACTGGTCAGCTGGGCTCTCCCTGACGTGGGCAGACAGCGGGAGTTTGTGTGTGCAGCACAAAGTACATGGAAACACATTAAACCTGGTGTGTGGGTGAGCAAGGCTGGCTCAAAGAAAAGGAGTGAAACAAAGGAAAAAATGGAAAATGAGTGAAGAGCATGAGGAAAATAAGGAAACAGTCTTCCAACGATTTATCAGGCCATTGAATGAGTGTGTTATTTTTTCATTTAAAAAGCAATATTTAAGAGCAACAAGAAAGAAACTCATCATTTTAACTGAGGCAACTAATGGAAAACAAATGCATGGCTCCAATGAGCCAGATAGGGAGAAAATGCCAATGAAGAGATTTTGGCAAGGCAAAGACCACTTCAGAGCAGAGCATATACAAGCAACACTTCCTCTCCTCCTCCCATTATGAGATGCAGCAGCAAGGATGTGTGCCACACACACACAATACAACTCACAGCATTGCTGTCTTGATGCTTCATGTAAAATGAGACGAAAAGAACATGAAATGGGAGCTGCAAACTTAGCTTCCCAAATTTTATGTGTTCAGGAATGTGCATATGCTTTATTTTTCTTGCTTAATGTCCATCACACAACATAGATGGTTAAGTTGTGAAGCACACTTGGTTTGGCATAAAGATCTCACAATGTTAATGACAAGGGAGATAGGGCTGAGCTTTTAGAGTGAAAGCCTACCTCCCCGCACCAAGTCTGTGAGCACAGGCCACAACAGTGCCCTTATGGATCTAGCATGCATTTCAATGGCCTATTGCCTCTTTCCCAGAGAAGACAGGGAATGGATGAGGCAGCAGCAAACATCCTGAACAGCTGGGCATGCTTGCAAATAGTCCACACTGCACTGCCAAAGCTGCTGTCACTGCCATTCATCCCTAGGAAAGGGAGGCAAGAGGTGGAACACGTATGGAGAGCACAGGTGGGATCTACCTATGTACGTGTGAGGAAACCTCTAAATTGGGACATGCCCCCCAGGGCTGATAGGACTACACCACACTCAGTCCTGTGGGAAACATTTAATGGGCTTTTGAACAGCAAAAATATGTCAACACTAGCATCTTCAATTGGCGGCCTAGATCAAAGAGATAATGCAATTTGTGAGGAACAAGCTTTACAAGTAATTATACAGTCCTATCACCATAGCTGTAGGAGCAGGAGCCCATTCTGCCATGCTCAGTTACTGCTCAGGCTACATGTTTGCTAGGGACAATGATTGCTGTAGTGAAGCAGTGAGCAGAGCCAGCTATGTTTTATATTCCTCTGTACAGTTTCTTTTTTCTAAACCACGTTGATCTCACCAAACAAAATCTAGAAATCCAATGGAGCGAATCAGTGATGCTGCCCAGTCCCATTTCAAAGACAAAATTGAAAAGAAGTTAAAACTCTTTGGAGAAAAGCATGTTAAAATGTAACTCCACACTCAGTGCTCATTGTGGTAAATGACAGATCACCAGCATTATTTTTATCCTTGCGCTGCTTTCAGACAAGAGAAAGCAGGAGATCCCTTTCTCATCTCTAAATATCAAAGAGGAAAAAAAACATTCATTCCCTGTAATACACTCACCTTCATGATGGTCTCTGATGCACATGAAGGAAATAACAGATTACTCTTTTACTGTGCTCATGAACAAGTAAGAGGCAAAGAGGCTTTGGGTATGACTGGAGGAAGGGGCAGAGCTCTGGGTTGGGAGCAGAGGGTTGTGGCTGGATTTCTGCTCACCTCCTCCCTGGAAGAGGCAGGCTGAAGATGAGGAAGGAGGGAAGCAGAATTTCACTCTGCTGCGTTGGTACCCTTATCAGTCTTGGCACAGGGCGAAATTACAGCAGCCTAAGGAAATCTGAAAGCACTGAAAGTGCCTTCTAAGAGCTGAGACATCAAACGCATTTTTGCAAGAGGCTTAGCTGACTGTATCTATTTTATATCTGCTTATCAACAGAAAAAAAGTGAACCTAATACTTTTTAATCTTTCCCAGGTAAAGTCTCAGGGAACTTTTATCCTCTCTTGCTTAATACTGATTCGGTTCCCACTCTACTGAGGAAATTACTTTATATGAACTGCATGTGAGAAAGTGCAGGAAAACCTTTCAACAAAAACCATGGGAGAGAAAAGATGAAAGAGGATGAGGTTTCCTGTTCTTGGCAAAGCGTATCCTCCATACGGGAACATTCCTAAATTCCACCACATATTCCTCTGGTCCTGTCTACACCAGAGAAACACACCAAGTTAAAAAAAGTGTGAACTGATACGTCCTAAAACTGGGGCAGCGTGAAAACACGCTATTGCCCTGAGGTATGAGTTACAACAGCTGTGTTATTTTAACATGTCCTGGCTCCTGGTGGTTAATTGTTAAGGTGTCCCCTGCAGATAATCACCAGTTTTGTTTTTCACATGCAAGGTTCACCTCTCCACACAGATATCAGTTTCAAATGAACTGCCTCAGTATAAACAGGGTGTAAAGCATACATTTACAGAACAGCACACAGACATTTATGCTCTGGCCATTCCATTTCTACACACACATGCACACACAGACCCCACCACCCCTTCTGACATTCAGGCTTTTCTCTTTTATGGAGATGTGGATTCTAAGGAGCAGAAAGTTCTCCCATTTCCTAACTGTGACTATAATTGATAGTGGCTTCTTGGCTGTTGTTTACTTATAGTAAGAGATATCATGTTATAGTGAGCCTTACATGTCTTGGAATATTCTGGTGCCCACAATCTTAAGACAATTTGGAAGTTCTGTCCATAGAGACCTGTATTACCTGCAACACTAGGACTTTTTACTACACTATTCATAGCAACTATTTATGGTGTTTAAGAAATGAAGAGCACTTTGTGAAACAGAGAAAAGCTAGACACTGTCCCCTTACAAGGAGGACAGCCTTTCACTAGCAGAGATTTGGGCATTTCTCCACCTCATCCTCCCCCACTCAGCTTAACCAATACAAAGCATCTGCTGGGACAGTCTCAGCTCAGTCAGCCTGAACTTATCCTAGAGTAAGCTGAGATCAATAAACTGGAACTGAGCACGATGCTGAGCAGAACAGGAGGTTAAAAAGAAAAAGCCTACAGACATGATTTACTTAAACATCTTCTGACTTTGGTTTAGGTTTCCATGGCATGCATCTCATTCAGTCTTAGCCTTTACCATTTGCCTTTATTCTTCCAAAAATGTGAAAATTGCTGTCAGATTTTGTTAGGAAAGTCAGTGTGAGGCGTTGCTAGCAACCACTGGCATATGTTATACACAGTGTACTGTACACCAGAAGGATACCTTGAGAAAAAAATCAAGTGGGGTAAGAACTGTGAGGATGGAGGGAGAACAGTCATCTCTTGACATCAGGCTGCATATCAGGCGAGAAAATAAGATTTTATCCAGTCAATGTTTTCCTCATCTCCAAGAACAACTTCCCACCACGTAGTTCAGTTTCCATGTTTGATATAATGAGGCAGAGCCACGTGGACACCTGGAAGAGCAATCCATAGCACTGCACACTGTAACTGGACAATGTGAAGCTCTCCAGAACAGCTGAGGATCTTGCAGGCTCCATGGGGATGCTGTTGATGGAAGAAGACCAGAACAAGTTTGGGTAAAGGAATAAAAGGAGTTACCAGATCATAATTAATCAGGCTGGAGATACAGGCTAGAGATAGCTTCCAATTTCTTAGCAGTGTTTTCCCCATTAAAGGCTACAGTCACCTTAAAAAACAAAAATCAAGTAGAAATTGAAACCTGTGGGAGAGAACACGCTACAAAACACACTGCCACAGACCACAGGGCTGTGTTACTACAAAGCATCTGGAACTTTTCTTCAGCGTGTGAAAGTCTGAAACACATTGTGCTGTTTTAAGCACAGTCATATCATTTTAATGGCTGGAGAAAAACTGCATCATTGACCTGGCAACTGCATGTACCTACACAGCTAAAGCTGGAGAAACAACGGAAGCAGTTTTCTTTCCCCTTATGTGATTAAAGGACATTTAAAAGCTCACCTACAAATTAAGAAATAAATTAACAAAATAGACTTGCTCAGGAAGAGAACTACACTGCATTACACTACATTCATTGTAATTAGAAGCAAGCATTTTTATCTATTTCATTTAGCTACCATGATGACTCCAAGTTGCTAGTTACTTTTGAATTTCCTGTTACACATTGATTTTGAGCAACATGGAATAATAAAACTCCTTCATTGGGATTTTCAGTTCCAAAATAGAACAAAGCCATTAACAGAACTGATTGATCCCTGTAGGTTTGCACTGCCAAGCTTTCTTTGAAAGAAGCATGTTCATTACCATGTTGCATGGGAAGAAAATAAATTGAATGAGCAGGAAAGAATTAATATACTTTGAGATGAAATTTGATTCATCTGGCAGCTGAAGCCATGTTCAAATTTTTGTATGGAATTTTTCTATTCATACTCTGCTGCTTTATTGAGAGCAGATCTCTAGTTGTCAATGCAGGAAGCTTGCTTGTCAAGGGGATTACTTGGAAATAGTTAAGTCATGTTACAATTCGTAGTGTCTTTTCCTATTTAAGAAAAGCGCTGCTGGATGCAGCACAAAAGTTTTTCTGATTGCATACACTACGCCCTTATTTATCACATGATAGTCTCCCAACAGCAATGCATCCTGTCAGCATGATACCTCCATGGCTATAGAGTCACGTCTCATTCTACAGCACACCACTGGCATGTCAGAAAGAAGCAAACTCAAGTGTTGTAAGGCAATCCTTACACTCAATCAGCTGTGAAAATCAGTCTCACCATATTTTAAACTATTCACAATGCAAACCTTGGTTTCACTCTTCACACTCTTTGGTCTTGTTTAGAATTGCACTTGTGTTTCCTTTATAAAAATCCCACTGAGACAGCAAAACCCTCCAGACTCCTCACTGCATTGCTCTGCAATTTTTCATGTGCCACAGAATTTTCTAACTTCAGAGCGCGAGGGTACTGGACCATGCAGATACATGCAATGCCAGCACTTCTCAGAAATGCATTTGCAAGTTGCTGTCAAATGAATTTGCATTCAGGTGCTCACGTTTTCACTTTCACTACTGCCTGCACCCACATTAGCACTATTCTCTCCCATTCTTTCATTTATACCCATGCAGCATTCATCTAATCTAGAAATATCTCCTTTCTTCCAGCCTGCCAGGTAAATGCAGCATGTTTTCAAATACTTTTAGATGTCATAGCTCTGGTCTCCTCTAGTCTTAGTTTTTCCACTGTCCTTTTCACCTCTCCCTGAGAGATTTCCATTAGTTACAGCTCTTTCTTATCGGGTTTCTAGGAGGTCTCTCTCTTCTCTGGGTGTAGCCCTTGGTATCCATAATTCATACTGATCTTGCATTGATTCTTCCTTGCTCTGGAGGGCTTAACCCTTCAGCCCTCCTTCTAGCAATGCATCAGCTGAAAAAAAAACACACCAAAACCCAACCCACAAACATTTGCAGCATCCACAAGCTCAGGAGTTGTTACTACAGCAGGAGTAAAGGTGATGTGTCTTACAGGGACACTTACTCTCCCTAAAAATAAAGCAAAAAGGGTTGGCAGAAACAAGTGTTTTATGTACGTTACCTGCACTTCTAAAGCACAAGTGCAAGGTATGGGTTTTTTTTCAATAAAATAAAAACCCCAGCACCATAGAGTTTTTCCAAGCCTGTGCAAGCTTAAGATTTCTCATTTTCAACTGTAGTTTTCTTGTCAGTGATTTCAGTCTTCCTTACCTGAAGACAATTAGCTCAGTTACTGTGTGCACTATTGAGGTCTAATTTGCAGGAAAGTGCCCCAATTAATCCATCCTTCAGATACACGTTTGAGGCTTATGTACTTACTATATTCAAAACAAAAACCTAAAGAAAGGCTATCAAAAGCCTGGTGACAACATGCACCTGAAGGAAGTTATAATGTTACTGACTTCAAAGTTCAAAACTAAATCTTACAAAGCTAATACTACAGTTTCAATGCAAGCAGCAATAGGAAAACAGTTAACACCTAAGGGCTGACCCTGCAAATCCCTAAAGTCAAAATAATGGAAAAGATCTTCAAGAGAACATTTTGAAAAAAGCAAGTCCACACCTAGAAACTTCAGAGTTCCCATTGTGCTCCCAAATCCCATGGAGTTTTCCACACATCTTTAAAAATACCCAAGCATTGCTTCACAGGAATTTGTACATACATACTAATTAATGAGAAAATTATGCTGATTAGATCATTTTACTAGACAACCTCTCAAGTAATCTCCAACATTAAAATTTGTGTTTTTACTGAAAATGTTGAATTACTTGAAAAATGTTGATACTTTTCTTGGAAGGATCATCTTTAGACGGGGATGGCCACGCATTTTCCATTCAACATTTTTTTGCCAGTTTTCAGACAACTTCTGTCCTACTAAACCAGAAAGCTGCTTCTTAGCATCAGATGGAGTTTCCAGAAGTGACAAGATCTACCCAAATGACCACCAGTGAAATTCAGGTCCCTGCCTGTCAAGTTTTCAAACCACAGACAAAAAAAGAAGTCAAGACGCATTTCTCCCTCTTCATACAGCCTCCAAGCTCATTTTAGCTGTTTGCCTGCTTTCAAAGGAATAAAGTGATTCACCACCTGCATATTCTGCTTATGGAGCAGCTTCCACAGAACGTCATATTTACACTAGTTTCAAATCCTGCTGATCTAGTATTAAATTTACAGAACAAGATTGTAAGTTGACTTTTTTCAGCTGATCAGGCTTACCAGCATTCATCAATTTACAAATCCTCACCATTTTCTTTGACTTGGAAAAAAAAAGAAAAAAAAATCAAAATCAATGCTAAGCTCCCATTGATTTCAATGCAAGAAAATTTTCAGTTATGTGCCACAGACAGAAATACCCCTTTAATTTGTTCCCCATAAACATACCAAATTAAACACGATAGAGAAAAGGTAATGAACAATACTGCATTTGTTTTGATAATCCTTTCATGCAGATAGGAAGCTGTGCATAAAATAGCTAGCAATACTTTCCATTATAGCTGATCTGCAAGAGTATTTGTTACTGTACTATGGGAAACAGTCCATTTTAATCCTAAATAACTTTAGCTTTCAATACAGTTATTTTCCATTCTTCTAGCTACAAAACCCCAAACAGAAAAAAAAAAGACATCGTATTGTATTGAAGGCTTTATTGATGGCTAAATTGCTGTCACTTAAATCCGGCATAGCACTTTTAATTTTTATCCAACAGGACTAAAAAGAAACTGGCTATTAAAGATTTACTTCTGTAGGTCTTTAAGGTGCCAAACACATACTGTTCTACACGATTTTCATGCTGCCAGCAAATGGCAGCATTCTAGCTCCATAGTTTACACTGTAAGCTTCAGTATACAGCAAAGAGTGATCTTAAAAACTCTCAGTTTTACCAGTTACACTTTTTTGAATTATGTTACAAACAAAAAAAACATTTTCTTCTCCGCAACTGTGTACAGTATAAAACAAAACTCAGGGTTCATGGTAGAAATGTGTATGATTTAATCATATACAGAAGATAACAAAATTTTATGAAATAAATTACAATTGTTTTCTGAGATTAGGCTCCTATTAACTGACATTGCAGTGTGACACTTCCCAGAATCAGGGACAACACATCCAATGGACCAGACCCTCCTATTTTGCTTTACCTTGTGACTTACATGGACAAATCTAGTGTCACTGTGTATCCTCCACAAACAGATATATGTGTATAAATTCACTATCGAGGCACACTTTGCGCTAGAGAAGAACTTAAATGAAATACAATAATTCTGACGTGTCATGAATACTACATATGTGATGCTGTTCACATTACTGTCAAGTGGAAGAAAAACACTGCTGGGATGGAAATGAACATGCAAATCAAATGTTAATACAGTTAAAAAAAGAAAAAGAAAAGACAGACATTTAGAACTGGTACAGCATATTATAGAACCAAAAAGGAAAAGTGTTATCCTAAATAATAGTGAGTAGCCTTTTTTGCAAACCAAGTATTTACCCAGTGCACAGGTTCTGCAGGAGACTTTCTGATCAATCTTCAAAGTGACAGTGGAATAAATGCAGTTTTTAAAGGGGAGGAGATGTGCTGGAACTGTAAGCCAAAATCTCTGATTTCCCCTTCCCGACTCAAAATTGTCACAAGAAATAGACGCTAAAAAAACCTCCAACAAAACAACACCCCAGAATCCCCAAACCAAAAAAACCTCACAACAATCCCAACCCTTTTCAAGTGCATTATTCCTCTCCACTCTGGTTATCTTCAGCAGATTTCACTGTGAGCAAGAAACTTCTGTGTAATGCCAATAATTCATTGATTTCTGGAATGAAGCATTAGCAGTAATACAAGATACATCTAAGCCACAGTCTGTGTTTTCCCCTTTTATGTTAGTTAAAATTATAACAGCTGTAATAAAGATCTAGAAAAATTCAAATTAGCAAAATAAAAGATGTTTAATCCAACTTGTAAATACCAAATACTCTCCTCTCTCTTTTGTAAAGATGCTTCAGACAACAGCTGTCAACCAAAAATCGGGTATTTGTGCAGCATGGACTCCCTTAAAATAATATTGTCAAACATTCAGATTATAAGTACAAGACTTCCTGAGTACCATAAAAAAGACAAAAATTCTTATAATTTAAGCAGCACTTAGTTTTACTAGCTTTTTGTAAGTTACACTGCAAGTAACTTGTCATTTCTCTAACATTAATTCCAGGCTTGAAAAAAGTCAGACTGTCAGAGAACAGAAATAATTATTGTGAACTGCTTGCTATCAATGATGCGGCCACAGAACAATTCTCAGCACCTACCCAGCATGAACCTTGCTGCTGCACCTATTAAAACTGCTAGCAAAGTTGCCGACAACTGGATGGTTTGACAGCTTCAACACTTCTCTCCCCCATGAATAGAAAACGCTTTAGAGCATCACACACATCACAGAAAAGTTGTAGCAAGGAGGCTTTTATGTTTACTGCATGTTATGTGACTGTTTGTAAACACAGTGAAAGATTTGTCCATTCAGGAGTACAAATTATCTTTCAGAAATATTTTAAATTCCTTCAGAAGATCATGGAGAGACAGCAACGTGTAAAATTAAGGCTGGAATGACTTAAGAGCTTTTCCTCTTAGACCTCAGTACTCTAATGTTATATATACTTTAGATAACTGAAAAAACAAACAGGTGGTTTACAAAGAAAGTCAGCTGGTCCTAACACCATGGTGATGGTGAACAGTATGATTTGACAGTGGTAATCCCTATAGGAGGTCCACTCTGAAATGAAATGAGTAGTTGCATATGAAAGCTTTCCTAAGGAAAGAAACACTTTGAAAACCTATTTAATTCAATAATACAGCACTGGCAACGCTCAGTGGCTGTGTTTATAAGGTAAACTACATCATTATTATACTGTCCTGCTCCTTTCTTGATTACAGTTACTCTGTAATTTAGTATGTATACTGTTCCATTGCAGTACAGAATTAGAATATGTACAGTAAGCTATACTGGTCTAAAATCTAGAGTGTCAATCAAGAAATTCCCAGTACATGGCTTCTATGCATGAACTTGCAATTAACTTCTGGAGTCAAGTAAGGGTCTTTCAGAAAACCTGGCTCATAAAAATAATTTTAGACCTACGCTCAGTAGATTCATACAAAAAAGTAACCACCTGCACATCTATCCTTTTCATGAACTATATACGCTCCACAAAGAGAAAGTTAACAGCTGCAACTGGTTTGCTGGGATCACACCAAACAAACAAACAAAAAAAAAAGACAAAAGGGAAGAGAAATAAGATTTATTATAAAACATGTTGAAATAGCAGTGACTTAGCTGACTTCCTGCTCTGCTGTTCCAGGCAGAACAAAATGTGACTGAATGCTCTCAGGAAAGCCAGAACAAAAATATAGTATAAGTATCCTGCTGCACTAAAATCGCTTTCTCTTGATAATTTCTGGCTTCCAGCTGACAGGATGAGTTTCTTCAGTCTAAAGGGAAAAAAGAAAAATCTCATGAGGTTCTTTTTTTTTTTAAACACGAAATTCACCTGTAATTAGTGTTTAGTTTAAAATGTTACTCACATAGCATATAGACTCTATGACATACGTAACACTGTAATTACCTAATCTACTATGGAATTAATTGACCCATATGGAACTTTATATCATCCCAATGTCTGAAGTACATGACAAAACTTATTCTGTGGGGTTTTGTTTTTTTTTGCAACAAGGACAAAAATCAGGTTGCCAGTGGCATTTCAGGAACAACACTGTAGTGATCAAAGCAAAAGAACACGAATTCCAGAGACAGTCCTTCCAGCGATATTAATATCAGTACTGGCTGATGCCAGAGTCTGCATTCTGCCCAGTCATAAAATGGATAAAACATTCCGTATTCCTTCAGACCTAAGAGTTGTTCCAAGTCTAATTCAATGCAAAAATCCTAAGATTTAATGAAAATCCTTATATCCTTTATATTGAAGACATATGCTGATAAACTATATAATAAATCTATTGTCTTATCCATTAGTAAATGGATCTGGATTTGAGAATAACAGCTTAAAAATAAGACTATTTACTCTGAATTCTGGAAACTGCCAAAGCAAATGACTAAACTAAATCATATACAGAAGTACAATAAATCTTTCAAATGTAATCCTTTTGCAAATTCCCGTGTTTTAATCAATATAAACACACACAGTTCCCTACTGGCTTTAAAATGCAGTATGCATCATTGTATTAAGATTTCTCCAAACCTCATCACAAAGGACATGTGTAGAAGAGTTGACAGGCCTGACACTTATTTGTACTATAGCATATAATAAAAAATTAGGAGTCCAGAAACTAGCTACTGTCCTCTTAATGTTATTGCAAACATATTGCTTCCAAACTTCAATAAAACTGATTACACAAGTCTGTGCATGTCTCTTATTGATCTGCATAACATTATAAAGCCACTTTGACATACCGCAGTATCATCTTCTTTATATACTTTGATGGTCTTATCAGCTTCAGCAGTTAGCAGTCTGCTTTCTGACTGGTCAAAAACACATGCAAATATTCCTGATTCACTGTCCAAAGAGCCCGGCTGCACAGCTGCATGTACTCTCTGGAAATTGTATCCAGTTCTCCAGTCCCAAAGATGCATTGTACCATTGTCAGCTAAAACAAAGAAACAATATTTTTAACCAGTTAATTTCTACTAGTTTTCTAAAAACAGTATCATGAACAAGTAACTAATACATCAGCTATAACATTCATGTAGAATAGCTCAGTAGAGCCTACAAGGTTTGCTATTTTCTACTGGTTTCCTTCTTAGTTAAGAAAGGCTGATCTTGTTTAAGGCTGATATAAGCTTCCTCAGAATCTCATCCAGCTTTGTATTAGATAACCCAGAGAGATGACACACTACAACACATGGCAACTGAAGCAAGGTGCTTTGGAAGCACAGCATGGACTGGCATTCTCAGTATCAAGCTCCTTGGTCAGTAGCTCCACTAAAGTTGAACAGATGTCATCCTGTCAAACAGATTACAAACATTAAGGAGTCAGTAATGGGAAATAGCTTAATGTTTGCAGAGGTTCTATTTCAAATCCAGTTCAAACCACTGCCAGTATTACTGCCGTCATCACCTGCAGCATACTCATAGCAATCTGAACTCTGTATTCACAAGGATGCTCTCAAAGCAATTTTTCAGTTACAAAAAACAACCTCTCCTCCCAAAGCATTATCTAGCCAAAACAGATCTACTAAAAAAGTTATGAGTTTAAAAGCTATGAGCCCCAGTTATGAGCTAGCCAAAAAAAAAAAAAAAAAAAAACCACCAAAAAAACCAAGAAGGGTGTTTTTACAGTTCCTAAGGTAACCTCAACTTATTTTAATTTAGTATCAACTTATTTATACATGCTTGAAAACATAATCAGGGTAAAGTGACTTATTATCAGCTATCTCCCAACTCCTGCTTAGCACATTTCCATCTTACCCACATCGCTAGCCTACAGGATATACTGTATCTAACGGGACCAAGCGGGACCAAATCCATGGCCACAGTGTAGCTTCATTGTTACTTTTTTTGTTATTCTCTGGTTACAAACACACATATGTTTTTTGTAACTATTATGTAAACTCATGGAACCCATCTTAAGCTATCATGTGTGATGCTGTGAATTGAGTCCCCTCCTTGTTCACAACTACCAAAAGTATTAGACAAGCAAAACTGAGACATAAAAACTCATGCTCTGCAAGTTATGTGGAACACCACAGCCTGGCCTCTTAATTCACTTTCCTCTGCTAGAGCTCTCCCAGGACAATCTCATAATTAAGCAACTGCTCTAGGACCTCAGAGATTTGGGTTTAAACTCCCATGCAATCCTGAACTGCTACTCTAGAGCTCAGCTCTCAAGCTGTAAAATTAGCGTTTTCTTTTTCCACACTGTTTATTCCTTCCCTGTTTATAACAACATCTACATTTAAAACACACCATCTTCCTATCGAGATTTCTCAAAGCTTTTTTACTGACAAGCTTTTTTGAAAGAAAGTTTACTGTCATGGTTTAAACCCAGCTGGCAACTGGACATCTATGTACGTACTTTGTCTTGTACAAACACAGAACTCAAATTTTACAAACTATGGTTTAAGTAACACATACTTCAAACAAAATAATTTTATTACAGTGCTTGGGTAACTAATATATGGAAAAATGCTACCTACAATGGGATAACTGTTCTGACATAAAATTATTCATGATCAGACACAGTAAGCATTTGGGATTCTTCTGCTACCCCAACACAGATACACGAATACAAACTAATAGATCCAAGAGGTCAGGGGCTCACAGACGGGTAACAATACTCTAATATATCAGATGATTATTAAATCCTGGGAGCTTTGAATTAAAAAATTAAATCCATGTGTCACAATAGACACAAAATCCTCTCATAAGCACTGGAGCCAAAGGACTAGTTTCTTAATTTCCAAATGCTTGAACACATAATATTGCTAAGTAAACATGAGTTTGATTCACAGTAATATTTGGAGATTAACCATCAATCTTTTGAACAATCAAAGTAACATCAGAAAACGTGTGCAGGAAACTTTGAGACAACAGAACCAGTGCATTTGTGCTGCATAAGGACCAAAGAAGAGTTCACATTTAAATGGTACAGCAAGCCTTGGCAAGATATTCCTATATGCTCTATCCATTCTCACTGCATCAACTTCTTACTAACAGAGAGCAGCTAAAGAAACTGGTGTCTCTGAGGCAGCTCCCAGTTTCCACACCACTCCCGAGGGAACTCTAATCATCAGGAGATCACAGAGGATGAAATCTGGAGCCTTGCACAAGCAGTCGGGTGAGAAGAGGAAACCTCCTCCCTGCAGCACATTAAAAGTAACTTCAGATACGTTTTTGGGCATGCAGCTCAGTAGCATCCAAAAAGATAAAAGACTATGAAGTTGTATGCTGTAGCAGGTTTATAGGCCCAGATAAAGGACATCTCAGCTAGCATCTTTGTCTAAGGACCTCCAGCCATTGTAGAGGAGTGTAAAGGGGAAATACAAACATTTATTTTTCATTTTTACCTCCTGAGACCAGAACACCATCGGAATTTACAGCCAGTGTGTTGATAATAGCATTGTGACCAGACAGGTTCTGAATGAAATTTCCATCTGGGAATTTCCACTGCTTAATATTATCTGGAGAACCAGATGCAAATGTGTAACTGAAAGAAAATAAGCACAGTATGTTGAAGTTCAAAACAGCTGTAGGTATAGCAGACATCCTTCATTGAAACTGCTCTTAAATGCTAGCTTCAAAGTTACTTAATAGTAAAACTGCTTTTCTGACATTTTTACTTCACAGAAAATGAAGCAAATGTATGACATCATGAATTACCTATTTTTACTGTCTTCTTCCTGTTCCACAGACTACCTAAAATTTATAAATCCTATGCCATATAGAGTGTTAATATGCCAACAAATATTAAAAATGTACACTAAGTTCTTCTCAATTGTTATTCTGGCAGATTTTCAGGTTTAAGTGAACCATCAGCAAAGGCACCAAAGGAAAAAAAAGCAGCAAACCCCCACTACTGGTTAGTCATTCAAAACTATACAACCAAAGATAAAGAACTGCAAAAAAGTGAACTATTTCTGAAAGAGAACTTGTTTTACTGAGTTCACAGTATCACAGTATCCCTAAAACAAGCAATTCCCTCATTTTAACATGTGCAAGAAGTTACAAGGTTATTTGGGTAGCACATAAAAAACCCTGTAGGAATACTTTCAATTGACACAACGTCTAAGCCATTTGCTATTTAATATACCCTTCAATTAAAAAAAAATATTAGGAAAAGAACTAGACCTTTTAAAAAAACAAAACAGAAATACTGAAATATAAAAAAAAACTAGGCTGACAGTTGCTATAGCTTGATAAAAACAGTTCAAGTTTAGTTCCAAAGAGGTACAACTGATGAATCTGAAACCAGATTATTTTTCAGAATATAAGTAAAATTAGGGTTTTTCTCTGGTATAACTAACAGGCATTGCATAAGACCGTCACAGTTTTTAAGACACATAGATTGGTCAGAACTTACTAAAGATTCTGTATTTCTGCACTGACAGGATTTTAAAATATTAGAAGTGAAGAAGTATTATAGTTCTACGCGAATTCCTTTTCTGCATTGTTTTAATGTCTATTTATTCAAACAGGCAACTACTGATGCATCAAAATACAGCATCTAAATTGAGAACACTTCCAACAACACCTGCTTCAAAGACTAAGTTCAAGAAGTTTCTTTTTAAGATCAATTAGACTGAAATGTTTTGTGCAGAGAACCACATATTCAAAACCCCCACTTTGTATTAATCCCTGTCTTCTTTAGCATTATTCACACATGTACCATTCTACAAACCGACTTCACTACCTGCTAACAATCATTCAGTTACATCTTTATCATTAGCCTTACTGTGTCACTGATTTCAATGACTTCAAAGGCACATACATAAAAAATTATGTGGGATGTAACACATTCTCAGGATTGCTAATGTACACCAATGCCTGGGGAGCACAATCAATATAATAAAACGTATCTGAGAATTGATATACGTACACTTTACAGCATTCTAAGCTCACTAGTTTTTCACATTATTATGCCCTACCATTCTAAATCACCACTCACATTGGCTTTCTATCACCACACAATGTTCTGAACTGTGAAAGTGTAAAAGAATAAGGAAAACTTACTGTCTTGGGTGTAGCACTACTGCTCTAACCGATTTCTTGTGATTTGTTAAAGTAACACGAGTTTTTCCTGCCACTAAATCCCAGAGCCGTATGGTAGTATCATGACTGCCTACAATGAAAATAAAAAGTAGCAGAAAACATCATATTGATTCTATCATCATTATCACTTTGATAAGGCAGCCAAAACCTTATAGGAAAAAAGACAAAAATACTATGCTTGTTACAAAAATATGCTATTAAATGCCTCTCTAGATGAGGAAGATGCTGGGTTGTAATGGTCTTTTTACACGGTTTGAAATTTAAGAGCTAACTTACACAGCAAACCTGATTTTTTACGCAATGGGAAAGAAGCTAAACAGTATTTAAGCATGGTATTGGACACTTATTAACTGAATTTGGGAGAACTGTGGTATATCACAGAGAAGGCAAGTCTCAATTCCTAGTACAACAGAAAATGTAAACATCAGAAACAAAGCGCAGAAAAATATTCAAGCAATGTAAATCTTTATTTGCTTAAACATGCCATTAGCAGTACGAAATAACCATGGCATTGACTATTTTCAACAGAAAACTAATAGAGAAACTAAGTAAATTAACATGGATTGCATTATGAACCTCACATAATTAATGAACACATACCAAAATTATTAGGTTTTTCAATCATGTTACCTGTGAAGCCATGCCCACCATACCTGTAATAATTTGTGGTTCTGCAGCCTGGCACTTCACTGTCGCTACTGCATTTGTGTGTCCTGATAGTGTGTGCACGCTGGCTTTTGTCCTCACATCCCAGATCTATGAATTCACAGTAAGTATGTCAGAGGTCAGTAAGAGGTGCACATTCAATGTATCTTAGGCACTGTCATTGATTACATGAATTCCTTGCCATAGTTCTACTGATTAAAAAGTATTTAGGTTTTATTTTTTCACCCAACAGCTCATCACGCAGTTGCCTCAGCTGGAAAATTGCAAGGGGAGCAGGAAGCCTGACACTGAATTTCTAGACATACAAATAATTTGAAGTCACCATAAAGCCATACTACCCTTCTAAATGCTAAGCAATCCTATATATACACTATGAAGTCTACCCACTAAATTAAGAAATAAAACCTTATCTTAAAGTGATACTGCATTTTTGTGTATTCAGGCTTGAGTTTTATCAACAACGGAAGACAAAGCTAAAAAAAAAAAATCACCTTAGTATTTTCATCTTAATTTCATGTTATCTTTTAAAATGGAGGATGTTGAAACACTGACATACCAAGATATTAAAAAGAAACAATGCTGTACTTACTCGTGCTGTTGAATCTCTGCTACACGTTACCAGTACATCTATTGTTGGATGCAGGTCTAAACCATACACAGCACTGAGATGACCATGGTAATGCCTAATAACCTAGATGAGTAAAAAAATGCACAAACACTAACTTGATATTTGAAAGAATTTTCTAAATGCTTTGATTTTTATATCTGACACCACCAATTAATTCGAATTAAAGAAACTAGCTTACCTTATTGTACTCAAGATCCCAGCATTTCACTTGTTTGTCTTCTCCACAAGAAAAGAGGTATGGACTTCTTGCGCTTACTATCACCCCTCGCACAGTACTGATGTGTCCCGTCAAAGACAATTTCAATTTGCCACTAGCAAGGTCCCAGATCTGCATCAAAATAGAGATTTTGAGGTAGACAGGTAAAAGCTACCCAGTAACAGTCTGGGTAAACAGCCCAGATGCAAGTGACCCTGCTGCACCGTAAATCAAAACTTACAGTAACATAGACATTTGCCCTCCAGCTACTACCATGTAATTAATGAAATCTCAGAAGTAGTAGTAATCCACAAATCCTTTATGACTAGGTGATAAATTAAAAAAACTGTTCTGTAGTTCATTATTCTGCAAGCAGTTATGCTACAAGGAGTTGCAAGAAGTTGTTTCCAAGAGCTGAAGACATTTTTAAAGAACAGGACAACAAAAAGCTAACACCCCCCACCCAAACTTTGTCAGTGATGTCTTCCAGCCTCTTACCTTTATGGTTCTGTCAGCAGAGCCAGTGACAAACCACTGATTTCCTGGTTCTACTGCAATACATCTCACCCACCCCAGGTGACCACTGATAACCTTTAGAAAGAATAAAATTTTTTTAAATCAGAAATAATACACATACATCTGCCAGTATAACTTTCATTTTTCAGCACTGAAGTTCATTTGTACTCACCAGGAAATGTATACTCCCAAAAAAGTCAAATGTAACATCAGATCTGAAGAGAAACTTTCTGGTAACAAAATGTTGGAGACGTATCTCGTAAGAAAAGCTCTACCAACACAGGGCTTGTTTACAGCAGCTTGTCTCTTTAATTTCTCTGAAGTGAAACAGCTAAACATCCAACCCCATATTTGGTTTCACTGGATGTTGTATTTCATGTACTGTTACACAGTTAATTTAAAAAAATATCTAAAACAAGAAAAATTCTTAGATAGAAATACTTTGGAAAGCTAAAGTGAATTCTTCTGACCAGATGAGACCACAGCCACATTTGAGATAATTGTCCAGATTTCTTCCTAGTCTAGAAATAGAAACAGGCATTTCCAAGGGAGAAATCTAAGAAATAGTTTATCTGACCTATTTGAGGTCCTCACCTTTCACAAGCTTGGGGAGATCAGTTAAAATGCAACAGACAAGATGAAACCCACATTTAGCATTCTAGCTATGCTTTATTTCTGAAAAAGCTTCTTCATGCTGAACACGGATTTTGACAGCAAACTTCCACTAAAACTGTTTAGATGTAGAATTAATACAGTGACTTCAATTGTATTTACAGTTTCTCTGAAAAGAAAGCGTTTCTGAACAAGTACGCATTTTTCACTTGTTTACCTAAAATCTTTCATGGGTTTATTTTGGTGCAATTTTTTTCAAATGGCATTTGTTTTGATTTTTATGAAGAGCACATTCCACTACTGCCACATTTAGAAAACCCAAGTATTCCTTTGAGCTAAAGTGCTTTTTTCAAAAAGGCTGATCGCAAAAAGTAATTTAAGATTCATGACTAATGCAGCACTCAGGACTCTTCTGAAGATCTAAATGCCTATGTATGGTGCTACATTCAGATGAACATTGCTAATGCAGTTTTGATACCAGAACATAAGATTTTGCAGTGTCAGGAAAGCCTAACATTCATAATGTTTATTTGGGTCAATAAAATTGACTCTTTCTTAGACAAAATATGAAATTGTTTGAATTTCATAGTAAGAATCAGCCCCTTAAGTAAAAAAGGTACACGTTCAAACAGATGCACCTGAAAAGTTAAAAAAGATCCGAACAGATACACATGCTTAGAGATTTTCTCTTCAACTCAGCTCCTTTGCCATACTTATCACCAAAATGTTTGAAGCTGGTATCAGATTCGGGGGGAATAGCTAAGAAAATTAAAAGGCAAATTAGAGTAATTAAAAAACAAGACTAGAAATCAAGCAATCAAACCACAGAGATAATTTGTAATTCAAGTATTCAGCTCTTCTCCCCATTTTCATATCAAGTAAAAGAAGTTTTGCTGACTCAGTGACTGCCTTTAAGTGTTTCTGGAGACAATTTTACTGCATTAGCAGTATTTCTTGAACATCTTATTAGTTTCGAATTCTGCACCTTGCCTTTGAGTTCCCCTATCACAGAATCAGACTAGAAAAAACAACCTCTATAACAAATTTATCACAATACAGCTACCCCAATGTAAATATAACGGTAAAATTTACAATGTTTACAAAATAATTTGCCATATAGAATGATGTTTGTAATTTAACCTCTTTGTTATTTAAGGAAATGTACATAAGCAACTTAGCTGTGATCACTTTTCATTTGATTTTTTGTGAATGAGAAGGAAAATTATGCTTTGAGGTCTTCACAGAACATAAAATACTCATTTATTTTTATGTGCATGTTCATATTCACACATTTGTAACTTACTCTGTACAGTTTCCAAGGTGGATGCCACTGAGGTTTGGGCATGGTTGGAGCCTTCTTTGCCATTAATGCCGAATTTTTGTTTCCACCAGCTTCCACCATAGCCTGTAAGTCAAAAGGAAGGTTACTCTTATGTTCTATAACTTACTTCCTTACCTAGAACCTAAAGCCTTCTTGCTGTGACATCTCAATACTGAGTACGTTTAGTCAGTCAGGAGATCTCCACACAACACACAAATGTATCCAGAAGCAATCTGGTGAACATTACATACTTTTCACATTAGATGTGCAACTCACCACGGACATCCCAGGAGGCTGTGAACGCTCAGATATTCCAGAATGCCTGTAAATATCACCCACACCAGCAGCTGTCCGACTTGCATCCAACCTAGGTTGAATGAAAATGATTGATGAATTGGAATCAACTTTCTTTTACTAAATAAGTTATCGCAGGGCTACATCCAGTTGAGCGTTGTACACCTCCAAGAATAGAGACTCCACAACCTCTCTGGGCAACCTGTTCCTGTGACTGACCACCTCAAGGTAAAAGACACCCACAAACAAAGCCTCATTTTTTCTTTTCCATGAAAACAGGAGGGCACAGAAAAATGACACCTGACCACACTAAAAGTAGTTTCTTTAATCATTTCATAAATGAGTTCATACAAAATACTCAAAGTAGCTCCTATCCTGACTTCGGTATTTTGCCTTGAAATCCCCATAGAAAAGTGTTAATGAAGTAACACATCAGTACCTGGACTGAGAAGCAGGAAGTGCCACAGCTAAGGACTGTGCTGCAGATTCACTAGGCATCCTCTGTACCTTAGTATCTGCTGTCAGAGCCACACCTTGAAAAAAATAAAACAGTAGTGACAATTAGCAATGGCCAATGTAACAACATAGAAACATAACCCTTCCAAGCACAGACAAAATCAAATGACACAAATTATTAGACCCTAATGTCTCTTTCTCAGGGAAAAGTCTCCCAGAGAAAGGGGACCACAATATCACGGAGGAGATTTCTAAAACATTTTTGTAATAATGTTACCACAGAAGGTGAAATCTCATAGAAATGAATGACTACCTCACAGCAAGCTTATATTCACTGAGGCTCACTGAGAAGACACAGCATCTGTACCTATATCCTCCTCCTTCCTATCAGTCACAAAACTATCTGCATCAATACCATGAAAGTCATCAATCGCATTTCCCACTACTATGAGATATGGATTCACAGCAAGAGGAAGACTGCTCCTGCTAGGATACCGTGTTGTTACAGGAAGCCAAAAAACCCAGGCACACACAGAATTTTACTTACCAGGCCCCGGTGGATATGGATGTGTGCCAGTTATCAAATACTCAAGTTCTTGTCCTGAAAAGCAACAAAATGTTTCATTAATAATTACATTTCATACTGAAAATGATGTACTCAAACAGGAAATAAAGCAAAACAGCAGCAGAAGAAACTAACAATCACTTCCAGTGTACTACGCAAACATTCTTTAGTTTCGTTCCACTTGTTCCAATTACTTCCATATTCTAAAACTCAATAGTAAAAAAAAAAAAAAAAATTTTTAAATGGTGAGGATACCCATTATCAAGAGGGACTCTCAAGAGAAAAATCTTCATACTGTCAAAGATGCCTTTTGTAGTAGCTATCATACAAAAGAATTCAAGTACACAAATAGCACTTGCGTCTGAAACGTAAGCTAGTAAAGACAACTGGTTGTCTGTGGTATCAGAAAAGAAAAAGGTTTTTCTTTTTCTTTAAAGATTTTTCATTATCTCTCAACATATTTCAGAATACTCCCAAATAAAGTACCTTGAGAAAAAAAAACAACAGAAATCTTAACTGAAATAAGGAGGCATTTAGCACTCTTTAGAAGAGAAGTTTCCATATGGGATCTACTTATTACATACAAATTTTATATATCACCAAACATAGATTGAAAATAGCCTAGAGATTTAATATAATTTTCTGGTTTCATAGCTGCAGACCTAAAGGAAGCATGAAAAAACGTTATGAAACAAAATAAAACCAAAACCAAAACAAACCCCAACCAAATAAAAAACACGTCCTTGACCATCATGAACATATAAAAAGGAGAAATACATTACTCATCCTTCTAATACCCAAGTACAGCTTACACTAATGTTACCATAAAATTTGCTCTTTTTACTAATGAATCACTGTAAAAACTTCACAGCAGCCTATTATTCCTTTGTTAAAAGAAACTTCCTCCTTGTTCTGAATCACTTACCTCCTATGGACCGTAGCAAGAAAAATACGAACCAAATAAATAAATAAAAAGTATTTTGTTTTCCACATTTATTTCCAATGGATTAACACACTGGACTGCATTCTTTGGATTTTACATCAGTGATGCTGTTACAAAAGAAAGGACAAATACACCCTTAAGAGAAAACTAACCTTGATTTCCAGAGTACTGTTTGTGTCCATAAGGATCCCCGGTGTTTGGACCTCCTTTCTCTCTCAAGTTTTCTTTAAGAGTAGGCATGTGTAATACTGAGCCATACTCCGTACGTAACTTGACTGCCATCTTTACTTTGTGACTGTTGGGAGAGTAAAGCATAAGCCTGAATAAACCCTGATTTTTGTTGTTATTAAGTTTTGAAAGATCCAAGAGACTTTATACAACTTACTTTATGGTATTTTTTTTCCCCTCAAGACTACTTTGTTTTACTACAGAACCTTCTGAACTTGTGACTTGGATGGAGCAATCACTAACACAGGTTAAAACCTGACTGAGTGCAGTACTTACCTTTCATCATCTAACGGGATAGGCTTGGCATTATCAGCTACAAACATATCATGAGTCCTCTTCAAAGATCTGAACACAAGTGTATGGACAGAATGCTTTTGGACTTCCTAAGAGGAAAGAAAAGAACATTTAAATACATTTGATTATAATTACATGAAAAACTGAAACACAGATTAAACCGAGCAGCAATTTCCAGACTTCAGTACCATAAGATAACATAGCACTGTTTAGTTCACAGAAAACACCACTCATCTTGGAAACTAGAAAATTATGTTTATCTGTTAATTTTTTTAATTTAGCATTTACCTAAAATAATGATCCCTTTCTTCGAAACTGCCAAAAACTTTGATCAGGCTTTCTGCACTGGCATCTACAAGACAACTCCATGAGTGTACAAGCTTTTTCTCCTCCTCCTTTCACGTTCTGTTTTTGTAAGTAGGCAATAAAATAATGAATTCTGAAAACACTTCTGTAAGTTTTATTTCACTACCACCAGAAAAAGAACAAGAGCAATCACCAGTTTCTGTGACACCTTACATAAACATAGCAGTTTACTAAGAGAAAACTTGGGATAAAACCTGACAAAACTTGTTTTCTTTTTATAATTTTCATTTGTTACTATGAGCAAAACATACTTACAATTCCCATCCAGAAACTAACAAGCAGAGTAAAAAAGCTATTAACTTATAGAGGCTCTTTACTTATTAACAGTACAAGTAATTTCTTGCTAATATTTTCCTCTCAATGGAAAAAAAAATCATTGTAAATCTGAGCCTGCTTGCTCAGGTACAAAGCCAAAACTCTTTGCATGACTGTACATTCTGTATGTCACACAAAAAACTGCAACAAACTGGAAGCTACATGAATAACTTCTGGCACTGCCCAGCCTTCAAGACTCACTACCCAAGTGCTTTCCCTATTTAGCTATCTGTAAGTTTTGTTTTCCTGTCTTCAAAGTTGTTTGTCCACTTACCAACCCATTTTGCAGTGGCTATTAGTTTCCTGACTCAGTAGCAGCTACACAAAGTTTTCTGCTCTGGCTCAATACTTGCCTACAATCTCCAGGTATTAAACAGGAGAAAAAAACCCGAGCCAAAACATTTAGAGTAGGATTAGGAATTTCATACATCTGAAGAAAGAGATTAGAATAATAGAAGCTAATTACCATTCAACAACAGCAGCTGTTGAAATCAACACGAGTACTAGGTAACACAACACCTCCCCAGGAGGGAAAAAGCATTTACAAATATTTTCTGACAAATACTCTTTTGTAAAAAGCCCTGCTATAGGGTTACATACAGCAGCAGTGTCTGCATCTTCGTACATGCTCCTGACAACACTACCTGCTTTTAGAAGTGCATGATGTTCACTTCACAGCAACTATTTCAGGGCCTGTAAAACCAGTGGCTTTCTCCATAATTTCACTTCCAAGCCCTCACAGGCCGGATTCCGTTTCTTTGGCTAGCTGACAAAGCCAGTAAGTCACCGGAGGCCGGGAATCACAACACCATTTCTCAGATCCCAGCACAAATACCGCATCCGGCGTCTTTCAAACCAAAATTGCTACCTGCTGCTTACTCCCGCCCCAAACCCGCACCCTGTAGCCTTCACACCTGTGCCCCACTCGCTGTCCCCGCGGCAGGGGCTGGGAAGGCAGAAAGACTGCCGTGGTCTACCACCACAGCGGCGTTTTCGCACCGAGGTCGAAGTGGGGGTGCGCTGAAGTGCTCGGTGGTCCCCGCCGGCTTCCCCCCCCATCACGGGCCCAAGCCGCCCCGCCGCCCCGGCAGCGCTCCCTAGTTCCTCCCGTCACGACTCAGCGGCAAGGCAGGGACCACATGAGGTGCCCAATGGAGGTAACCGAACCCACTCCCCCCCTCACCTCCACCATGGCGCCGGCGATCTCCTACTACCACCACCACCGCAGTCCGAGACCGCTATGGAGACACTTCCGGCACCTGCCCCCCGCCGCAACGGAAGTGACGCATCGCGAAGGCGCAGGCACAGACTCGCGCGCGAGAGGGGCGGAGCAGATAAAGGGATCGGGAACGGGACCTTATGGAGGTGGGGTTTATGGCACTCGTGGGGCGGGCGGAGGTCGTGGGTTCGAGGCCCGCAGGCGCTGTTGGGAGTATGCGGTCACGCGGATGCGGGGAGGAGGGGCGGCGAGAGGACTGCAGTGAGGGGTACCGGCCAGGAGAGAGCAATGTTCAGCCTTGTGAAAGGCACCTGGACTTTCATAGACCGGGGTGATGGAGGAGTCGGCGCCATTTGCGCAACGGTTCCCTAGGCTGAGGGGTTGGGTACCCTCTGGTCAGCCTGGTTTTACAGAAATCTTTGGCCTTTGCCCGTTGTTTTGGGTCGTGCAGCTACAGCTTTTAGGCGTTATGTTTATTGTGGGTTCCCAAGGTTAAATTCAGTTCAGGGAACTGCACAGCATGAGAGGGATGTAGCAAAAGAGTCCCAGGCCTGTTGCACTAACAGGGGATGCTAGCCATTATACTTGGCATTTTTGAGAAAGTACCTTTAGTGTGACTACACCTAACAGCATGTATGCTATGTAAGGGCTTGTAGTTCTTTTCCAAATGTACCCGGATACTCCAGCTGATTTTTCACTTGCCTTCATAGGCAGAATAACCAAATGCATATGTGCAAATTGGCATCTACTTTCTTCACGTACACTCACTTGCTCCTAAACTTAGGAAGCCTTAATCTCCAAAGCCAGAGCTGGAACTTGGCAAACACATCTTCTGCAACCCTACCATCACATTGCTTTTCTTTACCACTATGCCTGCCACTTACTACATCTGTCTGTGTGCCTGAGCTGTGAGCAGTTTGCAAACTGATTTGGTTTAAACGCAATCCAGTGCAACATCACTCAGCTCAAACCTGTGCTCTTGGTTAGCCACAGGATGGAATTAACCTGGCATTATTTCTGGCACACAAACTTCCTGGTTGACATAATGACCATCTTTTCTCTTTTTTTTGAGTTGATGGGTCATGTCTGGTGGCGGCACTGGTGGTTTGTAATTTAAGATACAGTGACAGCTAGACATGTGCCGCAAGTAGCTTTGGCTCCCAGTTCCTGGTCTGGGGTTGAGGTGTGGGAGAGATGTCGGTTACGTTGTACCGCTAACAGCAGAGGAGCATTGCCAGCTCAGTTTCAAGACAAGCCAGCCAGGTTTCATGTTTAATAAGAGGACCTATTTTAGTAGTCCCTCTGGTGATCCCTGTTAGGTTTCCAAGCCTTGGGTAAAGGCCAGCACAGCACCTTGAGGAGGAGGAGCATCATCCGTCAGGTCTTAAAAGTGCAAACTCCATGGGGTGGTGTGTTAAAATGGGGCAAATCTGTTGCATCCTCCCAGGCTGGTGAGGCTAGATTGAAGATACACAAGGTTTAAAATGAGATTTTAGTGACAAGGGATTTCATACAGGTTTGGTGGTTTTTAAGCTTACACAGAGTAGTCTGTACCTGTTGATTGGTCAATGGATTTGATATGTAGAAATGGTTTAAGGGCTAATCTCTGGCAACACAGAGTATCATAATGCAGTTGTTTCCTTTCTATTGTCTGTTGAAAGAAATCAGGCTTATTTTTACTGCCTTTTTAAAGGAAACTAAATTTGAAATACAGACTCTTGTAGCAGTGCAAAATCAAATAATTATCCATTTATATTTTCCAAGAAAATTTCGCTCCTATGTGCTGTTTATTGCTATTATTACTAGTATGCACATGGCCCTGTAGCTGCTTTTTTTTTTACAAATAAACATTCCCCTCAGAAATTTATAACCTCACCTTATTTCCTGGTGTCCTTGGAAAGCTTTAGAAAATCAGGGGACAAATTAATCTCTGTAGTAATTTCTTTCTTTTTTTTTTTGACAGAATATGTAGTCCAAGGTGAAATTTAGTCCCAGAACTTCAATAAATTAATGACAGCAGTACTGATTAGGGTATGTACTTTATTAATTTTCTTCACTATATGTCTTCTTGCATGCCAGCAGCAGTTGCCAGCTGTAATTCTGGAAATAATACACTATGTAATTTTTTATAAATTGCTACTTAGACAAGGTGACTGGTAAGTGGCATGTGCTTTTAGTGCTTTTTTAAGTTCAAAGTGAACAGCCCCACTCATTAATGTTTGAGAATTTGTTTGCTTCCAGAACATGCATAAAGCATTAATTCTCATTTATGAAAAACCTTTGAAGTAATATTTGTTATCAATGAAAGCAAGAAATGGGGATGTTCATCTCAGCAGAGACCAACATTTAAGTTTACAGTATTCTTTTCATAGTATGACAATATTACAACACTAGTTGTTCAAAAGGACATTTCTAATATGAACTGCTATTTTAAAGTTTAATTTAGTCAACACTACATCTCATCGTGGCACAGGAAGGTTCTGTTCCCCTACCCCAAGAACACCTCAGAAGGCACATTCAGCTCTGAAAAGCTATGATCCAGTGACCATGACTTGCCTGACAGGGGTTTGTGTAAAGAGGGTTCCACCACTGCCAGACACGTCGGCACAACAAACACAGGGGGCAGAAGCAAATAGTCATTCCTCCAAACATACACATACGCCTCTGCCAGTAGGTGCCTTTTCAATACAAAAATACTGTACAAAGGGATGTCCTGAAACACCAGGTCTGTGTTGTATTATTGCAGTTCCTAATAGCAGGTGTGTTGTGGTACCACTGGCACGTTAACTTTGGGAACAGCTTCTCATTAACCATGAGTTGGAGGAGGGCATATGAAGGAACAAAGATTAGGTGTCCTGTTTTGAAGAGAAAGCCTTTTTGATATCATTTTTAGAAGAAATTTAAGCCATGGCTGTGGTTGTGTCCTGGGTTCAGCAGTGGCAGTTAATAAGGCTTCATTCAGTCCTTAGAAAGTGTGAACCAACTGTATTTGGTTGCAAGCATGAGAGAAAAATCACATCTCATAACCAGCACGCTAATGTAGATTAAATTCTGCTGCCGAAATGTTTCTCTGTATACATGTTTGCCAGTGTAGGTTGCTCTGTATGTAGTTCAAATTTGGACCATTTTTTGCTGATAAAACTCTCCAGGCAAAATCTTTGCAGTGTAGACAAGGCCTTGGCTCACCAGCTGGGGCATCTGCTCCTCTGACGCAAACCCGATGTGGTATGACACACGTGTTGTTCACAGTAAATCCCGAGAGAGACACAACCGCCCAACTCTCTTGGGGAAACCAAAGAAAAGTACTGGAGCTGGGAGGGTCAAAGGACAAGTTTCAAAGAGGAAATCCCATCTGAAGGCAGATGGAGCCTAGGGGTTCCCTCTCTGGGACTCTGCATCAAGCCTGGGGGCTTCAGTGCCAATCCCTGTCATCTGGTCCCTGACATTCTCTGCACAGGCACAGCCACGCTTCTTCATAGGGGACAAAGTGTACTTAATGCCTGAAGAAGGACACCATAAGTTACTGCAGAACATGGCAATGGTTTCAGAATGGATTTAGGACAAATTCATACATTTAATTAAGTTTTGTTTGGACTGAGCCAGGATAATTTAGTAGCAAGTTTCTGGGTCAGGACTAGTGAGACCTTCTTTTAGTTCTGCTGTACTGCAAGCTACCCGTAATCCCTGAGCAAGGGTTCAGCATTTCTATGTCCCTTCCTAATACGTAAGATGAGGGTGACTGAACTTCCCTCAGAGGTACCTGGGGGGAAAACTGCATTTAAGGTTGGGACATGCCCAGAATCAGGGATAATATCTTGGAAACTGTATGTTAATGATGTCAGTTTTGGCTTTAGGCAGAATTCTCTAATGCCTGAGAGGAGAAGTTTGTGTTCTTCCAAATCAAAGTGTTGTTGATGTCCTCCTGCAAGGGATCAAATTCAGTGGAGTTAGAGCTCCTTGAGCCACAGCTGATGTTGGTCCAAGTTATTTAATAATTAAACCGGTCAGGTTAAATAGTTTTCATATTTCAGGAATCTCCATAGTTTACAAGAATTCTGACAACAGCACAAATACAGGAAAAAGGCCTAAACCAAGTAATTTTAGCTGTCCTCATCTTTACTTACCATAAAATCTCCCACTCCATCAAGCAGATCTTTGAAATGGAACCTCAGCCCATGGTTTGCATCTCTTTGTGTCTTCAGACACCAAAATGAATGGCTTTTGAAAAGCGTGCTATGGTCATTTATAATGCGTGAGAAAATCACATTATATAAAGACACTAAAATGTTAAAAGCCTGCTAATATGAGAGCAGTGATATGTCATACTCTTATAAAGCATCAGAAAACATGTTTGAGTATTCCACTATGATTACAGATAACTTAATGCTGTATTCTTTTAAAAAATTATTAAAAACCTGTAAATAATATTCAACAGATATACTTTTTGTATTAAAAAAAATAAAACCAGCAAATTCATATGTAACATTATTCACTTTAGTTAATTTACAATACTAAAGTGATGGAATAGCTTACAATATTCATCTGATCTTTAATGTTTTCATTCAAAATTATTTACGTATTGAGCATAATATACTCCTTTTTGCTCTTGTACTTAAAGAGACCCAAAGACTTGCATACCTATCAGGCACCAGAAGAATGTAGCAATCTGTATGATGTGAATTTAATTCAAATTTAAATGATATTTCTGAAATACTCAAATTTTCAACAGAGAAAAAAAGGAGACATCACAGTGAGACCTGATGATGTGGGTTTTTTTTTCTTTTGATGTTCACCTTTTCAGCTGTTTTGAAAGACTTGTGATTTTTGAGAAAATTGTAACCTTGTGTAATCTGAGCAGGAGATACTTTTAAGGATTTAAACATCTGTTTGGTGCCAGCACCAACAGAGGTCTCTGGGACATGTAGATAAGATTTATCCAAAGAAGTTGCTCAACAGCAAATGCATTCCGGCACACAGTGAAGAGAAAGGTTGAATATTAACAGACATACAGTGATTGCTCAGAAGGGTTGATCCTATCACTGTGAAGCTGGAAATGAGGATTGCCTCCTATATATATGAGAACAGAGAGGACCTCTCCCTGTCAGAGCTGCTGGTGGGAGAAGGTCACTGAACTGCTCAAGCAAGGCAGCACCATGAAACTGCTCCTGCTGTTCCTGCTCTGTGTTTCCTCTGTTAAATCCCAGGCCTCTACAGACTATGATGATGAGGTTGTAATACTGATCATCAATAATAATAAGAGCAATAATAATAATCATAATTATGATAATTATAATAATTATTAATAATTAATTTAATTGCATGCATGACTCAGCTTATATGAATTAACTAAGTTTGAAGCTGTGGGAAAAAATGATCCAGTGCATATTCTTGATGCCCACTTGAAGTGTTAAAAGAAATGACCTTTGTATTATATCTTCATGTATGTGTAATTGCATGATAGTTCTTTTCTCAGTTTGGATATTTTATTCCTATTTATTTTATTCTTCTGCAAGGAATGAAAAATGTCCAATGGTAAAATTAATTATTTAGCTGAATTTAGTTAAAGATATTAATTTAGCAATGTTGATAATGATGTTACAGACAAGTAGTATCAGGTGCAAATAAGTAGAATTAATGTGTAATTAATCATGTCCTGTCTCAAAGACAGTAAAAACTTCCCTATGGATTCAGTAGACATTGAAAAAAAAATAAATCAACTGCCAGTTCATACAGCTTTACATTAGAAATGGAGAGGTTGCAATCGTTAAACAAAAAGGCAAGCAGTGAAGATCAATCTAAAATAACAGTTTAACCTGTATGTAATTTTAAGTAAAATGTTTAATGGGAAATATAATTTAGAATCTCAGTACATTTTTTTATATCTTTGAAAATTCCTGCAAAAATTACATAGGTCAGGGTAGCCAAAATGTGGTGATTTTCTGTCGTACAATCTAAACATTTGTGTCTGTATGTTTACTACTGATAACACTACCATGCTAAGGAAGGCAAAGTCAGGAATTTTGTGATTTGTATGCTGCCTACTTTTGAAACCACTTGAAGTCTCTGATCCTGGTTTCCTACAAATGTTTATTATTTGTAGCTAAGTCAGAGTGGAATCTGAGATTGTTGAAGATTTTGATTCAGTAGTTCAAACAACTATTAATTCAAATAGTTTAACAATTGTTTAGGCCCTGTTTTTCTTCCCAGCCTCTTAGATTTTACCATTTCTGGCAGGGATGGGGAACATATGCATCAGAACAAGCTCTAAAAACCTAGCTCGAGAGACAGCATTGAATGCTTTTCCTAATTCCATCAGTTAATAGCTGGCATGTGGCCTGAGACCTGATGATGTATTTGACTGTGCTTGATTTTCTGACACCTTACAAATTTTCCTGTAGTCTGATGAAAAATTGGGACACTGATAACATAATGCTGAATATTCTTCTTAAGCCCAAGAATGTGTTGGGGTTTGTTTTTGTATCCTACTTAACATGGCCTCACGGTGCTTAGTGGCTCTGAACTATATAAACTTTATTCTTGATCAGAATGAGCTACTGAAATATTGTTTTGCTTTGGTTTGAAGACTTTTTAGTTTGTCTATATCAGGGTAGAGGGAGTGTGACTAGTCTTACAAGAGAGGGCATAGCAATGACTTTTAGATAACGTCAGCATAATATTTCCATTATTGCTTTTTTGCATTCCATTCCATGGTTCTCCTTGATGTTTAAAATACTAAAGAGTGCTGATCGGATGCCTCTACCCTGTGCATCACGTTTTACAACAGCAATCCCAGATTCAGTTTCCTCTCCCTTTGGCTTTGCAGGACGACAGCCCTCAGCTTGGGGTTCGAGGCCACCGACCCCTGGACAAGAGGCGGGAAGTGGCTCCCACACTCCGGCCCGTAGCACCTCCCATCAGTGGAACCGGATACCAGCCCCGGCCCCCAAAGAGGGTGAAACCAGGAGACAAGAAAGAACGTATCATCTACCCTGATGCTGGTGGCTGCAAGCATCCTTTAGAAGAGCTGGTAGGTATCTGCCTGCTGATAAGAGACTGTCCTTTTCTTCTAGTGCACCCAACATGGAGTTTTCTTTGCCACGCAAGGGACAGTCATTCATTTAAAGCAGCCCGATTTTGCTTCATTTTATTTGAGTTTGGTAGGACTGCATTCAGAAAAAGTAATGACACAGAGCTCATAGGATTAGTCACAGAGTCAGACAGCCAATGGGATTTGAACTGCAAATGAGGAAAGGAAGTACCTGTGGGTTAGCCTGCACTATCCCTATGATTTTGAACAGGTAACTGTTAAGAAGGGAAAAAAACCCAACCAAACAAAAAAAAACCACTGTAGAAGCACTGGCTTGAATTTCAGATAATCTCAAGGAACCTAGGGACCAAAAAAGTAACCTCCCGTTTGTTTCAAACTAGTTACTATACACTCAGTCCTACCCCAGTACTTACGTAGAAGTGTGCAAGCATGCTGAGACCTAGCATACTCCATGCACCCCTGCAGTAGTCCCTGCTGTGCTCTCTGCTAGAAAACGCAAGCTGTGACAGTGCTAAGAGACATCTTATTGTCTGAGAGCAAATTTGAGTATGGAGGTTGCCAACAAATGAAGTCTGTTAAAGCTTAATGAATACACAGTTGTGGTAAGGCCCACTGCTGCCTGGGTATTTCGGTTCTCACAGGACCTCAGAATTTCCCACCTCTTTTTAAAACATTGCTGTCCTTGACGGTGCAGCACTTGTTGTGGAAGCAATGGTGCCTAGTTTCTTGAGATGGTAATTTTAAAATGAATTGTGTGGCTGTTTCACAACAGATATATATAACAAGGTATGGATAACATGGTTGGTTCTCTGAGGACAGAGAAAGAGGAGAGGAGTAGGTATAAACATGGCACAGGCACCAGGTAGTTCCTGATAGGCTTTAATCATAGTTCAGGTGGCCTAACACTGTGAACATTTAGCAGGGCAGAAAAATGAAAAGCAGATAGTGGACCAAAAAAGTATGGAGAGAGAGGGCTTTTCCTAAGATCTTCTATGAAAGAATCCTTATGGGGAACTCAGGGCTCCTTCCTGACCATCAGCTGCAGCTGCTTTGCAGAAGTTTAATGTCTTGAGTCCTGATCTAGATAAATATCTGGTCTCACACTGCTAACTATTCAGTGCATTCAGACGTGTGGTCATACACTAATGGAAGTAGAAACTTTTTATATTGACTTTATTGTTTGTTTGTTGTCTTTAAGGGAGTGCTATGTCCAACTGGATGTGAGCTGCAAACTACACTGGTAAAACAGGAAAAAACTGTGAAATCAGTTGTTCGTGATCTAAAGGACAAAGTGAGCAAGCTGTCTGAAACCTCTACAACTTTTTATGAATATGTGAATGTTCTAGATGATAAATTGGTAAATAGGCAAAAACAAAGAAGAGGTATGTTATTTCTATGAATTACTAGTGTAAATGCTATTTCAGTTCTATTAGTATTGCTGCTGTTACTTGTTAATGGAACTTCTTTTAAAAATTAAAAATACAGTGAAATATCGAGCAAAGCAGGGTTCCATAACCATGTCCTCTTAAATCTTAAAAAAAAGAATAATTTGAGAGGTCAAAGGAATGGATCTTATACCAAGGCATAATACCAATTCATATGATAGCCCTAAACATGAAGGTCATGTGTTCCCCCTTACCTGCTTTCCTATGTCCATCAAAACCCTTTATGCCCAGCACCTTGCTTGGCACCATGGCTCCCTGGAGAGAAGCTCATTATAGTTCTCTGGCAGAATATAGCACCACTGATAAACCTACTAGCTAGCAAAGAAATAACAATACGTATGCACCACTTTCCTGAGAATATCTGCATATTTTTTTGCATCGTGGAAACGTAAGCGAAGGAAACGCCTATCCTTTCTCCCTGCTAAGGAAAGAAGTGGTTTCTTAAGTTGTGGTTACAGATTGCTCTTTATTATTCCGTAACTGGAAAACATGTTGAAAACTAATCTGCTTTTCATCTCTTTGCTTTTCTAGACAATGATGATGTACTTTCTCAGTACAACACAGAAGTGGAATTGCATTATAATTACATAAAGGACAATCTGGACAATAACATCCCATCTAGCCTCAGGGTCCTTCGTTCAGTTGTGGATACTTTACACAAAAAGATACAAAAACTAGAAAATGCCATTGCAACCCAGACGGATTACTGCCGTTCCCCATGTGTTGTTTCCTGCAATATTCCAGTGGTTTCAGGCAAAGGTACTTATTCACCTATGGTGACATCACTCCTCCCATTTATTTCACTGTGCAGATAGATAGATGCATCATTCAATTGATTTGAATGAGCTCTGAAGTCTGTCATTGATTAGGATAGCAGAAAAAATGGAAGGTGATCCTAAATGCGAAAAATCTTTTACAGATATCTATACTGGTCAGACCAAAGATCTTCTTACACAAGATCAGTCTTTGCTAGTGGCCAGTGGCATTTTAAAGAAATAGGTGCTTCAGTGTTTTGTAAGGTGGAGGTGATACATTTGTGACCCTTGATTTTTTTTAGTCAGGAAAGGTTGTTTCACAAGTTTGTCTAGTTCAGAAAGTCTTTGGAAAATATACAGTCTTTCACCACTCAGTTTGAACTTTTAGAAATTCCTATTTGGAAAAGTAGAACAATGCAAATGAGCTGTTCTTTCTTCCCTCACTCTTTCACATTATGTATCACAGAAATGAAAATGAAAGTAGAATTATATATATAAAATTATATGTATTTAAAATTGTTCTCTTATAATCATCAAACAAAAGGATAAGAAGATTGTTGAAGAAGTTCATAGCTTTTTCAGTAACAGTCTCCGATTTATTCTCTCAGAATGTGAGGATATTATCAGAAAAGGAGGTGAGATATCCGAAATGTACCTCATCCAGCCAGATCCTTTCGTCAGACCATACAGAGTATACTGTGACATGGAAACAGATAACGGAGGTTAGTGTGAAATAACAGTGGTGTTAAAATATTAATTAATATGAATGTTTCAAAAATCATTTTAGTAATTTGCGTTTTATAAAAACTAATATGGAGTTATCACTTTTGTAATTACTTGAGATTTAAGTCTGACTGACTCATTCTGAAGAGTCTTCTCGGTCTTCTTCAGATGCACAGTAGGATACTTCTATAATGAAACTGGAGATAAATTGTTGGGATAGGGTTTGCAAATAAAAACATATCTTACTGTGACTAGAGTAGACAATATCTGGGTGGGTAAACAAGGACAGCCTGTCTCATTCCTTACCCTGCTGCCATGTGCTAGACAAAAAGATCAGGGCAGTCCTTCAAGTTCTGCTTTTCCCACCTTTCCTTATGAAGCAAAGCACTACTTAAGTGTGAGTAAGAATGGTAAGGCTGAGCTTGAAAATTCAGACCTGCTGCAATATGCTCCACTTGACTTGAGATGAAGATCAAAGGACTGTATCTTAACATTTCATGTTCCTTTCTTAATGGCAATTTAATCTAAAAACTATTGCTTCTGCAGGCTGGACGTTGATTCAGAACCGCCAGGATGGCAGTGTTAATTTTGGAAGAGTATGGGATCAATATAAAAAAGGATTTGGCAATGTTGCAAAGAGTGGAGGGAAGAACTACTGTGATACACCAGGTAAAACACCGAGCATGAAACACAAAGAGCTCTTCTTACTGAAACTGTTTTCTTGTATTTCTTTAAGATCTTGATTTTTTTTTTTCTTTTAGTTAACTAATCCACTTTTAGGCAGACCTATAGGCAAATAATAAATTTGCCTTGAAGTATATTTGAAGTCTATTTCACAGAGCTCTCACTTGTTGCTTCTCAGGTGAATATTGGCTTGGAAATGACAAAATCAGCCAACTTACCAAAATAGGGCCCACTGAAGTTTTAATTGAAATGGAAGACTGGAATGGCAATAAAGTGTCAGCTCATTATGGAGGTTTCACCATACAGAATGAAGGAAACAAGTACCAGCTTTCAGTTAGTAACTACAAAGGCAATGCAGGCAATGCACTAATGGAAGGAGCTTCACAGGTGCATGGAGAAAACAGGACAATGACAATTCACAACGGCATGTTCTTCAGTACTTTTGACAGAGACAATGATGGATGGTATGTACTTGTGTAAGAAATTTAAAAAAATAATAGAACTGAGTATAATGTTTCTTTAGTTTGCTGTTAGTTTTCACAGGATTTTGTAGTTTATTAAAATGTGTTTTATCCCTGCAAGTTACCAGCCAAACGTCCATGCAGTTCTTTTGACATAGCCAAGGGCAAGTAAAACTATATAAAATGTTAGTGCTGCTCTACAAACAAGAAGCAAGCACACTGAATTTTATTGATTCCATGAATGATGTTACCATAGACAAATCAGCAAATCTGGATGCAATATATATATATATATATTGTTCTATGTGCAGATGGCACTGTCTTGCTTAAGTAGGAATATTATTACTCACTCCAGTAACACATACTGGGTCATAGAATCATAGAATGTTTTGGGTTGGAAGGGACCTTAAAGATCACCGAGTTCCAGCCCCCTGCCACAGGCAAGGACACCTTCCACTAGACCAAGTTGCTCAAAGCTCCATCCAACCTGCCTTGAGCACTGCCAGGGATGGGGCATCCCCAGCTTCTCTGGGCAACCTGTGCCAGTGTCTCACCACCCTCATAGTGAAGATTTTTTTCCTAATATCTAATCTAAATCTCCCCTCTGTCATCTTAAAGCCATTCCCCTTCTCCTGTCACTACATATTTATTACGGTTTGAAAATTTCAGTGCAGGAGCAGGTGTATGTACTCTGTTGATCTGTTTGCTTACAGTTCATTTGTCATTCTTAACACTTTATTTTTTCCTTCATCAGGTTAACTACAGATCCAAGAAAACAGTGCTCCAAAGAAGATGGTGGTGGATGGTGGTACAACCGCTGCCACTCAGCCAACCCCAATGGCAGATACTACTGGGGAGGGGCCTACAGCTGGGATATGGCAAAACATGGTACAGATGATGGTGTTGTATGGATGAACTGGAAAGGGTCATGGTATTCAATGAAGAAGATGAGCATGAAAATCAGGCCATACTTTCCACATTAACCATTATCAAAATGTACAGAATCAGGGATTTTCTTTTAATATTTGTACATGGTTATCTTTTTAGGCATGGTATTCAGGCTTGTTTTTATGTATGAGAACCAAATATGTATGCATGAGCATATTGTGACCTAAAGTGAAAAGCAATGTCAACTGTAAATCAAAATCTGACTGATGAAAATAACTCAAGTGTATTTGGTTCCGTTTTTCACTTGTTCACGAGACAGTGGTATCTAGTATAGAATAGCACTGATAAAAAAACCCATCCCAACTTGTTTCACTCTTTTACAACGGACTTCTATGCCACATTTGAAGAGGGAGAGGATTATTCTGTTTTCTGAAAACTAAATAAAGCCTTAAAACTAAAGTTTTATTCACCTGTTTCCAACATATTTATGAATTATCTGGGAAGGAGCGAACACATTCCACTAAATAAGGGACACTAAATAATTTTCTTTTCTATTATAAAGATAATGACAACTACCTGTGTAACAAGTTGAGAAGGAATAAAGTGAAAAGACATTATCTAACAAATGGGTAGGTCACCAGTCACTTAGTTAAAACCCTGTATGCTGGATAAAATATGCCCTTTCCGGGGACCTGGCTCACATACTGTGCCTCTGGATATCTCTTCCACCATCCTACACCATAGAATCATACAATCATAGAATAGTTTGGGTTGGAAGGGACCTTCAAAGGTCATCTAGTCCAAGCCCTTTCCAGTGATCAGGTTGCCCAAAGCCACCTCCAGCCTGGTCTTGAATGTCCCCAGGGGTGGTGCATCCACCATCTCGCTAAACAACCTGTGCCAGTGTTTTACCACCCTCTGTGTAAAATTTTTTTTCGTCACATCCAGCCTGAATCTCCTCTCTTTTAGTTTAAAACCGTTACTCATTGTCCTATCACAAGAAGCCCTGCTCAGATGTTCCTTATAGGAGAGCTGTTCCACACCTCTGATCATTTTTGTGGCCCTCCTCTGTACCCTCTCAAACAGGTCCATGTCTTTCCTAAACTGAGGACTCCAGAGCTGGATGCAGTACTCTAGGCGAGGTCTCACCGAAGCAGAGGGGCATAATTCTCTCTTGACCTTCTGGCCACACTCCTTAGGATTGGCCTCCTGGGCTGCAGACACATGTTGCCAGCTCATATCCAGTCTTTCATCCACCAGCACCCTCAGGGCCTTCTCCTCAGGAATGCTCTCAATCTCTTTATCCCCCAGCCTTTATCGATAGTGGGGGTTGCCCCTACCCAGGTTCAGGACCCAGCACTTGGCCTGTTGACCCTCATGAGGTTCACATGGGCCCACCTCTCAAGCCTGTCCAAGTCCTGCTGGATATCTTCCTGGGTGTGTCAACTGCACCAACTCAGCTTGGTGTGATCTGCAAACTTGCTGACAATGCATTCAATCCCACTGTCTATGTTGTTGATGAAGATATTAAACTTCCTTTTATCACAGAATAAAATACAGCAATAGAAGACCTGGCTGATATGTTTTTCATGCAATCATTTTTGTGGGACTAGAGCAATTAGTGACTCCAGTCATAGGTGAGATTGTGCGTTTCATTGAAGTTGGTAGTTTGTGCTTCCCTATGTAGCCAGAAGCAGAGGTTGTCCCAGAGACAGGACTTCCCAAGCCTGGTAGGCAGGATTGAACATGTTTCAGAGGAGACTGCCTTCCTCCATAGAGGAAGTGACCCAGATCGCTAGCAGTAGATGGATCCCATCTGTAACCTCTTGTGTTAATCTATGGAGTCTGGGAGGGTGAGGAGATAGAATGTCATCATCTCAATACATGAGTGCAAATGTGCAGCATTCCCACAGGCAGGCTTCCACTGAGGCTAGGGAACAAGAAAACAAGGCATAAAGCAGAAGCCCATTTTCCAACAGTACAGATGCTTCTCTGCACTTGGCTATAAAGATGTCTTTGCTCTTCACCAAATCTCCAAAAAGGTTAGACAGTGGCTGTGTTTGAGAAGCACTGGGAAAAGGCTCAAAGTGAGCTGTTTTGCCAGTATTTATTGATACTGTTAAATGGTATGAAACATGCTGGCCAGTGAGGTTGGAGGCAAGAAAGTTTGCTCATGCTTGTTTCTCAACAGAAGCACAGAAATATTAAAGAGTAAATACTTGTACAATTTTATGTCAGCATGTTCTTGTGCAGTTGTGTAACTGTTTTTCCATGAACCAGCTTTTTGCTAAAAAAACCCTTACCATACACTGTCAGTAAGTTGCTGATTTAAACACCTTATCTGTAGAAGAATCTTTGCTTGACACATGTGCCGAGGAACTTTCTAAACCAAGGAAAGATACTTGGTTTACAGGCTACATACTACTGCCATCGAGATGATGCACATCTTGCTGGTTATAGTCATAACCTTTTAGTGGTCACTATAAAATAATTGCCTGTTCTGAGAAGTTGTGTTTTGGTGATTTATCATGAACCGTCTTATTTTGATGCTACAGTATATGCGTGGTAATCTGCCTAGAATTCATCAAAGGGATGGAAGGTCTATCTCCTGTTTGTAAAACCACAGCGTAGGAGATCCTGAAAAGTTAGTCCTAAAATGGATGCACCATTTATCAATGCATACTCCATGTTAGGTCTGTGGCAAAAGCAAGAATCCAAACCCTCTGCAGCTCTGCCTGAGAACTGACTCCTCTGATACTGTTATGCTGCCCTCAAAATGGAAATGCAAGGGGACACCCAGAAGCGTTACTATTGAACTTGATCAGATGTTCATGTTTGGTGCTAGTGGAGGCAGGACTTCATGGTGAACATACTTCTAAATTATCTTTAACACTTTTAAACAAAATAAATAATCCAAATTATAAATATTTTTAGCTCCAGCTTAGGTGTGACCTGTCAAAGACAGAACTGTGGATGGCATTCTCTAGGGTGAGGTGTCCCTGCCCATGGCAGGGGGGTTGGAACTAGGTGATCTTAAGGCCCTTTCCAACCCTAACTATTCAGTGATTCTATTATTGTGAAAGACAGAGACAAAGTTCATATAAAAAAGGGGTTTAAAATCAATATTTCCTTGAAAAGTTTTGGCAATTGCAAATAAGATGAAAGTACTGGTTTGTTGATTATTAATCAGTGTTTATTTTTAAAGCCACATATGTGTCCAGTTGCCTTCAAATTCACAGAGTAAAGGTACATCATGCAAATTCATATATAAAAAAATCTTTTCAACTTATAGTTGTAACATATATTAAAAGCCTGTCTTTCTACATGGTTTCAATGGGCCTGATTTTCATTCTAACAATTTTGAGGGAATAGTCAGAGGCTCTAAATGGCAGCCAGACCACACCATTTTCGATCTCATAAGGAACATTGTACCTGGGGTCATAGTGGCCCCCCAGGTAGTAAATGCCATTGAGGTTGGCTGCCTGGCAGCTGTTGTACCACCAGCCACCCCCGTACATCTCTGCACAGCTCTCCTCCCAGCGGTCCTGGTCCCGGTCAAAGGTGCTAAACCGCATCTGGGCATGGGATGTGTATTCAGTGCCATCTTCCATCCAGCCCTCTATCAGTGCATCCCCAGCAGTCCCCTCATAGGAGGACACGGCAAGGGCATACCCTTCTGCTTCAGATCCTACCTGTATGATATACTCTGCATACTCAGCATTTCCATCCCAGTCCTCTAACTCTACCCGAAGGAGAGTGTCGTTCTGAGTCAGCAAGTGTATGTTTTCATTGCCCAGCCAGAACTCTCCTTGCCCTTTGCCATCCACGCTGCCGAAACCTCTCTTGTAGTCTTGCCAGGTCCGGTTAAAATTCACTGATCCATCCATTCTCTGTTGGATCAATAGCCATCCTCCCAAAGTTGTCTCTTGGTCGCAATAAACAGACAAAACCTTATTCGATCCCGCTGGCTTGATTTTGAAAATGCCACTTTTGGCACCAAAAGTGTGTTTCTGGCGGATATCATCACAGTCTAAAAAAAAAAGTTGATCTGGTTTGACAGGAGTTATCAGCAAAATTTAATAAAAGGTTCAGAGGAATCCAAGTACCAATAGTTCTGAGGAAAACTGTTAAACGTGTCTTGAAATACACTATGTATAGGGACAGGCAACATTAAAAAGGATTCAGAAAAGAAAACTACATACATCTTAAATTGTGAATTGTCTACGTAATACCCGAATATCAATGAACTATTTTTTTTGTTTCCAAGGTGGCAATAAATGGACACAGTGTTCACATTTTAACATCACACTGTCTGAAACCAATGTGTCAGTTTGGTTATTGATGGAGTTTGGCTCCACTACCTCAATTAACTACTTCTGTGATGCCTGTGTACCTTTCCCAGTGCTGGCTCTCCTTTGCTTCTTTCCTGATGGTCTGATGCTGCGTGCCTGAAAGTCTGGGGTATCCTCTGCACTCTGATCATGTTGCACCCCACCTAGCTCCTCAGTTATTTCACGGGTCTTTAGTGATTTGGTTTCATAAGTGGAGCCTCCCTTGTTGAAACTAGAAGAGGCGCTGGTCACTACAGTCTTGGAGTGACTTGCACTGCCAGATGGGAATCCAGATGGCTGAAGGTGAAGTCCTCCAAAGTCATCTTCTTCCTCCTCTCCTAAGTCTGTAAATTTGCCTTTCCCCCCATAAGTCCCTGAATGACTGGATACTCCAGTACCTAAGTGACTACTGCCTGTACCAGTTGTGTGGCTGCTAGATGAAACGCTGCTTGATCCACCAAAGTGCTTACTAGCAGTGGATGCAGAGTCAGGAGTAAAAAAGGACTCTAGCTCAGGGAATAACCTCTCTAGCTTGTGGAAACCATCTGTCCCACCAACATGGTACATGCTCCCTTCCTCTCTAACATTTCCTGCCCCTGGCAAATAGGAGCAGTCTGAGCCATCAGAAGAAACTGTTTTTTCAACTACTTCTTCTCTAGGGCCATCGGGGCCAGTGACAACTCTTTTGGTGGTAGTTTTGGTGCACCTACGGACAGTGGAGGAGGTTTTGTCTCCCAGACTAATAGTTTCTCTCCCGTGAGCAGGAGTAACTAATTTGCTGGTGTGTGAAGGTCCATCCCCCCTTGATTCTGCCGCGAGATACACGCTGTCGCCTCGGGAGGGCTTTGTGTCTGTTTCTGATCTTTCTAATACCACTTGCATCTGCTTGATGTTATTAATTATGTTCAGAGCTTGCATTTCTGGCAGAGGCTTATGCTTAAAATGCTCAGGAACATTTGAGTCCTTAATTGGCCTCATTTTCAGCGTGCTCAAGGTGGTTGTTTGAAGCTCTGGGTGCAAGTTGATGGAGTTGGCTTGGGTAAGCTGCTTCTGGATATTGTCATAGCTTTCTTTGTCCACCTGGTAATCAAAACTTCTCTCACAGGTTCCTTTGCAAGCTCGTATCTTAATATCAATGTCCACCTATGTAAACAGAGAGAAATAATTTGGTTAGGGACCTTTCGTGACTTTCTTAAGCAAGTGTATTCTTTAATTGGACTGGAGGAAAAGTGAGAGATCCTGGCACCTCCCACCTACAGCAGAGCTTTTCCAAAGCTCAGCTTTGAAATCATCCCTGGCTTAATTTCCAATAAATACAACACATGCAATAGCACAGTGCACGTGAGCTCCACGGAGAAGTATATTGTAGCACGTTCCCAATGTCTGCTCCATTTATTCTTGGTTCATAGGGGTGTCTTACTGGGTCTGGAGGGAGTGCTGTAGACCTGGGCAACTCCCTGGGGACCAGGGCAGAAATGAGTCCTCCAAGGAGAGGGAAAGACACTGGGCTTGTCCCAGAGCCTGTCATGGCCCTGCTGTGAGGCCTGCCATGCTAAGGCTACCACTGCTTTCCTAGATGATCCAAAAGATGGATCTCTGATCTGGGGATCAAAACAGGCTTTTGAGCAAACCCACTGTTTGTGCCAGGACTTTTGCTTTCATTACTGTCAAAAGGATTGGCTGCAGCTTGGGAACATGGGCTTTAGTGCCAGCACTGGCTTGGGCAGCAGTGGCAGCACTAGGGAAGGACAGAGTACACCCCTCTCATCCTAGCTGCTCAGAAACTCCTTATAGGAGGAGAAACACCTCATGCAGAGCCAGTTATCAGTAGATATCTTTGGTACATGTCTGAGAAGTGAGAAATGGGACCAGGAGTCCTCCTGAGCTCATACTCGTTCCCACACCTAGCTGCACGAAAAGCAACTCATTTGGGGATTTGCTTCAGCAAATCAGGTCCTGTGAGAGTTCATCAAGTTTTCTTCTAGAGGGGGCACTGCTCACCATGTACAGTGTAATGGATAGACCCTCTTTCTGTAGCTAAGCCCTAGAAAAAATGGAAACTACATAGCAGCTACCCACCTCCAAGCGCTTCATCTCTGTCACCTGCTCCTGGATGCTGCTCTGCAAAGCTTTAATTCTGTTTAATTGAGTGACAACCCTCTGCTTTAATGTCACAATTCTCTGTCTCAGTTCTCCTGATACGCGACCATAATCATCATCAATCTCTGAAACAGAAATGCCTCACAGTCAGCTATGTACGTGTGATTTTCTTTCCTAAAAGGGTAGGGGTTTTTAAAATAAGTAATTAAAACATGTAATTAAGCACATATTTCTCACAGTACTCGACAGGTAAAAAAAGTACATTACTTGTTACTAGTTAGCAGTTAGGAGTCTTAATTACTATGTTTATTCTGGGTCTTGTTCATAAGGTCCAGTGCAGCATATCCTTTCCAACCCTAACAATTCTATGATTCTACGATATATTTTCACTACATATTGCTTATGCACAAAAAAATAGTAATTCAGCAATGGATAATAAAACTGGGTGCAAGATACTCACTCTGAGCACTGTCCAGGTTTGGTTTCAGTACATTTACAGTTTCCACAACTATCCGATTTGATTTTTTATAGTTGTTTTGATTTTCTGAGAGCAGCTTCCTGATTTTGTCTATTCTGTGACTATAATCCTGGTCTGTTTCATCGATCAGTCCTTGCATTCTGCAGCCTGATGGACATTTTGTACCCTAAAATCAGAAGATGGAAATAATTGTGTTAAAATCTTCAAGAGTAAACTTTTTTAGCATTATATTTCAGACTTCTGGCCAACACTGAAAACACATAAAAAATAAAAAAATAATAATAATAAAAAAAAAGTTTGGGTGAGATTCTGCAAGTTTTCTTCAGATGTCCATTTTTATATATATGTATGTATTTCCCAAAGGGCTGCTGTAAGAAATCTGTTGTCCGGTTTGAGCAGGGATGTTAGAGGCCAACTTATTTAAGCAAAATTTTCCTCGGAAAATCTTAATGTTCTTACAGACATTAATTAATTAATTAATTAATTAATCTCTTAGCCAAGATTTCATCAAATAAATGTAGCATAGAGGTGGGCTAAGACATATGAGGCAGGAGAGAGACAAATGAACAGTTTACACACAAAGACATCCAGTCGATAATTATGTACCTTTTACTGAACTTTTTGTCATCTGACGTCCTAAAAAGTAAGTACTGAAGAGAAAGTTATTTTTAGCTATTTATTTTCTTTGTCACACATCTTTCTGGTGCCTTTCTCTTACCAACTACAAAAGTGGCAATATCAAAATTATTTAAAAAAAAATCCTTATTTTTTTCTAGGTATGACCTTCTTTTATTTCATCTTTCTTTTCTAGACTTACATTCTCTTCTGATTTTACACCCTGGCAAACTTCCACCTCTTTCTTTCTCCTAATTATTTCCTTCCTTGCTTTCCTGCAGGAGATCTCTCCAGGCTGCCCTGACATGAAGTATTACCCATCCTCCCTAAGACCCAAGCCCCAACTGCGTGCTGGCTGCATGGCACCCATCATAGCAGTCCAGCTGAGGTCCATGAGCACTCTACTGATAGGTCCCTTTTTCGCCCCCAGAGCTCATTGCTCACCCAGTCATCATCTGCACAGATGGGCCAGTTCTTCTCATACTGGCAGGCAGACTGGGACATGTGCTCCACAATCCTGGGACCACGTACTCCTCCACCCTCCTTTTCAAAGGTACTTTCTCCATCTTGTGCCTGCCAGGAGGAAAAAGGGCAAAAGCAAAACCAAGATTAACTAAACAGCTGCCAAGAGAACAGAAACACAATGTTGATGTCCTCAGACACTCAGTGCCATAGCTGACGTGTGGCAGTTACAGCCATCTGGCTGTTACTGGTTACTGAGCAGTGCCCTTGCACTGTTTTATTCCTGACATTTCTTGGAAGATACAATTTTGTTGTTTTTTTTTTTTTTTGTCAGAATAAAGCTTTTCATCTCTTAAAATTATTGCTGCTATGTAGAGAGCTGGTGATGCTCAAGATATATTATAGCAATGTAATTCCATAAAAATCTTTTGTTCCGTGTGTAAATATAAAATTAACTTGAAATCAGATTGAAACTGGTTAAGTTAAAGCAAATACTTAAAAAATCCTATGTTCTATTTTCACTTGCTGCAATAGTGTTAAATTTGTGTTTTCATTCTACCACCTTCAGTCTACACAAAACTGGCTTAAATATATATACTTATATATGTATATATATATGAAGAGTGTTTTCCCATTAGTGTTTCTGATTTTAATTACAGTTGCTACATGTAAGCCTGTAGCCATGTTTTGCCTGGCATAAAGAGCAAGAAAGCTAGTAACATTGTAATAAAAACAGTAAGGTCACTGATGGGTGGATTCCACTGTGCTAATGGAAAGAAGAGAAATAAATATACTGAGATCTTCAAACCTGAGGAGAAGGGCATCTATACAAGGTAATTCTAAGCCAAATCAATGTAAGGATTTCTACTGTGTTACTTATATATGTTATATATAGTTACATTATATTGTTGTTAAGCCCTGGGAAACTGGAATGTCATTATTAAAATTGGTAGATTCACTCTGGTTTGATTAATCCTGAGGATCTGGCCTTTTAAAAATAACAAAAAAACCCTTTGCTTTTAGGTAGTTTGTGCCCCTTCAGCATTGACAGCTGCAGTATGACTGCTTCTGTTTTGTCCCATCAGCTTTCTATAATTTCTGTCATTTGTTAAAATATGCATATTCTTCAAAACACAGTCATAAAGAGAAATGTGAAGAATCTAACATAAAGTTATGGCCTGAGACCTCAATAAGAAAAACAAGCTTATATTAACATAGCTGAAAATCAAGTCTGTTTCCTTATCTAAAAATTGTTTCTTACTTAGCCCTAGTTTAACCTGATATTGCTGCTACAGGAATCCTGGGATTTTAATGTGCATTTTATAATAAAGGTATTGCATATCATTTGTACATGTAAAACCCTGCTGGAGTACCATCCAAATGAGAGCAGAATTCACCCTAACAAACATGAAAATTCCTGGCTGGCTGGAGCCACAGGCATCCACAGACTTACAGCATTACCTATGAATCTATAAATTCAAATTAATATATATGCTGCTCGTGAATCCAGGCAGACTCAGTAAAACCAAATTAAACAAAACTAGAGAGAGCTGGATGCTCAAGAACTATTGATGAAAGTCCAGCAGTGAAATGGTTGCGGTAGGCTTGTGCATATGGGTGTGCATTGACTTTTACAAACTAGATGACAGTCAAAATTTATCTATCTAATAGACACTCTTCAAAACAGAAAGATATGAAAAGAATCAAATTCATACCCAGGCTAAGCAGAGGCACAGCAACACACAGAGGATCCTCATTGATATCATCTTCAGGAGAAGAGCAAGCAGAACTTTAACTGAAAGGATACTCTTCCCCCATCTCTGGGTGCAATTTAAACCTTAGTGTGAAGCTGAGATTAATCATTATGCTCCCTTCTGTTTGGAGACAAAACATGCCAGATATCCCCCTCCCCCTTAGGTGATTACTTAAGGCATGTTGCACAAGTTTGGGCTGTTATTTGCTCCAGATAAGTTTGTACAACACCAACATGTGGACAACATCATGTATTCCAGGAAAATAAAAATCTGTTTAAAGCTTGGTTTCTCATAAATGGACGTTCAACTTAGATGTACACAGGACCTAGTGAGATCCAGCAATGCTTACCTCCTGGAAGACACACACTGTGCAATGGGAACTTAGGCAGCATAATCAAAGAGCTACTGTTTGAAACAGGAAGTCATTGGTTTGCCCTTTCTCTGTGACTGTGTTCCACTGCTGTGAAATTCATCAACCTTTCCAAGGCAAGTACTGGTCTAAGAAAGTTTATCTGTGACCACGTGGTCACCAACTGAAATTAATTCCTGAGGAGGCCAGAGCGCAATTTACAACAGTTTTTACAGCTAGACCTTAGTGGTATTTGTATGATGCATGATGTGTTTATGCTGTCTCTTACACAAATGGCATATTATAACTTTGTATCAAGTAAGATTCGTTTGAAATGAACACAAATTTATGAAGAGTACCACAGTAGAGTGGTACATGAAAATGTCCCAGAACAGATGTTAAGCATAATAAAATATTCCTGAAGAGTCATGCCTTCTGAAATGTTTGCATAATGGGTATAGTTTGTATGGGGTAACTGATGATAATAATGTGAGCTCTATAACTAGCCTTACTGTTACTGGGGAATGACGCACATGGCTGTCAGACACTTGATAGATGCTGCCCATCTCAAAAGTTGCCACCATAGTGATTAGGAATAAGCAAGAAAATCTTTGCTTAGAGCACATGTTGACCTCATGAGTCAAAAGAACAAAATTCTCTCTTGGCTTTTTAAAACAACATGACATTCGAAAAACTCATCATGTACAGGCTGCAACATCTTACCATGTTCTACTTTAGAGAGATGTGAATGGGACCCTTTGTTTCCTCCCAGTTCTGGCCTTGTATTTCATGCTTCTCTTATCTAGGAAGACCCTCTTAAATCGAACATATACCAATATCAGAGAACCATAGAATGGTTTGGGTTGGAAGGGACCTTAAAGATCACCTAGTTCCAAACCCGCTGCCATGGCCAGGGATTCCTTCCACTAGACCAGGTTGCTCAAAGCTCCATTCAGCCTGGCCTTGAACACTGCCAAAGATGGGGCATCCACAACTTTTTTGGGTAAATTGTGCCAATGTCTCATCACATTTTTGTGATGAAGAATTTTTTCTTAATGTATAATCTAAATCTACCCAAGTCTTATTCTCAGGTAGCAGAAGAGCTCATTAAGATGGTGCTAAATTGATTAACACACCACCAAGACCTGGTTTTGCATGACAAAGTGTTTCTATTATATTTAAGGCTTAGTCTTATTTTATATGTGCACATTCTGAAACAAGACATTTTGTTCATATAAATTCTCTGCAACGTGCTCTGTAAAGTCTTCTGTTGAATCTCAGTGCTAGTAATCCCACTGCTAGTGCAGTGCTAGTAATGCTGTGATTCAACAGACTTCTATTTCAGCAACAAGACAGCCCAAACAACTTCAGCAAGAAATGTCCAAACAGACCACATATTACCTTTGCTCAGTTTGAAGATCAGCCAGCCGTTGCTGTGTTCTTTGGTCAATAAATGTCCATAAGGCAGCTCCTAAACTCAAAGCAGATAATCAATATTCTTACACACCAAAACCCTCAGCTACTAACTTCAGCTGGAGCAAAATTGATCTTGCTTCCCCACTCCAAGTCCTACACAGTTTTGTTCATTATGTTGCAGCAATTCTGTGGAAGACTTATTAAAAGCTTATCAAACAATAAAATGCTTGAAGGAGGAAAAGACAGCAAGCAGCTGCTCAGAGCTGTACATTCTTTTCATTGTATGATGATGCCCTGCAGACTGTTTAAAGCTTCACATATTTTCCTATAGTGCTCATCACTCAGCTATCGCAGTGCTTTACCTGAGTGTCTTGCTTCTGATCTCACAGGAACTGAGGGATGAGGGCAGGAATAGCACCTGAATTTGCAGGGTATCAGCTGTAAGTAAGACACAACTATGCCCCACCTGGTTTTATTCCCTACCTGCATTACAACCTATGCAACAATGAAAGCATCCTTCATAATTCAGATGTGATGTGACATGGCACCTTAGTTCTGGCTTCTCTCACTTTGGAAGAGCTTGACTTTGTGATCTTCAATAATGTCTGAACATTATTTTGGTAATTTAATAGGACTTAAAAATCGATAGTAGTCAGAGCACACCAAGCAGAAGATTTTCTGCCTTTCCAACTGTGCTTACAGAGGATGCAACAATTTGCTAGGTGGTGACCCAGATACCAGCTACCAGTGTAAAACTGGACACGGCACAAAGCATGTGCCAGGCCTCCACAAACCCTGATGGAGGACAAAGCTCTCTGGTGACCTTCAAATGTAGAAAACTAGAGCGCTGGTCCAAGTAAAACTTGGCCACCATGGCTAAAAGGACTGGAAAAAGCTGATAACCAACCATTACCATTAGGTAAACTAAGTGGTGTTTTCTGCTTCATGTGAAGGGGTTTCTGGGTGAAGCTGAGGTGAAGGAGGATCTCCTCAGAATTTCCAGTTGAGGACTGAATCTGGGCCTGACCTTCAGCCTGTACCTTTGCTTTCCTGTTGCAATCATCCAATCACTTCTCTCTGTGTTTGTTTGAAAGGCTAAAGGCCAAGAGCTAGATAAACTTTGGATTTAACTTTAATTCACCGTCAAAGGACAGACTTCAGCTGCCCTGCTCTTGGCAGGTTGCCACAGTAATAGCTGGGAATCTGGGATTTAACTCTGGCTTGTGTACCCTAGGTGTGAGCCAGCCCTTGTTTGCCCAGCACTGCCTCTGTCTCCTGTACTACCGTAAGTCCTCACCATCAGTTCCCAAACACTGACTTCTCCTCCTCTTGCCTGCTCATTCACATCCCTCCTCTAGATACCTTTCCTTAGATTCCAGTCTTCTTCAGCTCCAGCTCTCAGCTCCACCTTCTCTTCATATGTTCCTCATACTAAACTCTTTTAAATTTGTCACTAGCCAGTCCCAGCATCTGGTCCCACATTGTCTCCATGCGATGTCCCAAAGACTGAGGAACCCAGCAAGTCCTCCAGTCCATCCACCTTACTTGCTTTTTTCTACCTCTACCCTTTCCTCATCCACTTTCTTCTGTTTTGTGCTACAGTGGTCTTTGGAAGAGTGACTGCAAGCATTGAGGTGTGAGAGAAAGGCAAACTCATCATAGCCACCAAATCCTATAATGAACTTTGATAGACTCAGAGCAGGGCAGGCTTGGCCAAAACCACACAACTTTCACTGTAGATAATATAGTGTCGTGGTTTTAACCCAACCAGACAGCTTGTTACCCACTCCCCCCCCCTGTTTCTTGCCCTCCCCTTACTCCTGGAGGGACAGAGAGGAGAATCAGAAAGAATGCAACTCCCACGGGTTGAGATAAGAACAGTTTAGTAACTAAGGTATAACACAAATCACTACTGCTACCACCAATGATAGTAATGATAAAGGAAATAACAAGGGAAGAGAATACAACACCTCATCACCAGCCGACCTATAACTCGCCCCCCCCAGCCTGACCAAGCACCGACCGATACCTCCTCCAACCCTGCAGTCCCCTCAGCCCTTCCGGCCAACTCCCAGTTACCTCCTGGGCATGACGTGCTATGGTATGGAATACCTCTTTGGTCAGTTTGGGTCAGGTGTCCTGTCTCTGCTTCCTCCCGGCTCCCCTCCTCCCTGGCAGCGCATGAGGCCCACAAAGTCCTTGGCCAAACCAAACCATCATTGTTTTTCAGCTCTGTTCCCAGCTGAAAGTCAAAACACAGCCCTGCACCAGCTACCAAGAAAGAGAAAAATGACTGCCACTGCTAAACCCAGGACATATAGCTAATAGTTTGAGGATCATGTATGATAAAGACTGATTTAGAAAAGAGAAATATGACCTCCCAGTATAGAATCATAGAATCACCTAGGTTGGAAAAGACCTTTTAAGATCATCAAGTCCAACCATTACCCCAGGTCTGCAAAGACCACCACTAAACCATGTCACTGAGGGCCTCATCTGCATGGTTTTCAAACACTTCCAGGGATGGTGATTCCACCACTACTACAAAATAAGGGCTGAAATATATTTTCTTGCAAAAAAATAATACCCAGAGTATTATTCTCTAAGAGTCCGAAGAAACATGAGATCTTTTCAGGCCTTTTTCTGATAGCTAGATGGTTGGAAACAGTAGAAAGAAGTGCCAAAAGGCATGAGTGTTTCCAGTCTTCTTTCAGGACCCAGAGAATGTAACTGCAGACTGGGATCCTGCAGACTCCCTGATGAACTCTGGCAGAGAACTTTTTCAAGTTCTTGGATTTAATAGCTCTGACCCTCCTGACCACCGGAGCAGATGGTCCTCTCCAAAGAGGTTAAAATGAGTTGTAAAAGCTTAGGACACCAACCAACAAATCAACTAGAAGAATAAGGCAATCTTAGTTCTGGTGAGCAACCTACAAAATGCCAGCTCACACCACTGAAATGTGTGCAGACACAGCAAATTCTCATCTAATAAATCAATGTGTCTGGAAGCTAATCAGGAGAGGCCAATCACAGTTCAGACCTAACGTAGTGTGGATAGAGAAGTCAAAGCAATGAAGGGGAAAGGAGTCTTTTATAATTCCATGTTGCAAACATGTAGATAAGAACTTTAATGTCATGTCATAGGTGGTATAAACTGAAACAGAAAGTGGAAGGGACTTGGGCAATGCCACTCAAGTGGCTGTTTGCAGAACCAGGATCAGACAGGACTTGCCAATCCCCAGCTCATATCTTTCCCCCAGGCCTCTCTACACATACTGCTTCAGCTACAAGGAACCATGGGAAAGGCCTCACAGCACAAAATGGTGAGAAATACTGCTTTGCTTTGTGAGGAATTAGATGTCAAGGCTGGTGGTGAGCCGGCAGCATGGCTGGTTGCATGGGTGCAATATTGCTGTGCAAATATTGTGTTCAGTAGTATGGAGGGGTTGTCCCTCATCCCAAACAGTTGTTAACCCCATGCTGACCCTATGTTACACAAGGGCTTCTACTCACCTACTCCTGGGAAACCTGTCTTCCTCTTAGATTTTGGCTCAAGGGTGAAACTTCACCAAGTCAAAACAACCTCAGTAAAAATTACATGGGAACAGAAATCTATCATGCTATGGAGTCTCAGATCCAGGGAAAGAGGCTTAGCATCAGCCTTGCATCAGACCTGGGAAAGTATTGAGGCTGCATAAACCACCTTTTAGATCTGTATTACAAGAGTAATGTCTTCCTGTCTTTAAAGCATTTGAATGTGCTATTCAGAAATATCAGGTGAACCTCTGGCCTTTTACTAGTAACTGAAAATAAAGACCAGGATATACTTTGTATTTCACTTCTAAATATATCAACTTGAGCTATATAGATACAGATACAGATATGTAGATATAGACATAGATACAGAGATATAGAGGTATATATTCTAGCTCTGAGTGTCTTTTTTGTTGAGCAATTTATCCGCAGATCTGATTTGATTTCCTAATGCACCCCTCAAACGCACTCATCAGATATCCTAAGTGAGTACATTCAGATAGCATTGTAAATTCTTTGCTGTTCTTGAACTGTGCTGCAAGTTTGCTTATGTGGATCACATGGAAAATTATTACCAGATCTAAAAAAAGAAAATGCAAATAAAATACAATGAATTTCTGCTGTAATTTTTGTTGTTGTTGTTGTTGTTGAATAATGGCATATGTTAGATTCATTTTTAGATATTTATGCATAAAAAGGGGGCATTTGAGAATAATGGTTGGTAGTGCAATACTATGTGCTATAAAGCAAATGAAACTTTTATTCTCAGTAATATTTGAGAAACTTGTTGATTTGGAGTAAAATATTTGTTCTTGGTCATTGATAGTACACTTCCTAACACATCCTGATTTAAAATATCTTCCTTACTTCATTGTAAGCTCAGTTAAGTAGCACTCAGCAGCAAAATAGTCCTCTTTCAAGTTGCTATGTACTTCGATCTATGTCACAAATCAGTTACATCAGAAAATAGAATGAAAACTTTTGGAAAAAGCCACTTTCTGGAGAAATAGCTCCAACACTCACCTCTAAACAAAAAGCAGAAACTACTGGTGTGCAATTCAGAGATGACTGAATGAGGGTTATGACTTTATGTGTTTGATCATCAACCCTCTAACAATCATAAATTTTACTTTGTTTTGTTTGGCCAACAGTAAAGCACAGAAATTCAGATTTTTTTTTTTTTGTAATAATCAAAAATTTATTGAGAATTTGTACAGAAAAAAAATAACCACGTACAAAGTAAGCACTGCTCAGGGAAGAGGCTTGGGCATTTTACAGTCAACGGTGTTTTACAGTCAAAACTGAATTCTTTAATGTTAGGTAAGTTCAGTGTCTAAAAAAGATAATAGGTTTGTTCTCCCTGTTCAGACCAGTCTTTGTGGAATTGTCCCTTTATGAGTCTCCAACCTACAACAGAAAAAAAAGAAAGAGCATTTTAATGTTCTTCTAAAGAAAAAAGTACATAAAGCTATAATGGCATGTTGATAGCGTTCATACATATTTGAAGCACATGAAAGCAGGGAATTATTTCTGATCACAAGACTATACATTTAGTTATCTGTTAAAAGAATCAGTGAGAATAAAATCAAAGTACAAATATTTCCGTGACAAAATGGGAATCAAAGCCAACTTCTCTAAGATGTAGTGGGATTAACACTTCAGCTTTCTATGCTCAGTGTTTGAAGTAATTAACTGTGTTCTGTTGTCATATTAAATATTGCCTTAGCCCTGTGGTCTAACCTGTTTGGCGCTGCCCAAGTTGTGCTGCTGTCCATCTACTGACAGTCTGTTGAATGGGATGATTTTCATTGCAGTTTTCTTCATGGAGTACCACCGGTCACGCCAGGTTGCCCAGATAATGCCATTGTCATATCCAGATGGACCGGCATCTTTTGATGTGTACACACCATCTGAAAAATACCAGTTGGAGCAAAACCATTAGTTGCTTTCTAGAATACTTCATGTGCCTATACATTTTTCTGGTACTAACACCTCTATGGCATCCCTGGGCATGCTAACAGGCCTTGTCCATTACCCTTCTTTGTTTCTGTCAGGACTGATTCATTCTCCCACTCAAACATGAGTTCCTACTGCTAGTGTTATCACTTATTGCAAGGAATGGGCTACCTCAGCTCTGGGAAATCCAGATGACAAAACATACTCAATGAAAGTGACCCATTTTTCTTTGTCACTGAAATGTGGTGTCCTGGGTTACAGGTATTTAGGAGATACTTTACCTATATAATATTTGCCATTGAGGTGGCCAGCATGACACCTATTCATCCACCATCCAGATCCATCTTGCTCAGCACAGTTGCCAGCATAGTTATCATTGTCGTTATCATAGGTACTGAACCGCATGCCATTATGATAGGTAAAGGACTTGTCACTTGGATCATCTCCGAAATCAAAACCATCAAAGGCATCCCCAGCTTCACCACCAATAAAGTAGGCATAAGTCAGTCGATACTTGTCTACTTCACTTCCCACTTTGAATACAGCATAGTCAGCAGTGCTGTTAACAAAACAGAATAGTGAATATGAGAACGTTGCATTTCCAGTACATGCAAGAATGAAAAATATGTGTTAGAAATGCAGAAAAGGCCTTTATGGCATAATAGTGTCTGAAAGGGATTGGTTTTGCATGACTATGTGCCTCAGTTCAGTGACACACATCCAACAAACTTTTGTGCTCCATTATCAGAGATGTTTTCTGACTACTAGTCTTCAGTGATGTATGAATGATCTATGTTATATACACCCACATATATATATCTCCCAGGTTCATAATGCTAAGGCTTCTTTAGGTCATGAGAAAATTCTCAGCAGGAAGAAGGAGCTCATGTCTCATGTGAAGAAAGAAGAAACATCCCTTCTGCCAAAAAAAACTAGGGCTGCCAGCACATGGCCTTCAGACACATACATTTGCCTGGCAACAGGTCACACATGGTGGGTACTGTCACAGTGGTGAGTTCAGGAGCCAAAGGGCTCAGTATTTTTTCAGAAAGCTGCACAAATGGACACAGCAACAGGAGCAGTAGGCTTTAAGCTGTCACGTTTAGAAGCATCATGAGCACATACCTTTTTTTGCCACTCCAGTCCTCCAGTTCTATTCGTAAGGTGTATGGCAGAGTGGACTGTGTGGTTATTAAATGAATCTTTTCATTACCCAGCCAGAACTCTGTGGTGTCATCTGGAGATAGGTGTCCGAATCCTTCCTTGTACTGAACCCAATTTCTCCTAAAGTCCTCACTCCCGTCCAGTCTCTGGGAAAATAAACAAGCAAACAAGCAAACAAAATAAAAAACCTCAGTAATAAATATGTGCACCTAGTGTAGGTAAATAAAGACACTGCTGATGCAATAAGCTTGTTTGTGGTAATAATACAAAAGCGGCATACCCTTTGTAATACTGTCCAGCCGTTGCCATATGAATCAATCTCACAGTAGACTAGGAATGACTGCTTGGCTTTTTGAGGCTTGATAAAGTAAAGACCACTTTTTCTGGCACCTTTATTTGCAATGTCTTGACAATCTGAAGCAAAGATATTCAAAGGACGGTTATTTAACCTACAGCTCTATCCTCACATTTATTTGATATTGTAGCTTTCTTAGTAGAAGAAATACAACTAATCTAAATGTCATTGTTACAAAGTTAGCTATTTATTCCATATACTTTAATGTCATTTCTATAAGTAATCCTACTGAATGTCACAAGAGTTGTGTGAGATGAGGAGGAGTTTAGTCTCAGATAGAAGTTGAGCAACTTAAATATAAAATACAGTCACTGCATTAATTTCTACAGCAACAACAAAGGCACTTTTGGAGATAATGGAATAATTAAATTTTTTTTCAGATGACTCAGTAGAAATGTGATAATAGATTATCTTCTTTTTGTCCTATGTCCATGAAAACCCTACTCACATCCCTCATGTTGAGCATACATTTGGGGATAATCACATTTTGGCCAAAAAGGCCAAAACAACGAACAAGAACTCTGTCCCATATGAATGCCTTGTTTGCAGAGCATCTACCTGGTGCTTATATTGATCTAAGCACTGTTTTCATAACTTGCAATTTTATACACTTTGCAGAAATCTGTGGCCCATAAGATTATAAATAACTCATTGCTGTTATGCTACCTGGCAGTACTTGTAACAGAACAAACCCTCAACCATACAAGAAGCATTTGGGGTACCTCTTCCAGTTGTCTCCTGTATTTCAGCTGTGTCTTTGCATGGCTCCTGACATTCTGACTCAAGCTGGGCAATCTTCTGTTTCAGCTGCGTGATTCTGTTGCTGTTCATTATATGTGCATCTGTCAACTGCCTAGACAGAGAGAGACATAAACATGGCTTATTGTTTCACCTGTTTCTGAATAAGTAATACACATGTCTATGCTTCACCTATGTAGCATGCTGCTACATACATCCCTGTAAAAGGGTCTGCTTCTATGAGCACTGATTAAATGTTGAGGAAACTAGCCAAAATAGGAAAGCATGCACTTAACCTTAAGCTAAACTTAACCTGACTCTAATCTGCAAAACTCAAACCAGTAATTAATGTATGAATATTATGCTATGAAAAGTTTTTCTTTGTTCTCCAAAAGTCAATGCCAGCTCACATCATGGATGCATTTGTAAAATATAAATACTGTAAATAAACTGCTGCAAATGTCAGAATACCTAAACCATCTTTGATATAATGTTAAAAGGTGGATATTTCTCTACATTGAAATAAAAAAAAATATCCCTAAGATTTAGAAAAGTTAATGATGTTTTTCAATTTTGTTTTCAATGTCAGTTTACAAAAGACTACCACAGAGTTTATAGCTGCTTATGATTTACATTGATGTAACTGAGCTGATTTTCATGGTTGTATGCAGCAAAATTAGCTAGATATTAGTCAGGTTGTATAAGCATTCCACACACTATGCTTTACAGCACAAACTCGTAGAAATAAAATCTCCAAAGGTCATGAAAAAGATTTTAGGACCAGCTGGCACAGCAAAAGAAATGTAAATAAAAGTATCACCAGGCTTCTTGACATTCTTATCTTGCACTTCTTGCACAATTAATGGCTTATGCAAATAGCAGGGAATGCAGTATGTGATCTTCATGATCTTTCTGTGTCTTGCTAGGCAGCTACTAATGTAAGTGTGGGCATAATTGTCTACATGAGAACAAAACCCCCTCTGGGGGATCCTTAGCTGCACTTTAGAAAAGAACAAAAACAATTTGGATTGTCAAACGGCATAAAATAGAATGAAAGATACCTACTGTATAGTACTTTCATGAGCGAAAATTGTGTTTTCATATCTGATGATTTCTTCAATTATTTTCTTGGACTTTTTAGTGAAATCTTCAATTGAATCTGTAAAACAAGTATAATATTATTGCAATCAGACGAATAAAATCCCCACAAAAGTACATAAATTATATTTATCAGTTGTGTAGTTATTTTTATATTCTCACTTGGTAGTGCCTGCTTCTCTGCAGGGTAGAGGCTTTGAATGTGCTGAATCAAATGATCTGCTGTTATTGAGGAATTAGCAATTTCCCTCAAAATTCTCTCCATTTCCTGCAGTTCATTATCCATGGTAAGATGGTATTTATTAAAGAAATCTGCAATGCCACAGGTCGTTGGGCAGTAGCTACCCTAAAAAGGAAAGAATAATCATAGGCAATGTTTCAGGAGCAACAAAAGGAAAGCAGAGTATTTGGGCAGGGGAAGTTTCAGGCACTGCTTATACAGACAATTGTGGATAACAAAGGGTAGGCATTTGCCACTTTGCTGTATTTGAATTTACAGAGGTGGTTTACTTCCACACTGTGTGCACACATAGCAAGAAAACAGTGCATGCTATTACTTGTATTCTAGATACGTGCTTTCATCAACGGCGCAGCCTCTGGTATGTTTTTACCAAGCATATACTGCCATTAATAAGTAACAGGTTTAAGGACAGAGCATTTAATAGGTATTGAAAATAACAGTGAGGATCAGGTGATAATGGTAGTTCATAATCAGTGTAGGAAAACCCTAATTAGGCTTTTAAAATACAAGAAAATCGTTCAGGTACTTACAAATCGTTCATCTAATATGCAGCAGTTTTCTCTGGTAGCAATGTACTGAAGGGAAGAAAGAAAACCATTTTCAGTGAATTTTCACCAACAGGGCTTTCTGTGCCAACACAGTTTTATAACGCTGTCTCCTCACTTACCGCCACACTGGTAGAAAAGAGCAGGGAGAGGAGAGGCCCCAGGGCAGCCCAGTTCTGTAACCTCAGCACCATCATGTCTGTCCCACTGGGTGCCGACTGCTGCTCAGTGTAGTCGGCGCAGCCAGCAGCCGAAAATGTTCAACCCAGCACAGGGCGGCAGTAGTTTAAGGCAGCAGGCTGGGGCTGTGGGCGGGCACCAAGAGGTGGCGGGAGGAGGTGGGGTAGGGATTGAGGTGGATTCCCAGAATTTGCACACATCTCTTACTCCTCCCATTTTCAGAACCTGCTTCCCAGTTATCTGCTTGATCTCTGCTCCAGCCAGGAGGTCTCAGGGGAGGCAGGAAGGTGAGATGAGGCATTGAGATGCTACTTTTGGTAATATGAGCGTAAGGAAACCCACACATGGCACTGGGATGGGAACTGGTAGAAGTTTCACTTAAACAGCTCAAGGAAAAGCCACAGTAGTTACCTGAATTATGTGTAACAACTATTGATAGCCTGACAATAAATACTGTTTTGTGGTTACGTAGCACTTCCCTGACACAGAACTCAATGGGCTTGGTAATCAGCACTATTTTCCCTATCCTGCAGATAACAAAACTGAGGCACAGAAAGGCATGAAGTCATGTTAGGCAGTGGCACATCTGGAAAAGAAGCCTGTGGTATTTCTCACAGACAATGAAAGTATGACTCTTCCTTACCCTTCAACCCAAAGAGTCCATCTGAACAACTGTGGTCAAAGCTTCCTTGCTGGGGAACTAATGTTGTCAGTGTCTGCCTTATGCAGTACACCTACAAAACTGGCTCTCTCTTCTGCTTTGGCCTTTATCCAAAATAAATTATTTCATGTATGTGCTTCTGCTTGCTATCTGTATTATAGCATTAATAGCTTTAACTGCATGCCCTGCACCTGATCTTTAGGCTGTGGCTTCTCCAGTGAAATCCTCATTTTGTGTCTGTACAGTATCATCTGTGATGAGACAATATTGAATGAAGCTTTTGACTTCAATACATCATGCTTAAGGATCCAACCACATACTACTATAAGAAAATCTGAGCATTTATGATGCCAAAAATCAAATTCATGGGACACTTTTGTGAAGCTGATGCACTGTTCACAGGAGAGCCAGATTTCCAGTAACTCCACTGATGACCAGTGAGTTAGCTGCCACACTGCCAAAAGTCCTTTCCAATGGATGGCCAATGGTAGAAGTTTGTCCTTCCAAAGCTGGCATTAATTCACTTGCCCACTTCAAAGAGTCATGTGCAGAATCTGCTTCTGTTTTCCTTACTGACACCAATAGGACACGGCTCCACCTTTCACATGGTTAGCCTTGTTTCCTAAAGAGTGAAAATAAATACAACTGCCTAAAAGTCTACCTGCTCTTGTGTTTTCTCTTGTTGGTGCTGTTAACACATTAATCTCCTTGCCACTGCTGCTCGTATATTGAGCTTGCTTTGCTGCTTCACCGGCTGCAGGTCATGACATGGGATCCAGGGAGTCCTGAAGGTGGCTGTGCACTGCCAGGATTCCCTTAGATGACAATATAGCATGAGTATGTCGCTGGTATGAACTCTGTATACTGACTGGCCAAGCTCCAGCCACAGATGTAAACTCAAGAGTGCAGACAGGCACGTAATGTTCATGATATGATAGGCAAACCACGTAACACAATCCAAGTAGCCTTCATCCTTTAACAGAATAAAGAATACACCCTTCCCTTTTGTCACTAACAGCAGTATGTACAGGCTTGAAACAATTTCAGAAGAATATCTAGTAACAGAATAAGGCAAAATTTGCCTTACATTCCTGGGCAGGAATTTCAGGAGTCAGAAAAGGTGACAACATTCAACACTGGCAGTAGTACCTTAGTTAATCTTGACATTAAATGCCTAACATTTTACAATTAAAACATGAAAATGGCTGTAATTAAATAATTTCAATGTGCAAGTAGAGTTTAACTGTTCTAGACAATTAGCTAGTTGAGTGGGTAAAACAAAAGGATCATTATGCCTGCAAATAGGTTAGGAATTGGAAAACTGAATTTTCAGTGAGATACTTGTGCTACACAAAATTGTCACTACATATATTCACATGCATGAAGGAATCGATAAATTTTGAATAAAGCAAAAACATCGCTTTACTGTACAAAATACCTGTACACCACATTTATAAGTGTTGCATAGTTGTACTTCTGGTTGCAACCATTTGTACTTCTTAGCAGAAGATGTAAATATTTAAACCTCAGGAAATTTTTGTTTGCTTTACTGATTACATGATCATGATTTAGCCTTGAATAATTAATCCTTCCTATATTTGCTTCCTTTCCTTCAAAAGTTTTACCTTGCATGACTTAGAAATAAATTGTTCCTGCTTTTCCTTCAGTTGGAAAACCAGGTATTCTTAGTGGAATGACTATGTAGTATTTTTCCTCCCTTACATGTAATTTTGTCTTGAATCACCCTGGCTGCAAAATAGCTGACCCATTTACCAAACAAATGTGCTAGAGACCTAGTTGTACCCTGAGACGTGTCCAACGTAATTTGACTGCACTGATTTTCTGAACAGCTTTTTCTTTCCAGTAAGTCTATTTGCTAATTTGGTAACAAATGAGGAACAATTCGTGTAGCACAGGTGAAGAGTTCTCAGTCAGTTTACTTTTTTCCTTCAACTTATTTTTGATCAGATAGCAAAGGTGAATCATTATTTGTTTAAAAAGAGCTTTCTCCAACTCAATTTTAGTTAGTATTTTTGTCAAACAGCCACTGGGAGACTATCCAACACCTTCCCGTTATTCATAGTAAATCTTCCCTCAGAAATACAAACCAGAAATATGCTTGTGTTTGTTTAGTTCCTGAGTATTAGTTCCAGAGTATTCTCATGTCTGTCTTGGAAAAATAAGTGTTCTTTAAATTACATGCCTTAACAATCTAACTTGAAAACTCAGTTGCAACATTTCAGAAATACTTTAGTGATATATTTTAACATTTCCCAGTAGATTTTATTATTGTTTTAAATGAAGATCTTCGCTTTTTTTTTCTCCCCAGATGCTCCAGAAGTTGATTTTCTTATTTAAAAATAAATACCAAAAGTAAATGTTGAAAAATTCCCAATAGTAAATATTTAAAAATTGTCTCCCTTGCAGCCTATCACTAATAAGCATCACCCTGCTTGTACAACTAGTAAGCTATACAGATTAGTGAGCAAAATTCCCTTTGCCAGGTCACTCAATGAGTGAGTGATAATTAGAATGAGAAACAGAGATGACAAAAAAGCAGTCTAGTGTTGAAGTTACGTTGCTGGTGTGCTAAACAAACAACTGCAGGAAAGTGAAAATGAAAAAAAAAGTTTTGTAACTCATCTTTCTCTTTCTCTTTCAAAATTAAAAACTTGGGCAAAAGTGAAATCACAACATTCTTGTCAAATGGCCAAAAGAGTCCATTCTGTGCAACAGATTTCCTTCTCACCCCTCCTGAAGTGAAATGCCTGGAGGATTTGTGAGTCAGCAAAAATCAGTTGCTCTGCGTGGGAGATGCTTTAATTTCTTTTTCACCTGTGACACCAGTACAGATATTTTCTATGCTTCTTTTTAAATACAGGCTGGAAATACTTCATTCTTTGAAAACTGAGTAAGGAAAAAAATTAATTTATGTACTTCATCTCAGCCAGAAGCTTCAATTTTGAAAGAATTCATGGGATACTCTGATGCATGCAAACCATGAATGCAGAAGAGATGCTTTCACTCACCTTAGAGTGTATTCTTACATAACTATGGGATACTATAGTTTCTTAAACCTAAGCATGGATATTACACTGATGCATGACTGCTGAAAGTCATCTAGTTTGTTAGTCATATTCTTGTGGTAATTTTTCCCATCACTTTTTGTTCATAATATAGGAATGTTAAAGACCGTTGGGTTTCTGCAAAGAATAACCAAGGGGTGTTTATGCAGCTAATGCATCATCAGTTTAATACACAGCTCTTATTTTGATTTTGAATATTATGACAAATTTTCAAAAATATTTAACAATTTATAAGGTCAAAAATCAAGGCACCTCATCATTAACATACTTCTGAAAATACCTCATGTCCATAAGCCAGACGTTTGATGGTTTGGATGAGCCATTATCTTATGTTATAAAAATCCTATAGTGTTTTTGTTTAGTCCTTGCTTACTTTCATATGTTAAAAATTTTATTTATATTTCATCCAAATCTTAAGGAACTAAGAGAGAACATATCTCTAAACACAACAGAAATAGGATATAAAGGAACAAAATCAATATAGCTCAGAATACTACATATTTTGTTGATTTGTTACAGCTGAGGTTTTTCTGAGTCCCAGAGCATAGTATGTTAAACTTCAACATGCTAAACATCTACTAAAATACTATAAAGCCCCAAAGCATGTGTTGTATGAGTTAAACATCATTATTGAGCTTTGAGTTGTTTGTGCCTTAAATTGGAGTATCAGATGCAACATGGCAAATTCTCTTCCTTTACTGATTTACAGAGATCATTTTCAACTGTTGGTTCACTTAGAAAAGGTTGGCTTTCAGACCGTCTGCAAAAGAGAGATTGCAATGTATACTTTACCTTGAGGGCAAGAGCAGTGAACTCCATTTGTTAAACAGAGATACACTAATTTGTGGGAAGATAAGTAATAAATTCAAATATTTGCTGAATATTTTGTAATTAGTTGAGAGGACAGATACTCAATAAACAGATCCTATTCAGGCCAGTAAAATCCTGGCATGCGAAATACGTTACTTGTACTTTTTTAAAGCAATTGGAGGAAGCTTGACTGTCGGAAAAATCCTAGAGAAATTATGCACAATGTATTTGCTTTGTTAAAATGTACTCTTTGTTGTCTTCCCTGACTTCCAGGATTATCTGAGAACACTATTAGTTCAGGATGATATTAGTAGAAGAATGAATTTTACATTTCTTTTCACATCATGTGTGCTCCATGCTGGTGCACAAATCTGTTTACAGGGAGGGAAGCACGGGCCTGTATTTGAAACATCAATGGCACTAGCATAATAAAAGTAAATTGAAGTATTTACAGTCACTGAAGGAAAGTGGCTCTTGGACTGACCTACATTTGACCCTTGAACAATACTCTTTGCTATTTTGCTTTTTTCCTACTCTGAAGCTTTTTTTTGTTTTCTCCTGTATGAAAATTTAAGCCATAATTTATGAGATTTATGAGAAGAATTCAGAATCTTGTTTACTCTAAAAAGCTGCACATTAAACAATGGATTCCTATTATGTGACAGAATTACAGCATCTATTATTGACCTATGTCCCCTATGTAGGCCACAAATACAGTCATGTGTTTTAGTAGTACTTCCGAGTATGAATTTCACATAGGCTTGTCATTGACTGTAGTTTCTTCTGGGTTTCATCAATAACCACACAGTGCCACCTAACGTCCTCAAAGCGCAGTAGATCGTTTCTGACATCTCACCTGAAGCCCACAGTCTCAAAGTTAAAAAGACTTGATTGTGACAGAATGTTGTTTCCTGAGCCTACCTGGTAAAGAGTCTCTAAATAATTTGCCTCTGTTTTCATCAATACAACCCTAGCCTAACGGATGAAAGGATAGGGTCTGAGGTAATTATTAGTGCTCAAAATGGAATGATGATGATGATGATGATAGAAACTCACAGTCTTTAAGAAAATTATTTGTCTAATCAAATGGAAGGAATAGAGGAACTGTATAAATTACTCTTGCCAATAAAATGGATTATTTTTTTGGAGCCTCAACCTTCTTATCAACAAGTCTAAATTGCATAAGAAACAAACTGATGGGGGAACCAACAGAATAGTCTTTGACCCCTCCATCTCTTCAGTGCACCATTGCAAATAATGGAGACAATATGGAAACAATCCTAAACCCTTTCCTTGTGTTTTTGGTAGATCAACTAAGAAGTGTTGGCACAATTTAAGCCACAACAAATAATTCTATCCCAGCTGAAACAACAACAGTTGTGTACTAGTATTTTATACACGTTGGATATTCATTTTCTCACAGACACATAAATATCATTTTCAAACTTTCTAAAATTGCATTTAAGGCTCCCTAAGGCCTTAAAATGGTTTCTGACAAAGCAAGACCCAGCCCTTCACAGAACAAATGGCAGCTGCTGTCAAACCAGGCTACAAAAGTATTTGAAAGTTAAAAAGAATAAAGCACCCTGTAGATTCCGAAACCATTCTACCAGTGAACACAGGTGCAGGTGAATACTTATATATTAATATAGAGAAAATGTATTTGTTCATCCAGGGCGAAATGGTCACATTTGACTCTCTACATAGTGCAGACAGCACAGGGGATGCTGGGAGCAGATGACACTTCTTGGGGCATCAGATGGCTTTGCCGGCGAAGCGGGTGCGGCTGGTGGTGAAACACAGCCACCTACTGGCCTCTGGTCCGCACTGTTTATGTCGCCTTGGCTTCTCGTATCCAGAAACTCAGTTTTGCAGCACGAAATCTTGGCCCAACCCATTTCAGCAGGAGCTTTACTTATATTCATGAGGTATAAATTATGATGCTCATTCGTGATTGGCATTTATTTTGGCTATGCTTAAGCACAGAAGTGAATGAGGACTGCAGCATGTTGGTTATGGAGCCTCAGCCAAGGTAAATGGCATTTTATTTTCACTACTGGATTTGAGACCATTTGAAGACTTGCTAAGGATTAGCCATGTTTCCTCCTATGTTACAGTAAGTTGGATCTTCAATACACATTGCAATGTATTCCAATGTGCATTGTAACACACATGGAAGCCACTTATAATTTTAACTACAGAAAGCGTTTGTCTTTATGGCTACACTGATAGCTGTGTATTTTTTACCAGATGGTGCTCTTTCTGCTTCTTGCTTCAAAGTTTATTTTGAAGAACTACAACACATATTTAGGACAAAGCTATCTGCAGTCAGCTATATATACATAACACATTTTTGTGCTGGTTTTTTTTCCCCCAGTGTGATTTATTTGGATGTTTACTAGTTTATAGGGACTCAAAACCTGCAGGCTTTAAACATAATAATTAAATGCTTCAAAAATTTGCTAATCAAAAGTTAGGTCCTCTCTATGTGTAGGGAACCAGCTTTTCTCTGTTACCTTCTTGGTTCTGCCTGTTTAATAAATTAGGACAGTAACTGTTCATCACTTCTTAGGCACTGAGAAGGTCAGAAGGGTGTTTTATGTCCTTTTTGCAGTAGGAAAACATTGCATCTAAGAACCAAACTCTAAAACCAGATCATGACTATTTTCTATCTTCTCTCAACTGCATTTAGAAATTAGTCTAACCGGACACTTTGACAACAATTTTCAGAAGTACTTGTTCATGTATTTTCAACATGGCTACTTTATATATCAGTAAAACTAGCTCTTGTCATCACATACTTAGCACTCTCAATGCCTCACTGAACATTGTGTTTTTCAGCATTCCTGCAAAGACCCCACTTTTATCGTTTCATTTGCAAGAGACAATTAAAAAAACCCCTTAGTATCATAGTGTATGTGTTAAGGGAGGCCTGGAAGCTATTGCATTAGAATAGCACGTAAGAGCAATTCAGTCATAGCCCTTGTCATACCAGATGAATGATGTTGATTTTCTGTAGAAAGGGAGTCACTGTGAAGTACCTCTATGTGATCAGCCCTTTGTGGAGATAGAATCATAAAATAGTTTGGGTTGGAAGGGACCTTCAGAGGCCATCTGTTTGACACCCTTGCAATGATCAGCTTTCAATTTCAATGACACCCTTCAATTCGATCAGCTTTCTCAGAACTGCATCCAGCCTGGCCTTGAGTGTCACCAGGGATGGTGCACCCACCCTGGCCCTGAGTGTCTCCAGGGATGGTGCATCCACCACCTCTCCAGGCAACCTGTGCCAGTATTTTACCACCCTCTGTGTAAAAATATTTCTTCCTCACATGGATGTGAATATTTCTTCCTCACAAGGATGTGGATTCATCATTGAATCTCCCCTCTTTTTTAGTTTAAAACCATTGCCCCTCATCCTATTGCAACAGGCCCTGCTAAACAGTCGCTCTCCATAATAAGCCTTTCCTCATAATATACAGTGTGTTCAGACAGCTCTCCAATGCAGACCAAAGGACTGCAAAATTATTCCTCCCCACATGTTGGGGAATTTGCTGCTTTGGTGACATTTACCTCACATCCACTAACTAGAAATACAGTCTGGGACCTGCAAACCCCTTCCTGCAGAAACGGAGACCTGTACGCCCACAGAAAGACTTATTTTTAAATAAACACATCTCTTATTTACAGGAGGAGACAGAGTCATTAAAATTTCATACCCAGACTGACATTACTATAGCCCTAAATGGGGTTTCCACTTTATGGTTAACCCCACACTCCAAGCGTGGAGCTCCAGAAGTGGCACGTGTGCCCTTGCCAACCCTGAGCATCTCCGTGATGCAGCAGCCCCAAACCTGCCTGCCATGGATCCATGTCTGGCATGGGACAGAATAAAACCAAAAGCCAGATGCCCCCTTTAGGCACATGCTGCCTGGAGCCATCACAGCCGTTCACCATCGGCCGGCCCGAGCGGGAGCTCCCCAACTTCTGCCATTCTCCCCAGCAAAATCGGGTTTATAAACCTCCTCCCCTCGCTTTCCCCAATCACCCCACCTGCCCCCTGTGCGATCCCAGCAATCCATCAGGCTGCTCCCGCGGGCTAGGCTGGGCTGGGCCGAGCCGGGCCGGCGCCACTCTGCGGGGCGGGCCCTGGCCTCAGCCAGGGGCGGTGCCGCAGAGCCCGGAGATCGCTGGGCCGCCACCACTATGAGTTGTGCTGCCCTGCTGGGACTTAGGGGACCGCGGCTCTTGAGGGCCGTCGCCCACCCGCCCCGCTGGAGCAGGCGGCGCAGCACCGGCTGTGAGCCCCCGGCGGGAGCCGCGGTGCGCATCGGCTGCGCTTCGGGCTTCTGGGGAGACACGGCGATCGCGGGTAGGCATAGGCACGGGGCCATGGAGGCAGCTGCCTGCGGGGGTAGCGGGGAGAGCCGGCTGGGCAGTGGGGGCTCTCGGTGGGGCACGGAAGCCTGGCGAGACCCGTGGCAGGACGGGCGGCGGCTACTAGCGCCGCAAACATCCCCGTTGCGCAAGCAGCAGGGCTAGGGCTGTCTCTGCACGCCCGGGCGGGGCGGGCTGCCCGCATGGCAGCCGCCGAGAGCAGGGTGGGCCGGCTCGGCGCGCCCCGCCTCAGCGCTGCCCCCCGGCAGGGCCGGGATACCGCGATGCTCATGGCCGGTTCTTCCCTGCCCCGCCAGTGCCGCAGCTGCTGTACGGAGGGAAGCTGGATTTCCTCGTCTTCGATTATCTCTCGGAGATTACAGTGTCGTTGCTGGCGACTGCCAAAGCCCGGTCTCCCGTAAGTAGCTGCGGCTCAGCCCCGGAATGCCCAATTTAGCTCAGGCGAGGGGCCGGGCTGGGTCGGGTGACGCTCCGCGGTGATGCGAGGGCTCCCGTGCCTCCGAGCTCTCCTCGGATGCGGATGGTACTCCGGGTCCTCTTGGGACATGGCAGGTTATGGGGACACGTTTGCTTTTGCGTGCTTGTTACTTAAATGTATTCGTTTCATAGAACCATACAATAGTTTGGGTTGGAAGGGATAATGTAGGTCCAAGCCCCTGCCATGGTCAGGGGCACCTCCCACTAGACCAGGTTGCTCAAAGCCCCATAGAAGTTGGCCTTTTTTTTTACATATTCAGTTTAACCTAGTGGAAGTGTTCACGTCCTTTTCCATGGCATTATCCAAACATCTTGAGAACTAGGTTTTTTCCCTCTTTTCTATCTTAACCAAGGAAGGGGGTTGGGTTAACTTAACCATAACCGATGGTTACAGCTTTTAATTATTTCAGGTTTTAGGTTACACTCCAGATTTTGTCTCTGCTGCCATGGCTCCCTATATAAAAGATATTCACAGGAAAGGTATGCTACTCTTCACATGAGTTTGTATGTTAATTCAGTTCACTTGTTTAGGTGAGTTTTGTGCGGTTTCTGTTACTGTAAATGGATGCTTTTTACCCCAGTGTTTTGCTGTCCTCTAGGAATAATACTTTAAAGCATCAGCAAAAACTTGTCATAATAGATGTGCAGTCTGATGGTGATGTTTAAAATTGATTAATTTGAAATGCTTGTTATAAATATGTACATACATCTCCATATATTTCTTATTGTAGCTTTAATCTCTGAATGGAAGATCACTTTACAGGTCTTTGTTAAAACATCAGAGCTACACATTTTCAATGCAGTGTAGAAGTTTCTGGGGCTTCCCATATAATTGTAGAATATCATGTATTTCCTGATTACTTTTTCCTCTGTTTACATTAGTATGGCTATACAGCTTTCTGAGCTTGAGAGGAGAAAGGGAATCACGTCAAAGTACCCAGTACCTTGGTAGCACAGTCTGGAGTTTATAAGAGATAGATGCGTATTTCTGCTAAAATGCAGTTGTTTGAAGAGCCTGGGTTCTTGAATGACTGGTGTCAAATACTGTTTCTGTAGGAGTTGTTTTGATACTGTCTGCCTCATCATGTATGTGTTTGTGGTCGCTTTCTCCTTCCATGTATAAAGGAAAGGTGGGAAGTATCTGTAACAATTACTTTTCTGTAAACGATTCTGCATTGACTTACCCTGATCCTTTGACAGATTAAGTGGGGTACATATGTTAACATGATTTTAGTGCTCTCTTAGATGTCTGATGATACCTTGCTTGTGTTCCAGCATGCTTTTTAAAGTTTTTTTAAATATAAGTGATTGTTGACACTGCTGCACTTGATGTTTCTTTTTTGTTTAGGTGTTCGTGTCATCAGTAACGCTGGGGGAGTTAATCCGCTTGCTTGTGCAGCTGCCCTTCAGGAGGTGGCAAAGAAAGCAGATGTTGATTTGAAAATAGCTGTTGTTGCTGGAGATGATTTAATGAGTGAGGTATTGTACTTTGTCTTAAGGCTTAGTAGCTCTGTGAAAATTAGTCTATATAGCATGAAGGTGGCATTTACTGCCCTATAGGAACTTATTTTGTGTATCTTTATGCAGTAGCCTTCTACCATTAAAGGCATCTAAAAATTTTGCTTCATTTTATTTTTTTATGCATGAAAACAGTTCTTGGTACAGCTGTGTTTAGTGTGTGTAGGGTGGGAGTTTTATGACTGGGTCTGCTGTTTATCTTTTTTAAGTGAACTGAGTGTGATCTAAGGGCTGCTTGCTCTTTGGGAGAAGAAGGTGTTACTGTTTCTGCCTAAACTAAATAATCCTGACTGTTAAAATCTCTTGGACTTAAACGTGATGTAGTTACCACATATTCAAATGTTCATCTCTTCTAGCTGTGTTCAGTAATTTACAGGCATTTCCTGGTGTCATTTTGTTTATAGGTAGTAATTTCTATTTCCAAGTAATTAGTTTATGAATGGTAAGGTAATGTTAAGTGGGAGTATTGAAACTGTAACATTAAACAACCAGCCAACCAAAACTTGAAAGATGAAACACATAGGTTTTTTGAATTAAAGGATGTTGCTTTATGTATAAACTCTGGTTCTGCAGAAAGCATTGGCCATACCTGAAAAGATATTGTGAAAAGAGTTTACACATTGATAATGGTTAAGAGGGGATAGGTTTGTGCTGTGGTTAGATCTCTGCTTTTAACTTGGAAAATTATTTATCTGTGTAGGTTCTGTTCCTCCTTGCATGCTATTCAGTGTGGAACATGGTCAAGTAAGATTCTTTATTTGCAAATTATGTGCAGTGCTTCGACTTCCTTTCAAGGAACTTCTGTCCTACTGAAATCTCTAGCATTCATGGTCCAGAATTTCATTACTAGTATGACAGTGAATTGTTTGAGCTTGGCACAGACATTTCTGATCCGAGATGGATTTTCTATTGTCAGTACATAACTTACAGGAACAAAAAGAGACAGCATTTACTGTCTACAGACAACTCCTACTGTTGATACCAGACATTATAAATAAAACTAGGAAATGTTACTTGTGGTTTGGTAGGGTTTCAATAGAATACCAAATTAATTCAACAGGGAATGATTTTTTCCACACTATAGTTTCACCCTGTAACTAGCATTAGATACCGAGTCTATGCAGTCACTGGCCCCTGGATCCACTGGTTTCCCAAGCTACCAATACATGGTCAAAAATGCCCACCTTCCCTACCTACTTACCTCTCTGGAAACACAATGGATTCCAGGTATGACCTGGAACTGCAGAATTAGCCTTGTTTTCTGGCCACGCCACCACTGCTGTTATGGCAGACAAATTTATGTTTTCAGGGTTTGATTTATTCAGTTCTACAGCAATTAAAGGTAGATTTAAAGCCCAGGGAATATACCAGTTCATTTCAGTTGATAATCTGTGAATAAACTAGGATTCTTTAAAGACTGGTGTATTTTTCTGTGTGCTGGAAAACTGTGGTTAAAAGTGCATCTTGGGCTTTTAGCCATTCAGCTGATTCGTGTTGTTGCTGATTTTAATGTTCACACGTTGCTTAGAGTTGCTATGAAGTAGACCTGTTGCCTGATACTAATAAAAGGCTTGGAGTAGATAACTACAAAATGCTCATTGATGTGGTGCTCTCTTTGTTTTCTGACAGAAGGAAAACCTAAAAGGAGCTGGTATCACTGATATAGAGAGTGGCAAACAATTTCCAGAGAGCATTCATAGCATGAATGTGTATCTTGGGTGAGTCATTTCACAAGTTGTTTTTATTATGGAAAAATACTTCTTGCACATTGGCTACAACCACCTAGTATGTGAGGTTCACCTCTGTGTTATTCAGCCAACCAGAAAAAAAATTCCTTTTAATTTGTAAAGAATCCTTTAATTTAGAACCTTACCAGATTCTGAAGAGAACTGAGAAATGGGGCAATCATAGTATCATAGAATACCAGTTAGGAAGGGACCTCAAGGATCACCTGGTCCATTCTTTCTAGGCAAAGCATGACCTAGACTAGGTGGCCCAGCACCCTGTCCAGCTGAATCTTGAAAGTGTCCAGCTGGGGAGATTATTGCAATGGCTAATTGTTCTCATTGTGGAAATTCTTCTATTGTGCCCAGTCAGAATCTCCCCAGCAGTAACTTGCGCCCATTACCCTTTGTATTTTACATGTGACTACTTGTAAAAAGGGGGTCTCTGTCTTCTTTGTAGTCACTCTTGAAATACTGGCACATGGTGGTAAGGCCTGTCATGAGCTGCCTTTTCTCTAAGCAGAGCAAACCCAGATGTCTCGGCCACTGCTTGTGCAGCAGGCTTCCCAGTCCTTTCATAGTCTTTGTAGTTTTTTTCTGGACCTTCTTCAGCCTGTCCATGATTTTTTTTTAGTACAACAGGGACTAAAACTGAACACTGTATTATAGATGTGGCCTGACAAGTTTGAAGTGGGATGATGACTTCTTTGTCTTTGCTGGTGATGCCTTACTTGACAGTGGTCAGGTGTTTCCAAAAGCCAGCATCTCTCCCAGCTGATGATCCTCATGATCCTGGTTTTGCATCCTCCAGGTCATGTATGTGATGCCTCCCGTTTTTCTGTTCAGCGTTTTCATACAGTCTGCACACAGTCCCTCCTCTTTTACATTAATGTTCATGGAAAAACTGCCGTGCTCTTTCTCTTATTATCATTGCATTTTTAAAACACATCACTGGTACATAACAGGGTATGGCTGTACCTAAAACAGCATATATTTTAATTTGTAAAATAAAGCCTTTTAGTAGATGAATCTTTTTAAATTATTATTTAGCATTTTCTGTTGTAGCTGGATTTTCTGTTCGTTAAACTTTGACTTACAGCATTTGCAGATCATGGGTAACAACATGAAATCAAAGAAACAATGTTGAAGATTTGTAATTGTGAGAGAGTGTTTATTCTGATTCTGGTGGTTTATGATTTATTACAGATTTAAAAAGCAATGTAAATTGAAGCAGAGAGGACAAAAGCAGGCTAGTATGAGGATGAGGTATTTGAAAAATCCATTACCTCTGCTTCATTAACAGATTCTGGAACATTGGACTTGTGGTCTTGGTTTTCTAATAAAAACAGTATTTCTTTATGGGCCCTTTAATCTCAGTTGCACTGACATAACACTATTACCAGCCCCTTAAATGGGTTGTTTCTGAAGTTACATTTTTCTTTGATAGCATCAGCAGTGGATGCTTATTTGTAAACCAAATAATAGATTTATATATAGGCACCTGTAAATAGGTCAGCATCAGAGTGAATTGGGTACAATTTGTAAGTTCTGTAGATAGTTCACTCTTCATTCCCTGAATCTGATGATGTTTTGATTCTTGATTCAAGTGTGTAAACTCCCAGTGAAATTTTTCAGATGGGTATCAATCCTGAAGGGTTTCTTTTGTCTCTCGTGATTTGGGCTATTAGGAGTTCTGTGGACTAAGCTCACATACATTCTTTAACAGTAAGAAGCAAACAGCTGTATTTACTGCTTTCTAAAGGTCATTATGCAGTTTTTCCATCAGCGTCCTGTATGTATGCAGAAACCCCATTTGTTTTTTTTTTTTTACCTATGAGGGTTACTTAACACTGTGCCCAGAGGTATAAATTTTTCTGTATGCTGTATATTTGCTTGTTGTTTTAGCTAGTATCCTTTGGTTCAGGTAGTATTGGAAAAACAAATCCCAAACCAAACCACTGTACTTAATGCTTACATTACTAAGAACTTCTGTGTCTTCTAAATTACCTCGTGACAAAAACAAGGCTATGTCTATCAAACTGTGGAAAAACACTGCACTTGGTTTTGTTCTTCAAGGCCCATGGTTTATGTGGTTTGTGTCTTCAAGCTGCCTATTTAATAAAGAATAGAAGGGTCCAGCAGATATCATGGGTTTAGAAGCCAGGGGCCATGCACTCTGGTCAAAGCTTGCTCACTAAAGTATATAAACTTGAGTAGTTCACCTGGGTGAATATTTTCAAGCCTGACAAATTTTGACTGTGCTGACTCTTACCTGAAGAATCTGGAAAATCTGTGGTCTGAGTTTCTTCAGAAATAATGATTGCACAGTGATTTTCTTTGAAGTTGGTTGATATTGCAAGGTCTAAAAACACAGAAATTCATCTGGAGGGTTTAAAGTTGGAGGGGAAAGTCACCAAGCTTTCTCTGTGAAGACTATTGGCGTTGTTTTATATACTCATGTATATAAAATGAATGAGAGTAATGAATCTCTGAAAAACACTTAGTATTTTCTCTTGCTGATGATAGAAGTGATCCTCTATGCACTGTGTTCAGGACAGTTTCTGTGAGCATTACGTGTTTCAATTATGCCATTTAGGTACCTGTATTTGATAAGGTGTTCTGATATTTGCTTTTTAAAATAATCTTGGTGTATATACAAAATGACAAATTGATTTTACTGATTTCCCACAGGATTTTTTAAGTGATTTTTATCCTGTGTATGGCAGGAAACTGATTTGATTTTTTTTTTTTAATAATGATTAAAAAAATGAAGTATTTGCTGTTGTGTTTTGTCATCTCTAGAGCAAGGCCAATAAGCAGGGCTCTTGACCTTGGAGCTGATATTGTTGTGACAGGTAGATGTGTCGACAGTGGGATTGTATTAGGACCGCTCATTCATTCTGTAAGTACAAGTTAATTCCCATGTAGGGAACTTAATTGAATGAATATTCAACAATCATTGTTAGCCAGTTTTTGTCCATTATTAAAATGCAGATACTTAATTAAAAATAGTAAGCACTTAATTATTTTTTTCCTTACATGCATGAAAAGTTGCCAGTTTTCACTTCTAAACTTATAGCAGGGCTGTTTATGAACTTGACTATCATGAAGCTGGATTTTGTGAAGCTAAGAATCATGTTTCACCAGCATTTCGCTAGTTAACTTTCCCCCTTTTAAATGTGCAAGGTTAAGAAAAACCATGTTTTTCTTTACCACAAGGTGGCGATAGTAGAGCTCATTTTGTTTTTTTCGGGAGGCACATCAGGTGGTCTGAAACACTGGTCTCTTTTTAATGGATAAACAGTATTATTTTAAATAGTTGAATTTCAGTGCAACATTTATCAAATTATTGGAATTTCATTAAATTATACAAGCAGGATATGTGGTTTTCTGAAGTATTTTAGGCAGGTTATACATTTCTGGGAATGACCACACACTGTGAAATATGCAAGCTTTCTTTTGGTGCACATTAAGAAGAGTTAAAAAGAGGGTATACATTAATGTCTGGTTACAAACATCCTTTCTAAAACTTCATACTCTCCTGACTTCCTCCATATCCAACACTGCCTAATCTAGAATTAAACTTTCCCATTTGTAATTGCCATTGTGTTTGGTTATTTTATTCCTAGCTATTTACATTCTTAAAATAGCTGTCAGTATGTTTTATCTATGCCAGAGCAGCCTTATCTAATTTACTGAAAGATTTTAGGGAGTCTTCTGCCATAGTCTAAGTAAGAAACAATGAATATATTGCTTGCATTGTGTTGAACTTGGGGGAAAAATAATTTCTAGTTAAACAGAAAATATATTTCCAGTTATTAAGGATGACTTGTAGTACTTCAGGAAGTGATAATCTTCAAAAAACCTGAAAATCTGTACTGGTCTGTTTCCATGACACAAAATAGATGCTAGACTTTAAAAATTCTGGCTCATGCAAATTTTTAATAACATTTCACTTCCAGTTTGTTTAAAGAATGTGTGACTATGAGAATTTATATTTGTGTATTAATAAGAGGAAAACTGAAATACATCAGAGCTCTTTAACAAACTCACTGTATAGCAACTCAAATCCACTTACAGCCTCTGCCAGTTACTGTTCTTTAGATTTCTGCAGTTAAGTAAAAACATATCCAATGCATTGTCACTCAAAGCAGTGAACACACTATATGCAGTTTTCTGTACTGTATGAAATGTTTCTATATTTAACACTTTTGTATTTTTCTTGTAGTTTGGCTGGAATAGGGATGAATTTGACTTGCTAGCTGCGGGAAGGTAAATGATATAAGAAGAAATGGGTAAATTTATATTTTGTAGCATAATGTCAGGATAACAAAACTTTTTAATCAGTGATTTTGCATGTTATTATTGAAAGTATTTATTTAAATGTTTTTGTTAGGTTTTGGATTCTTTTGTAAGGCTCATTTAATACTGTTGCTTGGAATTGAAATTATAGAAACTTCATTTGGAATACACTTAAAATACAAAATGAGGAAAGGAGTGAATGATTTTATTTAAACAGCTTAACTTTCTCTTCCTCTCCATTTTGTGTCAAGAGGTGAAACCTTACAGTGTAGATCAGCAATTCTCAGCTTTTCCTGTTTGCCATCACTGTTGATAGTTGAGATGGTAGCAGGTCTTATCCTCAAAGATGCATAGTGAGAGATTCAGTCAGAGGTCAGCATCATTGTATGGTTTTGCAGAAGCTAAGTGTCAGTACTCCATTTGCAAACCCTAGTTGTAAGCCCTGAGGTTAGGAATCTGGTGTATAAAGCATAGGGTAAAATTCTGTCGCCTAGTTTAATATTCTGTGTAATCTGACTGTGTTGAAGTCTATAAAAATGAGTGACTGCATAGGCACCTGAGTACACCTAGTAATAAAATGATTTGATCTCCTTTTGCATGAGAATAAATGTGGAGAGAAACTTTGTCTCAGCTGAATTGGGGATGATAGATAAGGATTTTCCTTCTAATTCTCCTGAGTGTTTGTGGAATATCACAATTAGAGATTTGAAAATCATAGTACATAATCATAATACATTCTGTCCTTCACGTTTGAAGTGAGATCTTTTATTTCTTGATTTAAAAATGTGCTGTGCATATTTAGATAAGCTTGTAAGTGTTCTTATTTCCCTGGAAGTTGATTCTTGATGTAGAAGTTATTCCTTTCAACTCTTCTTACACTCATCTTTCAGAATCCCTTGTTACTACTATTATAATTTTTAAGCTGGATTTGTGAAACTTGATTTTACAGAATACTTAGTTATTTGAATGTCATTTTCCCAGCCTTGCAGGTCATCTCATTGAATGTGGTGCTCAGTGTACAGGTGGAATATTCACTGATTGGCATACAGTACCAGACTGGTATGTAATTGTGACATCAGCATGTATGTCTGTAGGGGACCAAAGATGAGGTTTCCTACTATATGTGTTGTGATAACTGCTTCTACTTTATTCTTTTGAAGGAAGCAATATGGGCCTCTTGATATTTTTCCATATTAATGTTACTCTTCTGTGGTCTGTTCTCCCTGTTGCAGTTTTCCTTTCTGGCCAACTGGGGGCTTGCTTTGTTAACTTAAGCCGATGATTTAAAAAAAATTATTGCTTTGATTTTTATTTTTTTCTCCTTTATGATCTGCTCTTTTGAAAGATTTATTATTGGCTTTTATGTATTATTGTAATGAGACAGACAATATGCATTAGTCATCAGCTAGATCAGTTGCCTACTGTTCAGTCACAAATTTTATGTCATTTGCTTTGGTAGAGATGAATGCATACCTCTTGATGTATGATGTAGCTCAACACATCTGTGGAGATCCCAAGTCCTTTCAAAAAAGTTACATATCTTGTGTTCAGTCTTACTGAATTGGATTTTCACACAGGTAGGCCCTTCTGCCTGCTGAGGAAGGACTTAATATAGCCTCCTTTTGACCAACTTGTTTTTAAGAGTAGCTTAAAAATAGGGAATATGTTTTAGGTAGGATGAGTGATTCTGGCTGCAGTTTATCCCTATTGTCTTGGGATGAGAGAGAAGAATCTTGTCCTGTGCCATGTCACATAAAAGGCAGTGCTGCTTTTACATGACTGAGGAGAGTGCTGAAAAAGCAGTGGGAGAAATGCAGGAGAGAAGTGTGGTTTTAATCCTGTGTGTTCTTGCTTCTAATGTCACTCTGGGATGACGGCCACTGGGAACAACCTGTAGTCCAGGTGGATGAAACAGCAGGACACTGGGCCCTTCAATCTGAAGAGCTGCTCTCCTGAGTAGTTACCTAGGGCTGCCAAGATTTTTTAATTCTCCTTGTAGTGGCTGTTTCAGATTGAGTGTGGTGCTGAAAGGTGCATTCTGCTCTTCTGAGTTCCTGAACACTGCTGATGTATAGGTGAAAGGTCAGACCATTTCTTTTCACCTGTTGTCAGGCTACTAGCCCTGAACAGACTGGACTTACTGTTGTATTTAGTAGGAAGTCAAATGAGAGAGTTTATAGTAACAAGAGAGTGTTCAGTTTGGAAATTTGTAAGTGCTAATTTCATTCCTATTCTGATGTATTTCCTGATGACTTAACTATGCTGTATTATCCAAAAGACCTTGCTTTATAAAAGAATGAAAGGAAGAAAGAGAATCTTGGAAAATGCTACTTTTCATATTAAAATGATTAGGTAGTTCTTTATTTTTAAGGATTTTTCTTTGAGAAATGGCAGTCTGGTTTGGGAAAAAAGAAAAAAAAAGGAAGTTTGAGTTTATTAAGCTATGAACTACTGGTGTAGCTCATAAAAATTTGGGTGTACCTAATTTTATAGACAAGTGTACATACTTTGGATATGCTTACCTACTACCCATGTGGGTATATATAAAAATCATGTAACTGTATCTAAAATCGTAGTAGTCTTGTGGCTTAGAGCTGACTGGTCCTGGCTTGTATTGCTGCTAAACAATATAGAAGGTCAGCACCTAATACGGTTCTGTTACCTTGTCCCATTGCATCCTTCTGAACTATGCATGATTGTAACTGTGCTAACAGTAATTTATTTACTTTCAGGTTGTCTACTAAAGAATTAATCCTGGTGCTTTAAAACTAGTGGGTTTGTTTGCAAATTCAGTAAGTTTTAAGCATTTAGTTGATGAAATTCTTGAAATAAAAGCATGTTGTGTGTCAGCCTGTGTGATAAACTCCTGGATCTAGTCAAAACCAAGCTAACGTGAACTTTATGTCTGGAGAGGCAGAGTAGATGACTGACTAAAGTGGGCTTGTAGTCCAGCACATCCATTTAGGAGGGGAGGAGATCTGTTGGAGCTTTGCTGTTCTCCCTCCACCCCAATAAATAGATGTTTACTATATTTAGGTCCAAATGCATGAAGAGGAAATACGAAAGCTTTTGGTCTGTACTAAACCACGTTTTCCATCTGATAGCTTAATAGTAACCTGTTGACTCCTTAATTTAAAGAAACTTGATGGCATGGGTTTTTTTTTGTTATTAGTCTGAATCTTTTTTCAATGCATGCAGATAATGCATTGTGTAATAATGCACATTAATAATACAGTAATGACCAGATAACCAAAACATGCAATATTTGCTGCCACCAGCATCGGTTGTATTGCCAGTAGGTCAGCAGAGCTCTGGCAGAGTTTGCAGAAGTTACTTCAGTATGCTGTATTAATGATTTCTCCCTCAATTATGAAAAGCTACATTTTTAGCAGTCTCCTGAAAGTAAGGGTATATAGTTTAGATCTCAATAAATCATAGCGTCTGTGATACATAATGTTAATTCCAGATCAGCCCAACAAAGTCATTAAATGCAGGGAAAGAAGCAAAGTCAAATTTCTGTTAGTCGTTAGAGTGCCTTTCAAATATAAATTTCCCACTGCTGTGTGTTCATGCAGCCAAGACTACTTACCATTCAGCTCTGCAAATGTTTTCTGGACCTTTACACTAGAGCTTAAGAGAACCTTTCATAGTATTTATGCTGTTCTCTGGTCAAGAGGTCAGTCTGTCTTTTTGTCACATCTTATTGCAGAGGGTAGGTTTGGTTATGATTGGACTCTGGTCATATTTTGACTCTCTTTGGATTTTATTTCTCCCCAAGAACAGTAGTGTACATTGCTGTTCTGTGTTTGGCTGCAGAAAAAGGTGTAAGTGTACTGTAAAGAAGGACTGATGGGTGTAAGTTCTTTTAACTTGTAAACAAAAAAGGAAGAATTTATCCAATTTTAGGCTTATAAACCTTATCTGTCTATTGTTTATCTATTAAGAAAAAATAATCAGCTGTGTAAACAAGAGCACTTTAAATTAAACTAAGTAAAGCTAGGCAAAGCAAGAGTCAGAGCTCAAATTCCATGCATATATTATCATGTCTTTAGGAGTATTGAGGCACTGGATTAGACCCACTTCATTCATCCACCATAGTTTTTTTAGTTTTGTGGGAGTTTGTTTAATAAATTTTCTTGAAATGGCTGATGCATACCGCTTCTGGAAACTTAATTCCACTGCAAAAAGATGCTTTAAGCCTCAGTAATGTTCATGTGAATACATTGTGGCCATTGAATGATTAGCTGTTAAAATCTCTTTTTGTCTTGTTAAAGTAAGCTTTTAATGTAAAATAAGTAAAGTATATGTTCCAACTTGTGACTCTCCCAAGTTCCTTTATTTAACAGAAGCCAAACTTAATTGGTTTCTGTCTGCTGAACTGAGGCACTGGAATTTTTTAATTGTGCTGGCAGTATCTCCTTAATGTATTTGACTTAAAGGCAGGGATCTTGAAGCTGTAAGGTTTTGTCCAGTTTGCATGAAAATGGTCAGACAGATAGAGGGGCTAGATGCTGTTTACTTTTCCAGCGAGAAGAGTGCTGCTTGACTTGCCTCTTGTGTGAATTCTTTCATGTTTAGCAGAGAAAATGCAAGAAACTATTAGTTCACAGTTTATAGAAGACTAGTGTGCATTCTTGAATGATTTAAAATAAATGGTGTCAAAAAAAAGCACTCCTGTTATTTGTGTAGTAATGTATGTCAGCATATGGCCAGAAGAAGTGATAATACATCACTGCTCCCTATTTACTGTCTAGTGTGCAGCACTCCATAGGGAATTTATGTAATGTGCAGAAATGAACCGTGATGCCAGACCTATATTGATAATGCACAGCTCTGTTTTTAATTTCATTTAACCCAAGACATTGCTGTCTCTTACTATTATTTAGTGCCAGTGGGTGATTAGTACATTGTTTTGTTTTGTTTTGAAATGCAGGAGAGAATAAACTAATGCTGATCAGTAGAGTAATCATTTTGAGGAGATGATAAACACTGACATTTTGCCCTAAGCCAAGAGCGTGCAATGGTTGAGACTGCATAATCCTCTGGCCTGGGATGACCAAAAGGGTAAGTCAATAGTTGTAGTTTCTTAAGGGCTGGATCCAGATTGCTTAATTTGGGACTTGAACAGAATCCAGCATGAGTCCCAATCAGCAATGTGGAATGCCTTTTTCTATGTAATGCCATCTATTCCAGGCAGCTGAAAACACCAGGCACCCAGTCTGGTTGGCCTGAAATTGCCTGGGCATTAAGTGTTTACATACAATGCATACTCTGAAATGCCCTAGTCAGAGTAGGTAAGTGATACAATAATTTTTGCCTAAACTGGAATTGCAGTAGAAGTTAGGAAGCATGTTGGTACCTACATGTAAAGAGATGCCTGTATCTTAACCTGTAAGTTTGTGCTGGTCATGCCTGACACGTTAGCAGTTTTGAATTGGTTGTAAAAACACCGCTAAAGTGGTAGCAGTTTCTGCCTTTTATTTAATGGCATAGTGGTTAAAATGCATGCCCAGGGAGTTGAGAAGGTCAGCTTAGAGCTGTCCTCAGCATGACATTCATTGAGTCATATCCCAGGAAACAGCATTAATTGTAAAGCTAAAAGTTCATACCACAGCCTAGCTGGACCCTGGTTCACTTCCATGTCATGTGTATTGCTGTGGCTTTTTTGTTTTGTTTTGTTTTTTTCTTGCAGGATCTTCCCCTGCAAGTTAATGTACTACACCAGCTGTCCCATCTTTTGTTGCCAGTAGTCTTGGTCTATCAGCAGTGGCCAGAATGAGATACTTGTGGGTTTGGCACCTTATGAGGGAAGAAATACCCATTTTATCTCAGTATCTTTCTCCCTGAGCCAAACAGGACCCAGTACTGATAATGGATTTTAGTTTTTTTGGTAATACAAATGGTGTAAGTTTTGTGGCAAAATGAGAAGGAAGGCTGTCTTCATAGCTACCAGAGATTGAATAGTGCGTTATCACAGAGTAGGCAGAAGATCTCTGCTTAAGACAGTTCACATTATCACCTGTGACATGCCCATGAATTGTAACATTTCTGACAGCCAGAATGGAAGGAAAAACAGCATTTTACATGGAAAAAATAATCCAAGATTAAGTAATTGGCTGGCAGAGAAAGGACTGGAGACTCCGTTTCAGAATCCTGATTCCTGTTACAGTAGGGCAGCAGCTGTGGGTGGTCAATGGGAAAGGTAACTTGAGCAACAAAACCTGTTTAAAACTTTATCTGTGTGCTGTAGTCAATGAGGACCTGCTTTAACTGTTAGGAGGTTTCTGAGGTTTAATCTTGGCTTATGTTTATTCAGTGGTCGGGTTTACTAATGCGTATAATTTATTGGTTATTTAAATACCAAACATACAAACCAAAACCTGTTTTGGATGAAAGAATGGTAGTTGTCATCTCCTTTCACAAACTGATGTATGTTATTTCTGTATTTGTGCTAAAAGAACTACTCAAAATGTTTTAAAAATAGTAATTTTTTTTCTCATATTTTATTAATCATACTGTCATAGAATTTGATTAGAATTCATTTTAGTAGTTTCCTTTCATAATTGTTTACATTGCTTGATATTGCCCCATCTGCTAGGGGATTTTATGGCCAAACTGATGCAATTCTTTTATTAAAACCACTTGGCCCCTGTGCCACTTTGGATGCCATGACTCTAGTTGTTGCTAAGTTCAAGTTCATTGGTCTGCGGTTTAACTCCCCTGCTACACTGAACAAAATTACAACATGGCTGTGGGTTATGCCAGCATAAAGCTGGCATGTTATTGCGTGTCGCTACCCAGCAAAACCTACTAGTGAACTGGGCAAAGAGTTATTTCCTTCAGTGGAAATGTGGATCAGGGTGATGGTGTGATCAAAGTACTGATGGTATGTGCTGGAATACTTCATCCAGGGAGCTGTTTCTGCTGGTGAGCTCTAATGACAAATTTAAGTAGCTGTCACTTGACTGAATCATGCCATAGGAGTGACTTATCCCAGTTTGTTTCCAAGCTGAAAATTTATTTTAATTAATGTCTTTTAACAATGCACAAAAGACCTTTTTCTCTTAGGCATAATGTAGGTTATTATTGGCATCTGCTACATGGCAGTATAGGATGTATATATTTTCTCAGTCATCCAGTTACAGTACAGGTAGAATCCAGGGGCATCTTACTCAATTCATTTGATCTTTGTGTTTTGAATTGTTAAAAACTGAGGGAAACTTTCAGGGATGATGTGGCCTGGAAGAACACGTCTTTGAACTAACTAACTGAACGTTCAGGGAAGTTCATGGGGTAATGGTGTACCTTGAGAGGTACACCATGCTTATCTCTCACGCTTATCTCAGACAAAAGCAAAAAGTCTTCCTTGATACCTTTGCTAACTTTTGAAACACGAATGAAGTAAATGAACATTTTGAGAAATGAACGAAGAGTAAGTCACTGATTGTAGTGTTCTTTTCACTGACCTTCTGGGTCTTGGGTTTCAGAATGCTTTAAGTATAGCATAAAAATTCTTATGCTAGGACATGCTAGTGTGCTGTGTAGGCATGCCTTTCCTAGGAAGACTTTGGGTGTCACCTTTGGTTTTGGTTGTTTGGGGTGTTTTTTAGGGTAGGGGAGGAAAGGCTGGTATGGGTTTGGTTTTGTTTGGATTTTTGTTTGGGTTTGGGTTTTTTTGTGTTAGAATTGCTTTTCTCCTTGTGGTTTTTCTTACAAGCTTTGGGTCAGCACTGTGCTCTAAGTGGTAAGAACTGAGTTCAATTTTTATATAGCAAGTATGTCTCAACCTTGGAGGTTATTTAGAAGTGGCTGCAGACAGTATGTTTGTACCTATATGGTCTCCTTCCAGGAATTCTGGCAGCATAAAAAATTCTACCATATAGATACTTTGACTTTGATGGTCCTAAGATAACAGGAAAATCAGTCTGTCCTTCCTTTTGCACATGAAGGGACCTGAATAATAGTATTGTTTATACTGATACTGTTTATCTCTTGCCTTCCATGATTGGGCTACTTTTAATGACTTAAGTATTTGCCAGATTTTAACCATTTTAGGGACTGATTTTTTTTTTTTTTTTTTTTTTGCCTCACTATACTGTTGCTGTTTTTTATGGTTTTTTTTTTTTAATGGTTCAGGTCTTCTGAGAGTGGAGCTTGACCAAACTGAAGTTAAATTGATGTTGGTAGACTCAGTGGTTCAGAGTAGGAAGTTGAGGGTCTACAGTTCACCTCTTTTTCCTTCAAAACAAAGATCACTGGGCCATAGGTTCAGGAATGTATAATAAGACTTGCATGTGCTGGTGACTTGGCTCAAAGTGGGCTGTAGCAAGGATACCTGTTGTCACTGCAGTGGGATAGATTGCACTGGGTAATCTGTCTTTATGGAAGTCATTTTTCACTTTTGGGTAGGTGATTCAAATAAGCTTCATTGATCTTGCTGGCAAGGTACCTGAGGCTGTTGGCTTAAGACAAGACAGATAGATGGTAGGGTCAAACACAAAGGCATGGCACCAACAGAGTAAAAGCTTCCTAATTCTGGCATTACTGTTCATTCACTGATCCTGCTGTTTAACACTGGGCAAATTGTGATGCTTCTTGTACATATCTCCTTACCTGTAAAATTGTTATAATGACATGTTAGTCTGTTACTCTGCATTAATACTGAGGGCCAGGAATTGAGGGGGGTTTGGGGTGTTACTTTTTTCTATGTCAGACTTTTAAAATGTTGAATGTTACATACTTCTTGCAGCCATTTTTGTCCCTCTTTTCCCCTCAAAACCCCCTCCAACCCTAGAAGAATTGGTATAAGGAATTGTTAATTCCATTCAATTCTTTGTATTCAGCAGGGTGAGGGTTGTGGGTTGTTGTTTGTTTACGTTTATCTGTTTAGTGGTTTAAATAGTTTCAGAGCCCAGTCTAATGAAGTATAATTGTTACTGATTTGAAATGGGCTTTTCTAGGTGTCTTCCAGCTACCATACTTTGCAAGTTTTGTACACTATCAGTATTAAAATTGCTGATCCCTGGTAACGGAGCTTGTCTCATAATCCTTTTTTTAAATAACAGGGTTATGTTTGAAGCTTCCCAATGATAAGGAATCTGTTCAGGCTCCCATGAACTTTCACAAATGTCACTGAAGAGTTCACTGGTTTCTTTGCTTACTTCCTTCAGAACTTTGTGGATTTATGTTATACAAGCTAAGTTTGTCTAACCTTTGCTGATAACCAATTTGGTTGTATGTTCAGCACACTGTTACCACTAGCACACAAAACCAGTTAATTTCAGGGATCGGATAACTTTAATTGTGTACGATGGACCTGAAGGTCATTGATTAATCTCATTCTTTAATGAGAATCATGATGTTCACCACCTTTCATTGTTAGGACCCTTTTGTAACAGTTTTGCTTTTGCAAGGGGCTGTATCTCCTTAACTCCTTGCGTCTCTGGGATACTTTACTTGCACAGATTTCCAACTTCCTGTG